>NC_138370.1:89842-116290 GCF_054177405.1 Leptonychotes weddellii
CTCTTTGGTTAGGTTTATTCCAAGGTATCTTATGGTTTTTGGTGCAATTGTAAATGGAATCGATTCTCTAATTTCTGTTTTTACAGTTACGTTGTTAGTGTATAAGAAAGCAACTGATTTCTGTGCATTGATTTTGTATCCTGCCACATTACTGAATTGCTGGATGAGTTCTAGTAATTTGGGGGTGGAGTCTTTTGGGTTCTCCACATAAAGTATCATGTCATCTGCAAAGAGGGAGAGTTTGACTTCTTCTTTGCCAATTTGAATGTCTTTTATTTCTTTTTGTTGTCTGATTGCTAAGGCTAGGACTTCTAGTACTTTGTTGAACAATAGTGGTGAGAGTGGGCATCCCTGTCCTCTTCCTGACCTTAGGGGAAAAGCTCTCAGTTTTTCCCACTGAGAATGATATTCGCTGTGGGTTTTTCATAGATGGCTTTTATGATATTGAGGTATGTTCCCTCTATCCCTACACTCTGAAGAGTTTTAATCAGGAAAGGATACTGTATTTTGTCGAATGCTTTTTCTGCATCAGACAACTTTAAACAATTACCTTTTGGTAGCAATAAAAACTAGCTTAATCCAAAGGGAATTTGTTGGCTCACATCACAAAGATCTGGGGGAGAGGCCAGCTGCAGTCATGGCTGGATATAGGCGTTTAAACAATTTTGTCAAAAATGGTTTGCTTTCTGTCCCCCACCTGTCCTCCCTCCCTCCACCCTCTGTCCCCTGTTCCCTGACCTTCCATCCACCCTCTCCTCCCTCTTCTTGTCTCTGCCTCTCTGTGGATGTCACCCTGCTGTTCTCCGCTGCACACAGCGTCCTACAAACAGCATCTGCTCATCCCTTAGAGCAGGAACCCCTGAGGAAGAAGCACCATCGACCTCGTGTTCATACGTTTGCAGGGAGAATGTTACTTGACTTGGCTAGGTCACCCGCCAGTGTCCGAACAGTCACATGCCCGAGTGCAAGAATTCTCCCATGACTCTGAGCCAGGTAGAGCATGCCTCCCCGAGGAAGAGATGCCGAGCAGCAGAGAGCGGTGGCTGCCTGGGTGTGCTGCTGAAGCTAGACTGCACACTTCACAGCCAGGACCCGGCATCAGCTTGTGCCCCATGCAGCTCGATGGGGGTAAAATGGAGGTAAATCAAAGTGTTGTGTTGACACAGAGAAAGGACAAGGACTCCCAGTCCAGTCTGAGAGCATCGGGGCCCCACAAGGGAGGTGGCATCTGCACTGCTCTTGAGGAGCTCCTAAGAATACCTGGGATGGACTTGAGGTTGTTTTCCTCAACCCAAGTCTGAATGTGCAGGAGTGATGTTACCTGCTCCGTTTGCTCTGAGGGTAAGACGAGAGCCCCCTCCACCATCCTTGGACATCTGGCTGCTGAAATGACCACGCTGAGATACTTCATCTTTCTTCGAGGGAAAATACATCAATATATTACACATTTGAAGCCCATTGCTTCTGTCTAATCCATGGTTAAGGTATGAATTAAATACCCGTGGGTATGCTTCAACCCCGTCTCCTGTTTCTGCCCAGCCGGCCATATGTAAGGCTCCTGAAAGGCAGGTTTCCAGCTGTTTGCTCGGTATAGATGCAGACTTTGGGCTCACCTGCCCCATCGGTCCAGGTGAGCGAGGTGGGGGCTCCTCACTGAGTGGACGCCAGGAAAAACGGGTCTGCACCAAGGTATGAAACTGGTTTTTGTTTTTTTTTTAAGATTTTATTTATTTATTTGAGAGAGAGAGAATGAGAGACAGAGAGCACGAGAGGGAGGAGGGTCAGAGGGAGAAGCAGACTCCCCGCTGAGCAGGGAGCCCGATGCGGGACTCGATCCAGGGACCCCGGGATCATGACCTGAGCCGAAGGCAGTCGCCTAACCAACTGAGCCACCCAGGCGCCCATGAAACTGGTTTTTAAGCAAATGGGAAATCCTGTAAGTTTAGAATTTTTAAATGAAATCTAAATAGAATTAATTTATAATGTACTTTTTTTTATATTTCAGGTATTTTTTATTTCTTCAAATTTATCAGGAGTGACTGAAATAAAAGATATAATTGAGTCCCGTCATCATGGAAATAGCTGTAAGAGAAAACTGATCAGATGACTATCATTGCTTCCCGTTTTCAACCAGTGGAACAGTTGCCATTGATGAATAGACAGCCAGCAGTCTGTCAAGAATGCTCAAGACGCATTACGTAATACAACATGCCTGTTCACGGGGGGAAGACTAGGACAGAACTTATGTGAACTTGATTTCATCATACAAGACCAGCACGAAAGCAGCACCCGTGCCTCTGGGAACATTGGACCACGGCCACCTCCAAGATGGCGGTAGCGCCCATCGAGCGGGTCAAGCTGCTGCTGCAGGTGCAGCATGCCAGCAAGCAGATCACCGCAGATGAGCAATACAAGGGCATTACAGACTGTGTGGTTCGCATCCCCAAGGAGCAGGGAGTCCCGTCCTCTGGCGCGGTAACCTGGCCAATGTCATCAGACACTTCCCCACCCAAGCTCTCAACTTCGCCTTCAAGGATAGACAAGCAGATCCCCTGGGTGGCGCGGACAAGAGAATCCAGTTTGGGCGCTACTTTGCGGGAATCTGGCGTCAGGTGGTGCCGCTGGGGCCACGTCCTGGTGTTTTGTGTATCCTCTTGATTTTGCCCATACCCGGCTAGCAGCCGATGTGGGCAAAGCTGGAGCTGAAAGGGAATTCGGAGGCCTCAGTGACTGCCTGGTTAAGGTCTACAAATCTGGTGGGATTAAGGGCCTCTACCAAGGCTTTAATGTGTCTGTGCAGGGCATTATCATCTACCGAGCTGCCTGCTTCGGTATCTATGACACCGCAAAGGGGATGCTTCCAGATCCCAAGAATACTCACGTCTTCATCAGCTGGATGATCGCACAATCCGTCACAGCGGTTGCCGGGTTGACTTCCTACTCGTCTGACACTGTTCGCCGCCAGAAGATGATGCAGTCAGGGCACAAAGGGACTGACATCATGTACATGGGCACAGTAGACGGCTGGATGAAGATCGCTCGTGATGAAGGAGCCAGAGTGGTTTTCAAGGGGCCGTGGTATAATGCACATATTTTAAAGAGAGGTGGAGACTAGATCTGACGAGCTGGCAGTTTGGGCCTGGGGCGGGGTGGATGTCCGTTTCCTCCTCTGCAGCACAGCCCGCGGCCCCCCCGGGGGCCATGCCGCCCACGTGCATTAGCTTCGGCAGCTTTCACTGTAGCTGGATCCTCCATCCTACTGTAAAGAAACCTGGAAAGGGCTCCAGCGCCAGTTTTGAGAGAGGCGTGGGCCAGGTCAGTCATCCACGCCCCTGGTTCTCTGTGTCTGCTGGGTGTCCGGCTCTGCTGTGGACCAGGGATGTCCGTGGGAACTCTCCCGGGGGCGGGCATGGCTGTGTCCGCGCAGGGTGCCCGCCACCTGGCTCCTGAGCACCTAAATGCAGCCCAGATGGCCAAGGAACTGAATTTCTGACTTGGTCCCTTTTCACTCTCTTGAATTCCACTTTCAGTGGCGGCATGTGCCTGATGGCTCCCGCTTTGGACTGCGCCAGTCTGGGCCATGCGGATGCAGTGATGTCGGGACATCCCGGTCCCGTCTCAGGGAGCGCATACTCAAGCCGGGCAGGTGGTCCCCTCAGGAGGCCTGGCAGCGAGGAGGAGGTCAGGTCTCGTTCTGAACCCCCGGAGGCCTGTATTCTCAGCGCAGGAACATTCACTGAGCACCCACTACGTTCCAGGCAACGGGAGAGAAATGAACACACATCCCTGGCCTTTGGCATGCTGCTCCTGGTCGGAAGCCAATGGGCGGTGGAAGCTCCCAGAAGGACGTGGCAGGCACACAGGGGCTCTAGGTCGTGTAAGTGCAGGAATCCGCACGTGACGGCCGCCGTGGCATAACTGTCTCCACGCGCGTTGTGCTGTGAGCAGCAGGGGCGTCCAGAGGGTCCTTGTCAGCCCTCAGAGTCACACGGTGTGTTGGAGGAACGCACACCTCTACGCAGAGGAGGGGGGCGGGCGGGCTCCGAGCTGCGGCAGGAGGGCGCAGGGGGTGTTCAAGGCTCTTACTGCCTCCGCGTTCCCAGGCAGAACGACACCCTTTTCCTGTAAGTGCCCCAGCGTGGTCTCCTCGGATGTTTCACGCTGATGGGCCTGAGGACGGCCCTGCTTTTTCACCCAGGCAGAGAGACGGTCCTCGAGGGGCCGCAGCGGCTGTTCCAGGAGAAGCTGCTGCCCAGATCGCACATGCTGTCTTCAGGAGAGCTCCGAATGCCTCTGGCCAGAAGCAGGCTCGGGCTGCGGGTTCAGAACAGCTTCTGGTCTAAACCCAACTTAATCATGGTCTCTGATCTTTTTTTTTTTCTAAAGATTTTATTTATTTATTTGTGAGAGAGAGAATGAGAGAGAGAGCACATGAGAGGGGGGAGGGTCAGAGGGAGAAGCAGACTCCCCGCCGAGCAGGGAGCCCGATGCGGGACTCGATCCAGGGACTCCAGGATCATGACCTGAGCCGAAGGCAGTCGCTTAACCGACTGAGCCACCCAGGTGCCCCACCGACACTGCCTTCTCAGGGCATCCCAGCCACCCTCTGTTGACTGTCACGCTTCCATTCCGCCCAGACCCAGTAGCCTGCAAAGCACAACAGATGTGCACTGCGTTCTTTGACCCAGAAAATTCACTCATCCCCAGTGTGCAATCTTTGGAGAGCTGCTTAAAGAAACAAACCACCCTTCCTCATCCTATGCTCCAAGTACATATGGTGAGATTTCGTGCATTAAAGCAAAATGTTATTTTCCCATTTTCTGTCTCTCCCCCCTCCATAAATTTACCGTCTTACAACCCAAGAAAGGCCGTAAGGTAAAGTGTGGCTCTGGGTGAGAGTGGAGTATTCGTGTGGGTTCATGGGTTGTAACAAATGTTCCATCTGGTGGGATGTTGACAACAGGGGGAAGATGGGTGAAGGGGGTGGGCAGCGGGTACACAGGGAAGCTCTGCATCCTCCCCTCAATTTTGCTGTGAACCTAAAGCCGCTTTACAAATAGTCTATTGATGGACACCGGGAAGGGTATGTGCTATGGTGAGCGCTATGAATTGTGTAAGATCTGTGATGAATCGCAGATCTGTACCTCTGAAACAAATAATACATTATATGTTAATTAAAAAAACAAATAAAAATAATTAAAAATAGCTTATTTTTCTAAATGGGAAGAAATCAGAGAGGGAGACAAGCCATGAGAGACTCTTAACCCTGGGAAACAAATGAGGGTGGCAGAAAGGGAGCTGGGTGGGGGGACGGGGTGACCCAGGTGTTGAGCATGAAGAAGGGCATGTGTTGTGATGAGCACTGGGTGTTATACTGAACTAATTAATCATTGAACATACATCAAAAACCAAAGATATACTATACCTTGCCTAATTGAATTAAAATTAAAAATAAATAAGTAAAGTTGATTTTATTAAAAAAAATAGAAACCCACAGAGCCACAGCAAAGTGATACTTACATAAGACCCAGGTATATTTGAGACATGGAAAATGATTGCTCCAGAGAGGTTGAGCTGCCAGAGGGCACTTATTACTATATGCTTATCTGCTGCTTAATAATAGTATTAGTTATTATTGCTACTAAATAATTTAAGGACATAGTCACTGCTCTCAAGGTAACATGAGTCTTATTGTAGTAAAGCTAACAAAACAATGTCCATAGAATGAGGATATAAATAGGAACACCTCCCAGAGCATGCACTGTGGTACACCTCTTCTGTTTGCTATGCACAGCTGTTATTTGCAAAAGGATCTGTGTAAGTTCAGGAAATGCTAGCTTGGCAAACATTAACAGGCATCCTTACTGAAAGATTTCTCAGAGTCCATGTGCATTTTAAATGTCCAAGAGGGTGAGATAGTGAGTAATGTTTGGCCCTGTATTTGACCACAGGCACAGTTCCTTGGGAAACATTTTGTAAGATCAGTGCTCCTTGAAGACACTAGGGGAGGTCTGTGTGTCCAACATTAGCGCTAAATTGGTCATACAGACTAATAACTTGCTTGCATTCTAGCCGGGCTCCAGAGCATCAGAGGCCAGGGAGAAGGACAGTGTTACGGGCTAGAAGACAATGGGGTGAGCAGACAGAAGAACCTGAGAGATTTTCAAAGGAACCAGTGACTCTCACTGATGGATTTCCAGCATCAATGGCGGCGTCTGGCACGAAGTAGGAATCTGAGTGAGTATAGGGTTGACCGGAGAGCTGCAATAGTGAGGACCCACTTTGTGGACCTGAGGAATATGGCCAGGGTCTCACGGGATCTGAGGGCTGGAAAGAAGGATGACGATCCGGAGAAGAGGACTTCATGAGTATTTCCATTTCTTCTTTTAAGATTTCTGCATTTATGGGCGCCTGGGTGGCTCAGTTGGTTAAGCGACTGCCTTCGGCTCAGGTCATGATCCTGGAGTCCCTGGATCGAGTCCCGCATCGGGCTCCCTGCTCGGCAGGGAGTCTGCTTCTCCCTCTCCCACTCCCCCTGCTTGTGTTCCCTCTCTCACTGTGTCTTTCTCTGTCAAATAAATAAATAAAAAATCTTTAAAAAAAAAAAAAAGATTTCTGCATTTATTTGAGAGTGCCCGCGGGGTGGGGGAGGGGCAGAGGGAGAGAATCTTCAGGTGGACTCCCTAACATTTCCCTTCTGTCAATATCCATGATCATCTTACACAGTTAGTTATTTCTGTGTCTCTGCCTTGCAGAGGGCACCCTTCGTTGCATCCGTACTAGGAGGAGCACTGACAGCCACGTTACACCTGTTCTGTTATAATGCTTGAGACAACACTCTGAGGTTTATGATAGTCTGACAGATCAGGACATCGAGGTTCGGGTGCTGTTAGCTGATCTTCTTGAGGTAGAGCTAGGGTTTGAATTCATACTAATCAGATTCCAAAGCCTCTGGGCTTAACTGTGGTGTCATCTTAGACAATAAGCTCTTTGAGGGAAGGTCAAGGTGGGATCTGGAAGTCTGTTGGACTTTCCCTGAATTAAGTGGCTGGCATTGTGCTCTGTGAAATCAGAACACAACCAGTGGTTACTGAAGAGATTGGGACCCTCAGCACACAGGGAACCGTGTGCTCACAGGGTTTCCTGTGACTACAGCACCACTGGGTCCAGGGCTCTGGGTGAGAACTGGGAGCTGCCAGGAAATACTCCCAAATAAGAAAGCCACGTCTCAGAGTTTAGTTTGATTCTGTAGGAAAGAAAATGAAGAAGGGTGTGTCCAAGGTGGATCTGCTTGGGAAAGCTGTGGAATACGGTTGGGATTCAGAAAACACTTCCTGAAAGAAATGGTACATTAAGGCGTGAAGGTAGAACCTTTGGAGAGAAATGAACCTGGATGCAAGAGAAACCATGGGAGGCTTCATTTCTTAAACTGGGCTCTTCGGAATCCACAAGGTCTCTTGATATCTTCTCAGGGATCTCTACATGCTTGAGAAGCACATTTCTAGTATCAAAATGACCATGACCCCAAATCTCTTACTCATACTCATAACGAGTTATTTTTAAGTTAAATGTTATGAAGAAAATACTTCTCTTTTGTTGTGTTGGTTCACAATTAAAAAGTACTTTCTTGAACTAGATGTTGGTCCCTTGGGGAAGAAGTGCTCAAGACCCTGGGGTCTTTCAGGAGTGTGACTTCTCAAATTCGGTGGCAATGGTCTATATGGCTATCATCACACTTCAAGCCTGAGGGAGACCTGAGCCTGGAGAAACTATGGTCAAAACAGCTCCCAAAGGAAGAAGCGGAAGAACACAGTGCTGGGCACAGAGTAACCATGAGCCCAAGTGGAGCCTGTCCAGCCCTCTGCTCTGCTAACTTTAGTCTCCCAGGAGACCATATGGGCAGCCTGTCCCCATTGGCCCTGTGGTCTTCTGAACTCACAGCAAAAACAAAACCCTCCAACTGTCCATGACATATACTGTTCAAGAGGGGAAGGCTGAGGTCTGACACCATTCTCCTCCTTTCTAGACTCAATCTATCTCCTGGATTAAAGTTGTTTGCCTTCTTTGATGATAGTAGGTAAAGAGGTGGTGAGATCCTGGGGCGCCTGGGGGGCTCTGCCGATTCTGTCTGATTCTTGGTTTCAGCTCAGGTCATGATCTCATGGGTTGTGACATCGAGTCCCACGGTGGGCTCTGTGCTCAGCAGGGAGTCCACCTGAAGATTCTCTCCCTCTGCCCCTCCCCCACCCCGTGGGCACTCTCTCAAATAAATGGAGAAATCTTAAAAAAAAAAAAAAGATATGGTGAGATCCTGCTGTAAAGTGAATGTAGTCTCCTTCAAAAGCAAATGTACATGGTGATTTGGGTGGGTTTCACCCAGCATTGCAATTCAGTGGTTGCTCAGCACAAGAGGGATGCAAGGAGGGAAATTACATCTGTAACTCCAGCATTGGGAAGGAAACTTCTGAATAGAACACAGCTTTACAGATGTTGACTATATATTTTTTTTCTTTTTATAAGCAGGTTTTTTAGGGCTGTTTTAGAGAGAGAGCATGCACACACACACAAGGTGGGGGCGGAGAGGGGCAGAGGTAGAGAGAATCCCAAGCAGGATGCACACCCATTATGGAGCCGTCCTGGGGCTCGAAGTCACAACCCTGAGATCATGACCTGAGCTGAGACCAAGAGTCGGACGCTTAGCCAACTGCACCACCCAGGTGCCCCTTTTTATAGACAGTTTTAAGAAGAATGCACTGGGGGCGCCTGGGTGGCTCAGTCGTTAAGCGTCTGCCTTCGGCTCAGGTCGTGATCCCAGGGTCCTGGGATCGAGCCCCGCATCGGGCTCCCTGCTCGGCGGGGAGTCTGCTTCTCCCTCTCCCACTCCCCCTGCTTGTGTTCCTGCTCTCGCTATGTCTCTCTCTGTCAAATAAATAAATAAAATCTTTAAAAAAAAAAAAAGAAGAAGAAGAATGCATTGATTCTGGGACGTGCTACTGTAAAGTCATCCAGGACTATGTAGTCCTTCATTTAGGACGGGTATTTTCCCATTTGTGGTGTGACAAAGTGTGGGGCTCACTCATTGCACTTTCCCTCTGGTCCCTATTTCCCTTGTTTTTAAAGACTCTCAAGGGGCACCCAGGTGGCTCAGTCGTTAAGTGTCTGCCTTCGGCTCAGGTCATGATCTCAGGGTCCTGGGATCGAGTCCCACATCGGGCTCCGGGTTCAGTGGGAAGTTTGCTTCTCCCTCTCCATCTACCTCTCCCCCAGCTTGTGCTCTCTCACTCACTCTCTCTCTCTCAAATAAATAAATTAAATTAAACAACAACAACAACAACAACCTCTCCAAAAGATGACACATCCTGATATGGAAAAGGTCTCTCTCCCTGAAAAGACTAGCCCTGAGAAACACATGTGTGTTTCCACCTACTTCATGGCTCATGAAGATGGCATGATGCGTGAGAACAGCATGGAAAAGGGCTGATATAAAGAAGTTTCAGGGTGTCCACTCGGGGTACACATACAGGTTTACTTGGAAATGCCAGGGGCATGCAGGTATAGGTGGGCTGGTCATTTCGGGGCAACCCCCTCTGTGGGGGCAGTTTATCACGTACACCCAAACCCACCTATCCAGAATCAGTGCATCATTGGCCATCCTCCCTGGAAATCGATTATCTGGAGATTTGAAACCCAATTTTATGTGCCAACCAGGCTGAAAAACCTCCAGATCGGGATCCATCCTGACTTGGAGGCTCCTCAGGGACAGCAGTCCTTGAAGTGCTGCCCTCTCCCTGGGGCCAGTGGGCGCTCCTGATCGCGACAGAGCTGGTGGGCAGACCCATTCGTGTGTGGCGTCTTGAACCCAAGCAACCCCCCTCCCCGTTCCCTAATAGTCTTTCCAAGTATCAGTCAGCAGGTGCCTCTCCTGCGAATAATAAACAGCACGGGTCTAAACATAGAAGGAGTGGGGTTTCTTCTCCATGGAGATTCGGATCTACGCGAGGAGTCCGTGGGGTTTGGTGCCGTTTCTGTCGTCTGCTCTGCCGGCTCCTCACGCTCTCCCCACACCAGGGCCGGTGGCATCTCTCTGGCTGCCGACCTCCTCCCGCTGCACCGCTAAGATCTTTTACTTAAGTTTTTAAAAAGAAGAAGTTAGGGAGTTCTGGATATAAATGACCATCTGAGAAATTGTGTTTTCTCTCATGTGTGTCCTTCGCTTTTCCTTTTGGTTCTAGAACATTCAGGCATTCTGGAGGATACAGGAAGGCTCAGAGTCGCAGGCAACAGGGATGCCCTGCTGCTCTCCGTCACCTCGTGAACAACAAATGAGTCAGACCAGGAGCTATTCTGGGTCTGCACATCTTGGATTGTAGGTGGTTCTAAATCTGTCCCAGGTTCTCATCCCAGCCTTCAAAATCCACCCTTCAGGAGGCGAGAGAGGCAGCCGCACCTCTGTGCAAGGAGGCGGTCCCATCCTGGACTCCTAGAGACTGAAATTTTATGAGAGCTGGTGTCTACTATTTTCATTTCACCATTGAAGCTGCTGAGAAGCGCTTTGCTCAGGGACTACACATATGGAAATGAGAAATTACATCCTTTAGCAGGACAAGATTCCTCCAAATCAAACGCCACACCTTCAATGGAGTAAAGACACAGAAATAATATTAGAATAAATAGTTTATCCATTGAGAAATTCCTTGAATGAAACAAAGTAAAGTATCCAACAAGATTATCTACCAAGAGATTTCTTAGAGGGGCTCCTGGTGGCTCAGTGGGTTAAGCGTTTGCCTTCAGCTCAGGTCATGATCTCGGGGTCCTGAGATTGAGTCCCGCATGGGGCTCTTACTCAGCAGGGAGTCTGCTTCTCCCTCTGCCCCTCTCCCCACTCGTGCTCACTCTCTCGCTCTCTCTCAAATAAATAATTTTTTTAAAAAGAGATTTCTTAGAAAGAAGCAGTATAATAAAAAACGGGATAACCAAAGATAGTTAGTTGGAGGAGTTTTTAACCAGGTAGTCATAGCAATTAGGTCATCTCATTTCTGTTGTCAAGCAGTGGAATATCTTGTCTAATATAATTTTTTCAGTGACAACCAATTTAAAATATTAGTTTTTGTCTCTATTGATCAATCATATATTATCCAATCAATAAATATTTGAACACTATTAAAAGAGACAGAGGCCCCTGTCTGTGCCCTAATGGGGATTTTCACCTAGTTTGGAAATCAAGATGTGTGTACAAGATGGTATATATTAAGAATTAATAACATAACAAAGAACCACAGGAACTGTAAAATGAGGTGGCCAAGAAAAATGGGCATGTAATCTGGAAAATAAATTGTGGGTATGTGATAAATGTTTCCATTCATTCACTCATAGCCCCTCAGCCTTTGAAATCTCTTACTGTCTTTCATGTTATTCATTGGTTTGGTCCATGTTCCTTTCCTAGCATTCCTGAAAATATTTAATGTGAGGGAGAAGCCATCTTAATCAAAATTACGTTAATTAGTGTCAGGAACCGAAGTTTTGTGTAATGCCTACCTGCAACGGTAAGTGGGCAGATGGCATAGAAATACTGAGGATTTCTGGGTCGCCTCTATCTGCAGAACCCAGGGGTGGACGACTTGGTCCCACGGCTCCATGATTCAGACCCTGCAGGCGCCACGTAGTCCTGAAGCTTCCGGCAAAGTGCAGGCTCCCAGCCCACGTGGAGCTGGCAGCCTCGGCCAAAGCCCCTCCACGCTGGGGTCTCGTGGGCATCCGCCTCGGTGCTGTGCTGTCAGGCCCAGAGTGGACCGGGCGGTGGCAGCAGGCCAGCAGTGTGGCCCTGGGCGTGGCCACTGAGGCGGAGCCCGGCGAGGGCAGAAACAAGTGCGCGATGGTCTTGGCTGTGTAGGGCGGAGCACACCGTCCTGTTAGCTGTGTGAATCCCTCAGAATAACGCAGGCTTTGACGGGTAAGAACGTACCGGGCCCGAGGCCAACTCTGACGCCTGTGTGTGCATGTGTGTGTATGTGTTAATGTGCATGTAGTTTAGTGTATGCATGTGTGTGTGTGTGTGTCTAAGCACGTGTGGGTGTCCGTGTGTACGCACATGTGCACGTGGGGGCTTGTATCCGTGGGTGTTGTTTGTGGGGGGGGTGCATGTGCTATGTGTGTGTGCGTGTGTGCATGCGTGTGCGTGTTATGTTGTACTTTCTCCCGCACAACCTGCGACCAGGGCTCTGTCCCCACACGCAGCAGAGCAGGTCCTGCCCCGTCTGCTCCACGCACCCCCCTGTGAGTCTGCAAGGCTTCCGTGCAGAGGACGTGAAGCCGAGGGCATACCCCAATCCATCTGGGGGGACTGAGCTTCTCTGCCAGGGGTGAGAGAGCAGGGCCGGTGGAGGAAGGAGCCCGGGAGAGTCCTGGCACCTCAACCCCGCTCCACGGTCCCCGACTCCCTCCCTGCAGTGAGGCAATAGGGCGGGCATCTGGGCAGGTCACCCCCACAGTGCCAGGAGAACGAGAGGGGCACACGCTTCTCCAGCTCACCGAACCTGCTCTAATTCACGCCTCAAACCTTCTATGCGATGCTGTCCCCCCTCCAAACCCACCTCGCTCTGGTGCTCACAAAAACTTTACAGCCTAAGGACGTTTTCCTTCCTCGGGCCTGATTCTGGCTGAACAAGAGCAATTTTTTTTTAACTCACCAAGTCATATTTGCTTGATTCAGGCTCACATATTTCATTTCTACCAATAACACTGAAAATAAAAATATCCCCACCCGTGCATTTCCCACACAGAGTGTCTCCAGTATCCACAGTAACATATCTCACAGGAGATCTACCCAACCCTGAGAGCACCCCAGGCGGACATGGGCCACCGCCGGAGGGGCAGGGGCACCAGGCTCAGAAGGGTGACCCAGACGCCGGGGGGTGGGACATCGCACACGTCAGGGGCAACGTGAGCACCCGGGAGACCAGAGATCTGCTCATGGCTTCTCATCATAAAGGAGATGGGGCAAAAGCAGACAAACTGTGGGGATTAGGGAGATAATAAATGGAAAACTCTTGGGGCGCCTGGGTGGCTCAGTCGTTAAGCGTCTGCCTTCGGCCCAGGTCATGATCCCAGGGTCCTGGGATCGAGCCCCGCATCGGGCTCCCTGCCCGGCGGGAAGCCCGCTTCTCCCTCTCCCACTCCCCCTGCTTGTGTTCCCTCTCTGGCTATCTCTCTCTGTCAAATAAATAAATAAAATCTTTTAAAAAAAATAAATAAATGGAAAACTCTTGGTGGGCTGATAATCACTAGGTAAAAATCCACGGTGCAAAGATGAATACAGAGCCCACTGACGGTTGGCACGTTTGGGCTCCGAAGGGTGGGCCAGAGAACCTCGGGAATGGAGTCAGGGGTGCAGCCGGGAGCAGACGCTGCCCTCGGGCACCGTCCCCTTCCTCCTCCCCCTCAGCAGCACCAACGGCAGCTGCGAGTATCTCTGCCTGCGTGGCTTGTGCCAAACAGCGGATGAAGACGAGCGTTCGTTCTATTTTGAAGCCGTGTCTTCTGACACGCGATTATCAAGGGGAGGGTCCTCACCTGTGGCCGTGTGGAGCGAGGAGAGCGCCCCCAGCAGCGAAGGCCCTGGGGGACCCCACCTGCGGGGGGCTGCTTTGTGTCATCCGTAACCCCACCAACTAGATTTCTTCTCAGATTTTCTCTTACAAGGCTGTTTTCAGAATTGGGGAATAAGTGGGTAAGATGGGACTTTACAGTAAAGGCTGATTTTCTTAAAAAAATATAGAAATATCTACATCCAAGTGATAACTTTGAAAACAGACCCAGGTACCAGTTCCAATGAGCGCACTACTGTTCTCAAATTTGTAAGGGCCTCTCCAGCTCGCTGCTGCATTCGTTAAGATCTACTTTCTGGGGGGCCTGGGGTCGTTAAGCATCTGCCTTCAGCTCAGGTCATGATCCCAGGGTCCTGGGATCGAGCCCCGCATCGGGCTCCCTGCTCCACGGGAAGCCTGCTTCTCCCTCTCCCACTCCCCCTGTGTTCCCTCTCTCGCTGTCTCTCTCTGTCAAATAAATGGATAAAATATTTTTTTAAAATGGTCAGTGGATCTAAACAGACATTCTTCTAAAGAAAACACACAGATGATGAGCAGGTACATGAAGAGGTATGTGAAAAAATGCTCCACATCAAAATCATCAGGGAAATGCAAATCAAAACCCCCAACCACCTCACACCTATCAAAATGGCTAGTTTCAAAAATACAAGAAACAACAGATGTTGGCGGGGATGCGGAGAAAGGGGAACCCTCCTCTTGCACTGTTGGTGGGAATGCAGGCTGGTACAGCCACTCTGGAGAACAGTGTGGGGGTTCCTCAAACAGCTAAATACAGAACTTCTGTGTGGTCTACCAGTTCGTCTTCTGGCTATTTATCCAGAGGAAATGAGACCCCTACCTGGAGGGATACCTGTATGCCCACGTTCATTGCTGCATTATTCACAATAGCCCTTCCACTTAACATTCCTCCAGGAGACGCGACTTTCTTGAAACAATTTTAATGACTACGTAACATTTCATTGCATTTATATACATTTAACTAATTCATCCTTTTGAACTCAGATATATTCAATAATTTTCCCATTATAGATAACACTGCTACAAATATCTCCGGATGTGAATATTTGTGCTTCTAATTATTCCCTAGTCTACTTTCCTAAAAACTAAAATTCCTAGGTCAAAAGGTCAACAGTCCACATCTGTCTTGATTGACAAGTTTATTCGAATAAAGCCTGTCACTTAACTCGCTGGGACTCGTGTCCGTGGTTCCCCGCCCCCCACTGCCACCAAGGCCTCCACAGCGCGAATCTTCCTGGACGCGGGCAGGCTTTTCCTTGGGGCCTCGGAGAGTTACCGGACATGTGGGGAAGTTGCCTCAGTCCCTCAGGACTGTGATTTCTAGGATTACGTGGCTTCAGAGAGAAAGGACTTACTGCCCGTGAAGAAGGCTTCGTGGCCCCTTGCCTCTGGGAATCAGAAAGGCAAATGCCATCGACCCTGAGCCCTGTCACCGGAGCTGTCCAGAACGCAGTTTTTATCATTACAGCGATGGACTCCGCTTCATTTCGGGTGCAGGGTGATGTCCTGTGTGCTGTTTGCTGCAAAGGATTTATCAGGAAAAAACATCCCTGCCAGGTAAAATAGCCCATGCAGCTGGAACCAGAAATCAGAAGGAAACTGGGAAAGATACTGGAAACTTCTCCACTCCTCTTTGCCGGATGCTGAGTATGGGTCCTACTTGTCAGATGACCCTAAGGTACGAATTCCATGCCCACCCCAGCCCACTTCCCTTCCCTAGTGCAGGTGCACACAAGGCCTGCCCAGCACAGCTGCTGAGGGGCCTGTCGCCCCCAGCTCTCTCCCCCTGCCCCTCGCTCGGCTCTGCCCACCGGAGGCCCTTCTCCGCTGGACTTCCCACTCCGCGCCCGTCCACGCGACCCCGCTGTGCTCAGTCCATGGTATCGTCACATGGTACCCTTCCTGGGAGGCACCCAGAGAGCACGTCCTACGCACGGGAGCCCCGTCACGCCTGTATGCTCTAGAACATTCTCGAACGTGGGTATGGGAAGGGGGCCCCTTTTTCGCCCATCCCTCTGTAAGAGTTCCTAATCTTTCCACAGCATGCAATGCAAGTTTTTCCACTCACCCTGGCAGCTTCAATTTTTAAGCAGTCTCTCATTTTGCCAAAGAGAATTCATCAGAGCAAACAGCTGTCTCCTGTCTGTCTGGAAGTGTGGGCAGAACCGGGCAGAGGGAGCCGTCCGACCCGTATGAGGCCCATCAGGTAGCCGCAGGCCTTGGGAGGCTCAAACCACCGGCCCGAAGGGGACCTGGGGACAAGAAATTGTCTTTCGGGGGCGCCTGGCCTGCTCAGTGGGTGGATCCTGTACACTTGATGTCAGGGTTGTGAGTTCAAGGCCCACGCTGGGTGTAGAGATGACTTAAAAAAAGAAATTGCCTTTCATAGAGACGGAGACAGGGGTAGAGAGATAAAGACAGGGAGAGACAGAGAGAGACATGGAGACAGAGATAGAGACAGAAACAGAGACACAGAGAGATTTAGAACACACATGCACATGATTACACACACATACGCGTACACACACATATGCACACGTAGGCTGTGCGTGTGAGGTCTGGGTGGCGTCCCAGCGTTGCAGAACGGTACCAGCTGGGGCCGAGGTTCAGCAGTGCACTGAATTTCAGCCCAGTCACGGGCAACAGGAGACAAACCAGCTGCTCTTCTGGAAACTGCACCTTCTGCATGCTCACAGCTGAAACAGGGTCAGTTCGTGGGGTGAAACCAGAAGGGGAACGGAAGCCTCAGGCCCGGAGGTCCCCGAGCCCAGGGGGCCACGCCCACGGCCAGTCCTCTGTCACTCCCCCACCTGGTTCAGGGACTCCACTCTCTCCTCCCTGCGTATCATCTGCCATTAGCACACTCCTGCTGAAGCGATTCTATTCTACCAGGGAATGGTCAGGACACCTTATCTTGCAAGGGGCTAAAACCCAAAAGTCCAGATGTGAACATCAGGCATTGCTGGATCCAGGTGCTCAGTATCATCTAGAAATTTGTCCCTGTCTTTGACTGCTGTCTCTGTGTAGGCCTCATTTCTAAGCTGCTTTTCTTCACTTGGCAGCAACAATGACCCCCCGAAGCTTGGGGCTCTCATGATGCTTTGCACGTAGGACCTCAGAAAAAGAGGGGATTCCCCTCAATAATTTTAGCAAATTTGGATATAACACATACTGGTCTTGCTAGGTTCAGCTGCCCATCTTGAACCACTCTCAGTGGTCAGGAAACGGAGAACCCTCGTAGGGTAGACCTAGTTTCTATGCCTCCCCTAGACACACAGGGTAGGGGAAGCCCCATCCCAATTACATGCTCAGATGTCCCCCGGGTGCATGCTTGGAGAAGAGCAAGCCTGCTGGACAGGTAGAGGAAGCAGGTGTCCCTATGGTTGTCAAGTCTGATTAGGAAGCGGTGGGGGGGATCCACCCGCTACTTCAGCAGGACAGTTGTACTTAGCTTTTCCTGACACACGTCACCCATTAGCACCGTGCGTCCCGAACCCTGTCTTCCTGGAAAAAGAACAAGCAAATTTAGCAACCCCACTCTGAGCCAGCGCCGGGGTATGCAACACCCAGACACACGAGGCTCTCCTACTGCGCTGCTCCCTGCAGAAAGGGGAAGGCAAAGGTTTAATCAGACCTCCGAGGAAGTACCCAGGTGGGACCAGTCCTGGAGCAAGAGGCCCCGTTAGCAGCAGCTCTGACTCCGGTCGGGGGTGGGGGTGCTGAGGACATTTGAATTGGCCTGTCGTAGGAAAAGCAGCTCAGGGACAGCGAGCAGGTGCTCAGCCTGTAAGCAGGGGGAAGTGAACTCTGAGCCCTCCAGGAATCCGTCACAAAAACGCGACATTCCGTACAGCACTGTAAGCAGAGACCTTGACCACTGGGGGCAATAATCTTTGTGACCGAGTCTGCAACACTCACCTGTTACACAGGACGTGTGTGGTGGGGGAGGGGGTGGAGGAGGGACGCTGGTGTCGAGGGGTCTCTGTGTCCCCCACAGGAGGTGGGGAGCTGTGCCCCGACTCATCCTACACACACGGGGGCCCCTGAAAGCACCCAGATGGCAGCAGGTGCCCCACTTCCAGCAGGTGCACTGCCAGGTTGGCGGGGAAAGTCTTCAGGAGAAGTGGACGCAGATTCTCCCCAAGGTGAGGGCGGCCATCACAGCTCATGTACACGGGCCTCAGTGTCCTGGCCTGTACGATGGGCTGCTGGGCTGGCCGGGGTGTCACATGGAGGGAGAGCGGCCCTCCTTCAGTGCATGCCCGGGGCACATGAGGCTCACCAGCGACCAGACCCAAGGACGGGCCTCCCTCAGTGCACAAGCACATTGGACCAAAGAGAAAGGTTTGGGGCTGTGCATGCCTATTTCTTTTAGCTTTCTTTTTTTTTTTTAAGGTTTTATTTATTTTATTTATTTTTACTTATTTGACAGAGAGAGACACAAGAGCAGGAACACAAGCAGGGGGAGTGGGAGAGGGAGAAGCAGGCTCCCCGCGGAGCAGGGAGCCCGATGTGGGGCTCGATCCCAGAACCCTGGGATCATGACCTGAGCTGAAGGCAGACACTTAATCACTGAGCCACCCAGGTGCCCCTATTTCTTTAAGCTTTTAACAAAAGGGGTACGTTGTGGCTGATCACACTAAAAACAGGCTATTTCTGGCATTCACTCTGAACACCACCTGACATGACCAATTTTTGGATTGTACACAAGCTTCTTCCTGCAGAATGTCATCTCAGTGCCTTCTGCACTCAGTCAGCCCTAAAATTACTGTCCCTATTCATGCAGTGTGTTCTCCCTGCACAAAGCATCCATAACTCCCATCAGCACAGATGGGGTTTTGGAGTCAGAAGCAGGGGCGAGGTGAAGAAAGCTTCTAACTGTAGGATAAAGAGCTTCCTTAAAAAAATCCACAGTGGTAATGAAGGCCTGAAGCTATTCTGTGCCTTTTCACCTAAGATCCCTTCAAGTAACTGATTTGTTCTGTGATGGTGATGGACACCTGCATAATTGCTAAGAAACCTGCTAAAAATGAATATGATTCAACTTCGTGTTTCCTGTGGCTCGGAGCACGGATCCTTCTAGTACTTCTTCCTCCAGCTCTGCTCCCACCACACCCTTGGTCTCCCGTTGGGACTTCCTGACTGACAGCACCGTCATCCTGCCCACCCGCCGGCCCTGGGTTCCTCTCACCGTGCACATTGACCACTCAGGGCCTCCTTCCTCTCCCTGTTGTTTCTACAGAACACATTCCAACGCCCAGCACACTCCCGGCCTCTTCCACACAGGCGTCTGATGGAGCCGCTCGCCAGTACCTGGTGACAGCATGCATCTCTCTGAGGAAAGAGTAAACACGCGGCCCGTCCACCTGTCACAAGAGGACTCGGCACTGCCTTGCCTGCATGCCTTCTCTGCATGGGCGATGGAGGAAGCATCTAAAAGATAAGGCAGGAGAAGTGAGGACAGAAGGTAAACTAAGGACATTATTACTTTACAGTCTGTATGAGTCAGCTCGGCCGCCGCGACAACGAAGCACAGACAGTGGCCTAAACCACAGACCTGCCCCTCTGACGCCCCGGAGGTGGGAAGCCTGAGCTCGGGGCCTGGGCCGGGTCCTCCTGAGGCCTCTCCCTGCCCTGCAGACAGGGCTCTCCCGGGTCCTCCCCTCCTCTTGTTACAAGGACACGGGCCCTGGGGCATTACCGCCCCGCTGGCGGCCTTCATTTACCCTAACCACCCCTTTAAAGGCCCTCTTTCCGTGGGGCGCCTGGGTGGCTCAGTCGTTAAGCGTCTGCCTTCGGCTCAGGTCATGATCCCGGGGTCCTGGGATCGAGCCCCACATCGGGCTCCCTGCTCAGCGGGGAGTCTGCTTCTCCCTCTCCCTCTGCTGCATGCTCTCTCTCTCTGACAAATAAATAAGTCAAATACTTTAAAAAATATCAAAATCAAGGCCCTCCTTCCAAACACAGTCACCTTCTGAGGTTTTGAGGGTTAGGGTCTCAGCATATGAATTCAGTCCATAATACTATCCAAATATCTCAGCCTTTTAGAAACAAGTGTGGCTGTGCGGACCTCTAGCAGCAGACATGCCGAGATAAAAAGGCTGAATTTTGGTGCCCACAGGTTGATGTACATTTTCGGTGAGGTTTACAACCTGGGGTCCTCAGACTCACAAGGATGTTTACGTGTGGGCTGAGCCGTCCCCCTGGGACGGATGGAGTGGCTTGGCACCTGGGTGTCACCCTGAGTTTCCTGGTGCACCTGTGTCCTGTGTGCGCGTGTGTGCATTCGTGTCTGTGTGCGCACGTATGTGCACGTGTGCGTGTGCGCATTCGTGTCTGTGCGCACGTGTGTGTGCACGCGTGTGCATTTGTGTCTGTGTGTGTGTGCGTGTGTGCATTCGCGTGTGTGCACGTGTGTGCTGGGGCGCAGCAGGTGGTGTCTGGGGACAGGACTACGAAGCAGGAAGGAAGAGGGAAGCAGGACAGATCAGTATCCGAATTCATTCGTCATTTCCATGGATACACCCTGATTACAGGGACTTCTGGTTGGGGGCTGTGGCCCTTGCAGACCCCTCCACAGAGGAAACGCCGGGGACTCACGGGAGGATGGAAACAGCATGCGGTCAGACGAGATGCAAAAGACGCAAACATAATTCATATACGTGCAGATAAACTTGCTTCTGTTTTCAAACCTTAGGTATGTCAAAGGACATTCATTCTGCTTGTCACTTTGTCACTTAAAGTCAATTTGTGCTCACCTTCCTCTGGTTTTTGTTTGTTTCTGACATGCGACTTAAATCCGTCCTGAATCAGCTTGCCCTCTAGTTCCTTCTGTTGGAAACCTCTCCCTGCAATGGATCTTGCCTTTGTTTAACAACAGGTAAAAAGGCAAGCTGTTAAAATGTCAGTATGTGTCTTGTTTCCTTAATATTTCTGACTCTAGTATTAGAGCAGCCTTCCTTCAAACCCTCAAAAGCACAGAGAAATGAGCGTCCGGTGTCCCCTCGTGGTTGGACCAGGAACATCGTCTGGGTGGTCGGCTGGCACTGAGGACTGCCTGGCGCACCTCCCCTCTTCATAGTCAGCCTCAGACAGGACACCGTCGAGGCCGTTTGGTCCTCTCAAGACCGTCCACTGGGAAAAACACATCTGCACAGACTGCACGTTCCTTTGAAGTCGAATCTGAATTTCTCTCCAGAGTCTGCTTTTCCGAGCCACCCTCTTGGCATGGAGTGCCAGGACCATGGTTTTCGTGCAGTCTGTGCACCCAGGGAAGCGTCTGGCTAAGGAAACCAGACACCAGCCACCAGGTCTCCAGCAGGGACACCGGCATGCTGCTGGGAAGGCTGCCCTGGGCCTGGCTCGTCCCTCCCCTCGGGCAGAGAATTCAGGATGGAGTTGATCTGCTCACGCCGAGACAGAGCGAGATGTTCCTCCAAATGACTCCGGGGTTGAGGCTCACAGTAACGTCTGGGACGCAGCCCTGTGCTAGCAAGGCGAGGGGCTTGAGGGGTAGGTGTGTCTGAGGCTGGCCCCCACCATCTAGGTTTGTGCCAAGTGCAGAAGACAAACAAGGCCATCTGAAGAAGTAGAAGAGAATGAGGTATAGTGATTCATAATAGCCACAGTGGATGTTTGGCCAGCAGTTCGAACGAGGGGCAAACCAGGGAGCCCCGAGAACCCCGGCACAGGGAGAAATGAGGACGAGAGGCTTCCTGCCCGTTACTAAAGAGAATCTGCATACATCGAGCAGGACTTTCCATAACTCCATGGCTTTATTGTTTTCTTTCTCTTGGATCAACCCATCAATATGCAGACATGCCGGTCTCTGTCCAAAACCAAAGCAGAAATCAAACAAAAACCCAGCATCACTGACGATCACACACCTCCCTCCAAATTCCACACACTTTTCTGCTCTCGTTTACTGCAAACTCTCCATGAGAACTGCACACTCTTCCCTCCATTCTCTCCGGAACCAAGCAGCTTCCAACCCCAGGGTCTGCGTGAAACCGCTCCTGACAAGGTCTCTGTCAACTTCCCATCGGCAAAACCCACCGGCAATCTCGGTCCATATCCTCCTCCTCTCCACGGTACCGGGACACTTTGGCTAACTTTTCAGAAACCAGTTTTTTAAATGATTTTTACCTGAACATTTTTTGTTTTTCCACTTGGCTTCCAAGATACCACACCTCTCTGGTTTTCCTTCTGTGTCCTTGGCCCTTGGCTGGACCCTGCTCTCTTCCAGCCCGTAAATACTGGAAAACTCCAGCTCACAATCCTTCTCTGTCCCTCACTACTCAGGTCATTGCATCCATCCCAACATGACGCTGAGAGTCACAGATCTGTAGGCTCTGCACTGTTCTCTGGGCTCAGGATCCAGCCTCCTACAGGACATCTGTACCTGGCCTTCCTGGCGCTGCTCTGTGCAGCAGAAAGCAGCCCCTGCTGAGGCCCTAGCCTTAGGAACTTTCTGTAAATCTGATTTTTTTCTCTTACCTCCACACAGGGGGCAGGAGGGCGAGTGCAGGACGAGGTATCTGGGAGAGACCGCAGCTGCACGGCCTCATCACAGCATGTTGTTATCACTGTCCTATTTCACGATTAGTTCTGTGCATTACCATCTCACGGATCATCACATTTTGTGTAGAGGGAAAAACAGTCTGTCTGGGGTTGGCTGGGCTCTGTGGTTTCTGGCGTGCACCGGGGCCTGGGGATGCCCCCCGCACATACGAGGGGGCCGGTTCCTCCCATCCACCTGCGCCCTCGCCACCCCCACACCCTTCCTCCTCCTCCTTCAGTCACACCCAGCACACCCAGCTGGTGATGCGCGTGGGAAATGTCACCCTGCGCCCACCCATCCGTCCTCACGGCCAGATTCTGACTCCACAGGGGAGAGCAGGCTGGTTTCTTTCTGGCTTCTTCCTCTCCGGGGTCCTGGCTTCCGAGGCAGGGCCGGGCACGGAGGACACAGAGGATCTGTGTCCTGAATCAAGTCCACGTCACCGTGGGGTAAATCCAAGTCAGACAAGCGTAAGTAACTCAGTGCTCCTTTTTTGTAAGTGGTTTGAGTTTGAAGCTGACAGCCTGCCAGCAAAGCTGCGTGGATACCTGGTCTGGGGCCTGTTTTAATTGTTGGAGAGAAAGAGCTTGGCCCTCACGTTGGCAGGATCCCCATAAGCCAGTGTGCAAGGCAGAAACAGACAACACCGGCTAATGGAATTAAGAAGAGAGGAGCTTCGGGGCATCAGAGAAGCGGGAGGTGAAGCTGTGGGAAGGAAGACCCTGCGTGGAGGGCATCAGAATCCGGGCTGGCATTGGAGGCCAGGAGAGCTGCGGCAGATCTAAGGGGATGCACTTGGGGTCCACTACATACTCAACCTGTGGGCTCAGCAAAGATACCAGATCAGCTCAATCAACTCTGTGGATTGGGAAAAAGAAAAAAAACTCACATACTTTATCAGCAAAAAGATATACTTCATTTCACTTTTGTTTTTGTTGTTTTTAAAGATTTTATTTATTTATTTGACAGAGAGAGACACAGCGAGAGAGGGAACACAAGCAGGGGGAGTGGCAGAGGGAGAAGCAGGCTTCCTGCCGAGCAGGGAGCCTGATGCAGGGCTCGATCCCAGGACTCTGGGACCATGACCTGAGCCGAAGGCAGACGCTTAATGACTGAGCCACCCAGGCACCCCCATTCATTTCACATTTTTAAACTGAAATGTGTGGCATTTCCCCTCTTTCTCTGAAAAAAATTCTGCTTTCAACAAGTAAACATGATAGAAAAAAATAAATTCTTACTCAACGTTCAATCAGCTTAGATCATTAGACTGTAGATTACACATGACACCAAAAATCCTTCCAAACCAGCATTTGACTTGAATTGAAACAGAGTGTTGAACCAGTTTGAACAAATCTGGAGTGGTGTCCTTGCTTACATATACACATACACACACACATTTCTATTTATCAATACAGGATGTTCTGTTAAAGGGAGGGAACAGCATTTTATTCCATACTCCAGTTCTTTATTATGGATAGACTTTGCAGAAAGCTTCCTTTCACCTGTGGTTAAAACAACAGCACTCGACCTCTCTAACCTAAAGGAGTGTCTCGTGATTAGCTAAAGTCAAAATACTTAGAGCTCAGTATGCCGGGTCTCCTTATGGACACTCCTTCTCCAGATGTTGGTGGAGTCTCATGCACCCATGTTCCAGAGACACACCATCTGCCATGTGAACACAAAATATGTGCTACCTCTTCAATTTGCTAGAAAACTTTAACCAAAAATCATCTTTTTTTTTCCTAGGAATGTTGGAAACTAAATTAAAATTCATAAAGATGACAAGTAAGCATAGGAAAAGATGCTCCACATCATAGTTATCAGGGAAATGCACATTAAAACAATGAGATACCACTGCCCCATGAGAACGGCCCAGATCCCCAACACCGACCACACCACATGCTGGCGAGGATGCGGATGCGGAGCTTCGGGGGCCCCCACACACGGCTGGCGGGCGTACAGAGTGGTGTGGCCACTTTGGAGGACAGTTTGGTGTTTTCTGACAAAACTAAAAATACTCTTCACCTTACAGTCCAGCAATTATGCTCTCTTGTATTTACCCAAAGGAGTTGAAAACATATCTACACAAAAACCTGCAGTGGATGTTTGCAGCAGCTTTATTCATAACTGCCAAAATTTGAAAGTAGCCAAGGTGTCCTTCCGTAGGTGAACAGATAAGTGAATGGATTCATCCAGACAATGAATATTATTCAGCACCAAAAAGAAATGAGCTATCAGGCCATGAAAGACACAGAAGAACCTGGAATGCAGATCACCAAGTGAAAGAAGCTAATCTGGCTTCTTTACATATTAAAGCAAGAGATTTTGTGAAACTTTCTGACCTGTGTAAGACAATGTAGCTGAAAAATAATAAACAGCATTAAACAGAAATGACCCCAGGGGCAAATTCCGGTCAGCCCGTGGGTGACTCAGACCTCCACTCAGCAGGAGCAGCAGGGCAGGGAACCACCTCCCTGAGGCCCAGGTGCAAACCTGGCCCTTATCCCTGAGCGCTCCCCTACACAGCAGTCCCATGAGAAGGGGCTCAAGGGCAAACCCCTGCAGGACTGGCCGCCAGGGCCTGTGGCTCGGTGGGGACCACGTGCCTGCCACGCCCACACCGAGCCCTCTGAGTTCTACTTCCACTGCCAAGCGTGGTCCCACGGGCAAGGCCGCAGTGTCCTCAGACGTCCAGGCCCCAAACTCCCTGGAGCTGTGCCTGCCACAGATGCAGGAGTGGGGCTGGGGGAGCTCTGCTCCGACCCCTGTGCCCCCACCTTGGCCAGAGTCCCATGCTTCACCCCTCTGGCCCCAGGCGCTCTCTGAGCATCGCTCGTGCCTGAGGCCACAGTATCTGGCAGGCCCACTGCCACCATGGGGTCCCTGTAAGGGGGAGGCAGGAGGCTCAGGGTGTGAGGGAGCAGAGTCCAGAGAAGGGAGACAATACTGGGCTGCTAGCTCTGAAGAAGGAGGGGCACCAGCCCAGGAGCCCCGCGCCTCCGGAAGCTGGGCAACCGTGAGCACACAGATTCTCCCCTGGAGAACTGGCCCTCAGTTGAGCTTTCTGATCCCTGGCACTATAACATCACGTCGTTTAAGCCAGCCATGGTTGGTAACTTTTTTACAGCAACAATTGAAACCTAATTCATCTCACATTTCCTTCCAAACTGTTTTCCAGCTTGCCACCCACTCGGTGGTGTGTGCTGATTGGTGCCGCAGATCCTACTCTGCAGCGGTGGAGCCACGATGCTTGCCCCATTCGCTCCACGTTCGCTCCTCATTCGCTCAGAGGCCAGGAAAATTAATTCCTAATCCCCAGAGCAGCCTGCAGTCCGGAAACCCTGGAGATCAGACTTCTAGAGAACTCTGGTACAGGAGAGGAACACTGAATGCGAATGTGAGTGAGTGATTACCGTGTACAACAGCGCAATGCACGCTTTTCCACCCAACGTCTGGGAACATACTCCCCCTTACAGTTTGTGGGGAGAGATGGACATGACACACGTTTCATCTTTTCTGTAATCGACCTCGGCCCACGTTTCCTAGGAAGAGGTAAACGTGGGTTCAAGGAAGATTTGGGGAAGACGGTGGCAGAGGGGTGTCCTTGTTTATCTCCCAGAAACAGACACACTGGACTGGACCGCAAAACTGACCACCCACTGAAGATCCCCTCCTCAAGCCGGGAGGGCGGAGCACTTGCATGACCCCCATTGACAGGCAGGTCAGGGTCCAGCTCCTGCAGCTGGAAGCACCCGTGAGGGCCGTGGGAAAGGGCACTGAGCCGCAGGCGGCCTCGGGATGGAAGCCTACGGAGACCACCCCCGAGGAGCGCAGGAAGGCGGAGCGGGGCCGTGGAAACAGAGCCTTCCATTTACCGCTTCGCACAAGACAGCGGGCAGGCTCCAGGGCTCCACAGCTCGGGAGCACCCAAACCCCACGCACCAGCAACCCCAACAAGGCCCCTGCAGCCCTCAAGCTCCCTCACCGAGGAGAAACTCTTGGGACCCGAACCCACGGCCAAGCAGCGCACCAGGGCACAGCGCCGGCAGAGTGGGGGGGGCCTTCAGGGGCGTCCGGGCCAAGGGCGGTCGCTGCAGTACCCGCGGTCCGGTGGCTGAGCCCGCCCCCCTCCCTCCAGCAGGCTCAGGAAGACCCTTTCTGCTGTCCTGTACTCTTCAAGAAGCCACAGCCAACAGTCCTGGGAAAACCTACCCGAGCACTGTCCCATCCCTGCCAACCGCCAGAGGACTGAGGCCACGCCAGGAC
>NC_138370.1:116790-138802 GCF_054177405.1 Leptonychotes weddellii
CCCCCTCCCCTCCCCCTCCCCCTCCTGCTGACGCCTCTGCCCGCCTCACCTCCAAACGCTCTTTGCGAGCAGACGCCCACGTACCCACATACCCCAAGGAGGGGCTGAGTCCCTGGGGGTCTTCCAGACCAGGCACCCTGTCCTCCTCACAGGGGCGCAGGACGCCCGCTGGCTCCTGGCACGTGCAGTGTCTCTGCTCACTCAGCCCAGGTGCCTGGGGGAGCTCTGGCCCGCAGCTGTGCCCCTCCAAAGTTCCTTCTCCTCCCTCCCTCGTCCGAATCTCTAGCCCACGAGCACATCCTGATGAGTGATCTATCCCTGCACCATGGGTCAGTGGAGCCTTGGGACTGGTGTGCCCTCTGCCTCCAGCACCCTCCACGCGGAGGCTGGTGGCCTTGGGGGTGAATTAGGTAGGTCCAGCCCCCCGCTCTGCACCTCCCCAGCTCCGCTTGCTCATGCGGCTCCAGCCTCTCTGGGCTTCTCTCTGAACTGCAAAGAGGATGAGCGGGACCTTGGGACTGCCCCAGGACCTCCTCGGGACCCTAGCTCTTGCTTCTTCCTCTGCCTGGCAGGTGGTGCTCACAGGCCTTACATTTCTCCATTCCACTGTGTGGGGTCTGCTTATGAGACACGGCCTCTCAGGACTGCTAGGCCCACGCTCCGTGTATTCTCTTGCTCATCCGCTAACTGCCCACCGCCCTCCCCCTGGCTCCTAGGCGCTCCCTGGGCACAGATGCGCCTTGCTGGGCAGTTCACACTCACCGTCCGGTTCAAGGACAGTCCCTGGGGTCCATAGCCCGCCCTAGGCCTCTGCTGTTCCCCCAGGGCAACTTTCTACCAACTCCCCTCCTACAGGAGAGTTTTTCCTTTTTTTTTTAAATAGAGAAAATGTGTGCAAAGCCTCCCTAAGCCAAGGACAGATTGCCCTTCAGTGATTTTCACGTGTGGAGGTAGTTAGTAAGTGCATCTGGGGCTCCGGGCAGCCTTCCCTGAGCCTCTGAGTCCATTGGTCAACAACATGAGAAACGGGAGGTGTGGGGCTGTGGACAGAAGCCTACTGAGTCAGACCAGTGCAACCGGGAGCTGAGAGGCAAACACCCCAAATGCCTGTGGATCCTTCACAGACACCCCCGACCCCAGACTCATGATCTGCCTGAGAGCATGCTGTCCCTCTTTCTTCTGACTGTTGCCGGCAGGAGACACACTCTTTCCTGAACCCTTGCAATATTGGACCCCAAGGGAGTCTCATCTGGGAATGTATTTAGTTTTCATGGACAGGTCAGGTATGCGTTTGCATGCCAGACCCAGCTGCTGGAACAATCGGAACTCCTATGGAAAAGCCAAGCCCCAAACTCCTGCAGTTATTTCAAGGTAACTTAAAAAAAAAAATCACTGGTGGGGCGCCTGGGTGGCTCAGTCGTTAAGCGTCTGCCTTCGGCTCAGGTCATGATCCTGGGGTCCTGGGGTCGAGCCCCGCATCGGGCTCCCTGCTCCGTGGGAGGCCTGCTTCTCTCTCTCCCACTCCCCCTGCTTGTGTTCCCTCTCTCGCTGTCTCTCTCTGTCAAAAAATAAATAAAATCTTTAAAAAAAAAAAATCACTGGTGTAAGTGCATGCTGTTCTTTAAATAAACGCTTGCTGCCTCTCCTAGAAAAAGGTGGCATAGCAGTGATGCTCAGGGTGGTGACCGCCTGGAGAGAGTGGCGAGCTGACCTCCAGCCGCACCTCCGCTAAGACTGGGATGTGCACAGCTGCAAAGGCAATTCTGTTCTCCTGACCTTGAGTGCAGGACCATCAGGAGTCCCTTCTGACTGAATAACCCCTCAAAGTGCTCACTGGCCTGAAAGAATGATTTGTGCAGGCTTAGTCTGCTGTGATACATTATTTGAAAATGTAATTTGCTGTGTAAACAGCAGACCAGCTTCCCTTGCTGGCCTGACCCCCCTCTGCGCTGACAGTCCTTTCATAACTGTCTTCCTGCCATGACACCTTATTATCCAAGGGCCAGAGAAAGATTTAAATGCTGGGGAAAGCCTGGCGGCTGCGTGAAAAATGAATTCAATCCTTCTTCACCAGGGCACTTGCTTCTCAGGGACCCCCAGCTGACACCTGAGAAGCACCTGGCTTTGAAAAGGAACTGAGCGTTGACATTTGCCCACAACTGAATGATTTCAAAGCCTCCACTAGTCTGCACTCTTCCACATGCTAATCCTGCCTGAGTCTGTCTTGCTTGTTTGGATTACACTGTTTCTGGGGGGGGCTCCCACTGCCCGCCCTCCCCATGCCTTCCTGCCCCCGCACGGGCTCTCTGCCTGCTCTAGCTTATTTCCTCCTTCCTCTCAGCCCGCAGGGAACTGCCCTGATCCTGGCCACAGGCCCGGCCAGTGAGAGGCCACCCCCTTCTAGTCCTGCAGCAAGGGGGTGGCAGAGGGCCCTTCATTGCCGTGGGACGCTGTGGCTCGTGGTTGTTTGCCGCCGAGCAGAACGCGGCCCATCCTGAACACAAAGCAGGCCATCCTAGTTGTGCGAGGAATGAGCAGCACCAGAGCTCCCCATGGCTCAGGCTTTCCGGTTACTGCTCATGGCGAGCAGGAGGAGCTTCGACAGGCCTGAGTCCGGAGGCCGTGGTTGAGGTGGGGTTGTTGGGAGCTTGGAGGACGCTGCAGTCATGGGGGCTGGGCTACCCTGCAGGCAGGGAAGGGAGGGGGAAGGGGCAGGTCACCGGGGCTGCTCACCCCGACCCGGGCTGGCCCTGCAGAGGCACTGGAAGGTGCACAGTGACTCTGCGTCAGACCCTCCCTGGCAGAGCAGAAGGCTGGCATCGGGGGTCTCTGCCTCGCGGCAGCCCATCAGCCATAAAACACTGGGCCGTCACCCAAAAAACAGGATAAGGCAGTCTGACTTGTAATTAAGATGAAGGAAGAAATGGGGCGCCTGGCTGGCTCGGTCAGTAGAGCATGCGACTCTTGATCTCAGGGTCGTGAGCCCAAGCCCCACGCTGGGTGTAGAGTTTACTAAAAAAAATAAAAATTTAATATTAAAAAAAACCCATAAGATGAAGGAAGGAAGAGTAGGCAAGGATAGGGATAAATCTCATGGTGGGGGCTGCAAATTTGGCTGACGTTTCTGAAAGCATCTGCCAAAATTGAGTTGTCATCCCTCCTTGCCTCAGTGTCCAGAGGAAGCTGACGTTACTCAGGGAACTTGCTCTTCCTGGCCGGGGAGTCGTCAGAAGGGGGTTTCTTGCGGAAAGCATATGAAGGCCCCCGTGCAGAACAGGGTGTCTGGGGGCGAGCTCCCCACCCAGCAGTAGAAGCCTGTCCCCCCGCAGCACAGCTGAGCCTGGCCCACCGGGGGCCACATCTGGAAATACAGCCTGGGAGGTGGCAAGATACAGTCTGTGTTCTCTCCTTTACCTAAATCTGCGGCTTTCGCCTGGGTCGAGACTCGTGTGGGCCTCGATTTGCTTTCTCACGTATAGAATCATTACATCAGTGTCGACCATGTGCTGGACAACCAGGAGTGATGAGCGGTGCAGACAGACAGGAGCTCTGAGCTGTACACTCGGTGAACTTTATGATGTGAAGGACACAAACCCCAGCTCTAAGAAGCTCGCCGCCTGGTTGGCGGTGGGAAGGAGGTCAAGACGGAGAAATGGCGGCTGAGCGAGATGGACCCCGCAGCGGATATGTGCCCTCGTGGGATGGGTGCAGAGAAGGGAAGGCGCGGTTCTGGTGAGCTGTTTGACCCCTGACTCTACAATCTCATGTGGCTCTGATGTCCAGTGACTATAGTTCCGAGTCCTCGTCCAGGCGTCTATGGGGCCAAGCCAGCCACAGCTTCCCGACAGGGGACCGGCTGTCCTCCCTGTCCACGCACTGGAGGGGCCCTGTGTCCTGGTGCAGGGGACACAGACATGTGGCAAGGGGATGTCCTCTGCCCTCGAGCTGCATGACCTAACTGATGGGGCAGAGGCTGTGATATTTCATGTGTACGCAGGGCATCCACTCACTGTGTGTTCTCGCCGTGCTGGTTTCGACCCTGGCATTGTGGCACGCCGTCCCTTCGCCCACGGGCGACACGCCGTCCCTTCGCCCGCGGGCGACGGCACGAATATGAAGGATCCCAAGTGCTCCGTTTGAGTTGTGCTGGAGGGAAGTGGAGAGCTGGTGCCACGGTGGGAATGTAGGAAGGTTCTGGAACCTAAGCAAGTGTACTCAGGGGGTCTGCCCTTCCAGAAGGTGTCCCCACAGGCGGCAGCCGAAAGCGGCTGAGGCAGGATTCTCAAACCAGGAGGCAGTTCTGCCAGTTTGTCTGGGATGAGGAGCAGAGTACACACTTGATCGGATCTTCTTCTAATGCCTGCAAATGAGAGCTTTTGAGGGCCGTTCCCTTCATGCGGCACGGTCCTTTCCGGCCCTGTACCTCTGTACAACATGGCTTTGATGAAGAGGAAGGAAACAGATGAGCCAGGAAAAGAAGCCAAATCTTAGTAGGAATTCAGCACTTTGGAAGGATTTGCCGGCTTCCCACTCGTTGCCTGCTTGGATTTCATACCAGTTGTTTCAAGAAGAAAAGATAGGGCAAGAAGAAGGGACGATTATGTAGCTTCCATTTCTGGTAATGAATATAAACCTTAGGTATTGCTCTTCTCTCTCTCTCCCTCGTCCATGTGTGTGTCTGTGTTTAGCCCACTGGACCAATTTAGAAAATAGAATACATTTTTGGGCACCCGGGTGGCTCAGTTGGTTGAGTGTCTGCCTTCGAGTCAGGTCATGATCCCAGGGATCAAGTCCCACATCAGGCTCCCTGCTCAGCGGGGAGCCTGCTTCTCCCTCTCCCTCTGCCTCTCCCCCTGCTTGTGCTCACTCACTCTCTTTCTGTCAAATAAATAAATAAAATCTTAAAAAAAGAAAGAAAATAGAAAACATTTCTGATATTTTAAAAATTAAACCTTTTAATTTGAAGTTTAATTTGTTCTGAGTGGTTTATTAGAGGCTAAATAATATGCTCACGATTATTTTTTTTTAAGATTTTATTTATTTGTCAGAAAGACAGAGAGACACAGCGAGAGAGGGAACACAAGTAGGGTGAGGGGCACAGGGAGAAGCAGGCTCCCCACTGAGCAGGGAACCCAATGCGGGACTCAATCCCAGGACCCTGAGATCATGACCTGAGCTGAAAGCAGATGCTTAACAAACTGAGCCACCCAGGCGCCACTTAGGCTCACAATTCTTACGTAAGATCCACAACTGGTGAATCAGAGCATTTTTATAATGTGCCAGGAAGTTTATAATGTGCAGCCCAGGGTACAGCAGAGCGTCTGACAGGCCCCTGTTCTCGAGGTGCGTGTGGTTCCCACAAAGACACGACACTTGTCCAGGCAGTGGACACAGTAAACTATTCACTCCAGAGCCCTGTTTCCATGACAGCACAGGAAGTGTTTCTTGACCCTCGAGCATCTTTATTTTTTCAGTGATACCGTTTAGAAGGTTCTCAAATTCAAGATCCTCATATAAGTCAATATATTTAACTTCTTTTCCTTTCCACAAAGCCAAGAAAATGACCAAAAAATGAGGGAAATCTTTTCTGATGGTAGAAATGTTAAAGGAGAACTGGACACTTGTCAGGAAAGTAGAGGAATTTTTGAGCCATACAGTGAGGACAAGCTGGGCTGCAGGTGCATCGCTGCCCCTGGGATCCTGCCCAGGATGGGTTTGAGGACAAGGGACACAGAGTCTGGAGGGACAGTGGTGATGAGAACAACCCACACTACTGAGAGTTCATATGGAAATAGTTGTTTTCTATACGATTATAAAACCTAATCTAATGTGAATAATACACATTCTTCTGAAAGAAAAATTTCATAATAGGGGCACCTGGGTGGCTTAGTCGTTAAGAGTCTGCCTTCGGCTCAGGTCATGATCCCAGGGTCCTGGGATCGAGCCCCACACTGGGCTCCCTTCTTGGCGGGAAGCCTGCTTCTCCCTCTCTCACTCCCCCAGCTTGTGTTCCCTCTCTTGCTCTCTCTCTGTCAAATAAATAAATAAAATCTTTAAAAAAAAGAAAATTTTCATAATATTACAAGAATTTGCATAATAATTTGACACAAAAATCCAAGATTATTCCAACAAACCTGGGAGGTAGGGGGAGATCAAGGACACATTAAAAAATCAAAAACAAAACAAATAAACCCCAGAGAATTCAATGCTGAATATATAACCAAATACATCAAAATGGAAGCAAATGCCCCAAACTCCTGACAGATGCCACAGCTCACTTCCAACATTCTGTGCTTCGGATTCTAAACAGGGCCTGACTCAGACTGGGTGGATTTCTTCAAACAGGACAGACCAAGTCTTCCCGTCCTTCAGCAGGACGGTCACACAAGGTGTCTGTGAGCTCACAGACTCAATGGGCAGCGCACTCGAGGGTCCCAGCATTTCAGCAGATGTTCGGAATGCAGGAGGGTTCCTTCGAGCCCCTGGGAGGACCGCCTGCCGCCCGTGTTTGTGATGGCCTCGTGCGTGAGGACAAAGGCGTGCAGGGGCCCGGAGCAGGGAGCTGGTGTCTGCTTGGCCAGAGTCTCACCAGATTCCCTCAAGACACTAATGTTTCTTTGGCACCAGCAGTGTTCCCGGCAGGAGTCGGTCGCCTGAGGGAAAAGCACAGATTTTGGAGAGAGGGGGTTCAGTTTTGTTTCCGACACACTTAAGAGCCAAATCATCCTGAGTCGGTCACTCAGCAGGTGTGTGTCATGTTCTGCAGACTCGGACAAGGACACACTCAGGGCGGGCTGGGGATTAAATCCGTCCCTATGTTTCCGTGACTAGGACAGAATCTGGCATCAGCCAATCACCGAAGGCCCAAGTGGAACAGAAAGGCAGGGGATGAGTGAATTTGTCGTGCGTGAGCTAGACGTCCACCGTGTGCCCTCAGACACGGGCTCCCCAGTTTGCGGGTCCCTGGAACTGGGCCCAGAGGCTTTGCTGGGCCCGCAGATGGCTGGGCCTGCAGATGGCGGAGCCACGCGGGCCGTCCGTCGGGAGGAATCCTCCTGCTTATCCACGGAGATCCACTTGGTTCTGATTCTCTGCAGAAGCCTGGCAACGAGCCGGCTCCCGCGGGCGTCCTGGGGTGTCACTGCCCAGCACCCCCCGGGACGTCCCTCCCCCACCCGCTCATGCGCCCTGGACGTGCAGGCTGAGGACGTGCGCCTCCTTCCCTCCAGTGAGCGGCTTCGGGGAGCCCTTGGTTGCTCCTCAGAAGGTCCCACCGCGGAGCCCAGCTCCGCGCTCCCCCTGCGCGGGCCGCTTTTCTCTCCTGTGTTCCTCGCGCCCCTCACCGTGCGGCGCGGGATCGCGGGGCACGCATCCTGCACGCAGCCCTGTGCGCCCCGGCTGAGGTCGGGAGAGGGATTATGGACGAGGTGTGCAGGGTGTCGGGGGTTCTCAGTGCTGAGGAGCCAAGCAAAGCAGCGAGGAGAGTGTCCTGCGTTGGGAAGGGGCAGGTGGCTCCTAGGGGTGTGGGTGCGGGCCGGGAATCGCGGGGCGACGAGTTCTGAGTTCTGCAGGCAGAGGGGAGGCGTGCGAAGGTGCGCGGAGTGCATTGTCTGTGCCTGGAGACAGCTAGCGGGGTGCGGGGGCGCGCAGGGGAGATCCCACAGGTGGTCGGGGTGGCGTCTTGGAGGGCCAGTGTGGCTCCCGGGGCCTGAGGCTTTGATTCTGAGCCACTGGAGGGTTTTGAGTCAAGGGTAGACACAAGGGGACCCAGTTTTCAAAGAGCCACTCTCTGCGGGCAGTGCTGGGTCACAGGCTAGATAAGGCCGGAGGCTGAGGTCAGGAACCAGGTGAGAGCAGGTGGTGCCCTGGCTGGGCCTGGGCCTCCGGGGTCTGCCTGAGCCTGCAGGATTTGTTCACAGGTTGAAGATGAGCCTTCGCAGGAAGAAAGAAACCCTGTCACAGCCTGGGGCCCCCATTTACGGGATGGGGAGGCTGTGGGAATCACAGATCCAACCAAGGTCAGGAAGACAAGGGGGCGCCCCCGGAACCCCGAGGAGAGCCAGCTGCTGAAGGACAAAGACAAGGAAGGCAATGTTCCGAAGACCAGGGGAATGAGGGGTTTCACCACACGATGGACAGACGGCCAGGGTCAAATGCTGGCTGTGCCCTGCTGTAAAGGAGGACGACGAGCTGCCCACGGGATTCCTTGCCGTGGGATGTGGAGGTCCCCAGTGGCCGGGACCCTGTCTGGGATGGGCAGCTGACTCCAGCAGATTCAGAAGGGACTGAGGGAGATGCCAAGTACAGACAGCCTCTCTGTGGGAACAGTCGCTGGCGGGGTGTGCGGGACCCACAGAGGGTATGCGGTGTTCTCCTGGGTGATGTGACCCACGCATGTGCGGACAGCAATGACCTGATCAAGAGAGAACAGTAAAGCATCTGGTGAACAGCGCTGCTGTGTCTGGAGGCCTCTGGGGTGGTGACAAGGGACGGGATCAGAACCCGACCCCGCAAGAGGAGGGGAGCCGGGCCCACAGGGAGGAGGCTGTGGGCGCCCAGGGAGTCCTGCTCCAATTGCCTCCACCGGGTCAAGATTGTCACCTAGGAGCTGAAGCGAGAGAAAGGACCAGCAGAACGTTGTAGGGTCACCACCAATGGCCCTGGGAGCAGGGGGGACCTGTCCGTGAGGGGACACGGGTTTTCAGGGAGCATGCGGAGGGGGGCACTGAAATCAGGCCGGGGCTTGGCCGGGTGAACCAGGTGGACGGAGATGGGACATTACAGAGAAGGGCAAGCCCGCTTGGAGACCTCAGCTTCTGAGCAGAGCAGGAGAGGAAGAGCCCCTGGAGAGTGGGGGGGGGGGGAGGTCCCAGGCGTTGGTTAAAGGATGGAGAGGCCAGGCTTTGGCAGGTGGTCTGAAGGAGCCCTGGGGAGGATGACACCAGAGGGTGATGTGGTCTCTGGGATCAGACAGCTCTCACTACTGGTTCTCACTCCCACACCCTGCAGGGCCTCAGGAATGAACACAAACACAAGCACAACCCTTTCCCTCAGAAGTTTGAAAGTGTGTACAATAGTGTCTTTTCTCCTCCCTGAGCAGTGCTGGTAAGAAGTCCTGATGCTCCACAGCGACCAGGGAAGGGAGCCGAGACATCAGTGGGCACGAGGCATACCCCGCCGGAGGGAAGTGGGTTCAGAACCCAAGTCATGATGGGCAAACAGCGGGGTCTGAGTTTCTGTGCCCCAAAACCCCTGGGTTGGCCGCTGGTCATTGAATGATCACATGCACGGCACTCCCTAGGGTCGCTCGCCTCTCGTGCTGCGTCCAGCCCTCTGGTCGTGGCAAATCTCCATGAGATGCACAGAAAGCAGAATGAGATCCCGTGGAGTCGGGAATACTGCTGAGTTTGAGGAGTGCTGGGGAGGAAGGTCACTAGGCAGCCTTGGAAATCTTGCATGTAAATCATGACAATTAACTGTGCTAAATTCCCTTTGTAACAGATGTAACATATACATAATTCAGTGCAGAGGCCAGACACTTTGTAATTTTTTTTTAAGATTTTATTTATTTATTTGGGAACACAAGCAGGGGCAGAGGGAGAGGGAGAAGCAGGCTTCCCACGGAGCAGAGAGCCCGACGTGGGGCTGGATCCCAGGATCCCCAGATCATGACCTGAGCCGAAGGCAGATGCTTAACGACTGAGCCACCCAGGTGCCCCCAGACACTCCATATTTTACAGAACAATAGTGAAGATGAAATGTAAAGCAAAGACTTTAATTCATTTACTCAAGTCTTGGGGCACAGCCATTGTGTGTGTGTGTGAAAATTCTTTGGGTCCTGTTTGCAGAGCACCAGTTAGCCCTGTGAGGGGTAAATTACCCAAAAAGACTCAAGAGTTCTTCAAGATTCCTAGAGTGCTTGGGGCGCCTGGTGTTCCCTCTCTCGCTGTCAAATAAATAAATAAAATATTTAAAAAAAAAGATTCCTAGAGTGCTTGTTTTCAAGTAACTCTGCATGTGAAAGAAAGAGCTATAGCTTGTCTTTTTCACAATCTGACTTTATTGGACTAGTCTTTCAGAATGCATTAATTGGGCGCCTGGGTGGCTCAGATGGTTAAGCGTCTGCCTTCGGCTCAGGTCATGATCTCAGGGTCCTGGGATCGAGTCCCGCATTGGGCTCCTTGGGAGCCTGCTTCTCCCTCTGCCTCTCTCTCTCTCTGTCTCTAATGAATAAATAAATAAAATCTTTAAAAAAAAAAAAAGAATGCATTAATTGCATTTTTTTTTTTTTAGGGAAGATGCATAAGATGGCCTTTTCCAGTAAGTTCAGTCCAGAGTTGTAAAAAAGGGTGCTTTCTGAGTAATAATTTTGAGTATATCCTCTTTCCAACCTTGTATTTGCTCTGTGGCAGACGCCCTGTGATCATTGACCTTATTAGCTCATACAATTGATACTGCTCAGTGCCTGGTCTCCTTATCTGGTTATGTTTCCAGGTGATATTTCCACGAACACAATCTACCTTCTTCTGTTCGGCACCCACTCCAGGAACTGCTCCCCAGAGCCCTTCTTTGACCCTGACTCACCACGTGCCACTCTTGGTCTCCACACACGGCCTCCAGTCCCCTCGGGCTCCTTTCTGGGGTCCTGTGCCCCACTCCCAGCCCCTCCAGGTGCCCCACCCCTCTTCTGCCCCCCCCTTGAGAGAAGGGTGTGGAGATTTCCCATACACACCCTGCCCTGCACATGCATAGCCCCCACCTTTTATCAACCAGATGGTTCCTCTGTGGAATCTACAAACCTACAGGGATACATCATTATCACCCAGAGTTCACGGTTTAACTTAGGGTTCACTGTTGCTGGTGTACATGTACAAAATATACATTTTTTAATTTTATTAAAATCCATGTTATCAATTTTTTTTCTTGCATGGATTGGCTTATGCTGTTGTAAATAAAAATGTCACCAAACCCAGGGTCATGTAGATTTTCTTGAATGGTTTCTTCCAGAATTTTTACGGTTTGCATTGTAAATTTAAGTCTATTAAATTTGAATGCATTTTTTGTGTAGTTTGTAAAGTTGGTGTCCATGGTCATTTTTTCCCACATGGGTCTCACTTCGTTCCAGTTCTCTCTGTGTCTAGTCCTTTTCCAAGATCACTCCCTTCATTGCTGTAATTTACTATATTTCATTTACTGTATTTATGTAAGTATTGCAGTGTGGGTGTGTGAGTTCTCTAGCTTTATTCCTCAGTCTTATGTTGTGTATTCTAGGTCTAGCAACTAGCTTTGCTTGCATGTTGGTTGGGATTAAGCTGAATCTGTGCATCAAATTAGGAAGAATTGTCATTTTAAGAATATTGAGTCTGTGGATCATGAAAAACTAACATCTCTGCATTAATTTAGATTTTGTTTGCAATCTTTCAGCAGGCTTATTGTGTTACTGAATGCAGATTTTTACATATGTTGTTAGGTTCATACCTAATTTGGGGATGTTAAATGGCTATTAAAAATGACATTTTTTTTAAAGATTTTTTTATTTATTCATTTGAGACACACAGATACAGAGAGAGAGAGAGAGGGAGAGAGCATGAGCAGGGAGAGAGGCAGAGGGAGAGGGAGAAGCAGGCTCCCCGCTGAGCAGGAAGCCTGATGCGGGGCTTGATCCCAGGACGATGGGATCGTGACCTGAGCCGAAGGCAGACACTTAACCATCTGAGCCACCCAGGCGCCCCAAAAATGACATTTTTAAATGTTCAAATTCCAATCGTTTATTATTAGTGCGTAGGAAAGCAGTTGACCTTTGTAAATTGACTTTATACTTTGATTCTTGGTATCTCCTTGCATTCCAGTCAAAGCACCGGGTGGTGGGTGCATTTGGTCAGCTTCCAAACTGAGGGCTGAAGTTCCGTCGCACACAGAGACCAGGAGGGGGCGCCAGGCAACACTACTCGAGGAGCTCGGCGCTCCTGCGCTGCCCCCCGCGGCCAGCAGACGGCGCGCGAACGCGCACTTTCCGGTCCGAGAAGGGCGCATGTGCCTTCCGCGGCGGCCGCTGGGCCTTGGAGCGCCACCACCCCGGATGTGCCCGGACGGTTGTGCGCTGGGGAGGGGGCTGTGCCGAGTCTCCTGGAGACGCCGGGGAGCGCGGAGCCTTGCTCCGGGGCGTCCCCGCGTGGGTCGTCCCCGCGTGGGTCACTGCGCTCCCAGGTGCCGCTTTAGGGGTACTCATTTCTCCCCGCCCACCAATCAGGGGGCTGGACGTGGGGCTCCCTGTGCGGGCGGGGTCGAGGACGCGGGGGGCGCGCACAGGGTTCGGGGGGCGCGAGCGGGGTTCGAAGCGCGGGCGGGGTCGGGACCGGAGTGTGGGCAGAAAGATCCTTGAGGGGACTGGGAGGAGGGCCTGGGGCCGGGAGGGCTGGGGGTCCCGACCGGGGGCGGGGCGCTGGCGGGGGGCGGGGGCACTGCGGGGAGCGCGGACTGGGGTATCCGGCGGGGACTGGGAGGAGGGCCTGGGGCCGGCAGGGCTGGGGGTGCGGGACCCCACGGCAGCGGGAGGCCAGGGCCCCTCTGCCCCTGCGGGTGAGGACAGCCGCTGTCGGAGTCGGCTAGAGGTCAGGAATGTAACCTTTATTCAATGAAGGTGGAATTTCCGGGGCAGTCCTAGGAGGTTCGGATGGACCCCAGCCTCCCCTGGACGCGGCTTTGCCCAAACAATGCATTCCTTGCTAATGAATTCCTTTTCTCTTTAATCCCCTGTCTCTGCCTTTAAAAACCTTCCTCTTGTTTCGCTGGGAGGAGCTGCTCGCTCCTTGCTGGATGGGATGCTGCCCCAATCCACAAACCGTTCAATAAAGCCAGTTAGATCTTCCAATTTACTGAATTGAAGGCTGTTTCAACATATGAAAGGGAAATGGGGCTTCTGTGTTTGTGCTTCTACTGGCTTGTAATTAATTTCCTTACAACTCTAAAGTAGCTGAAAAAACATGTACTAACACATTTGAAATTCCAAAATTTTATTTGTACCCAAAACAGAAGTATTTCCAAAATCTATTTTTTTTTTCAAATTCAGAAAGTGTACTCTGAAGTCTTGTTAAAGTTCTAGGTACCTCTAACCTGCTTTCAAAAGTCACTTCCTCTCATTTGTTTTAAGCAAGGGGACAGACCTAATAGCATAGAACTTCATATATTACCAGAATTTCTCCTTTGGAGAGTGGTAACTATTTCCTCTTTGTTCAAAATAACACACCACACTGGTAATTTGCATTCTAAAAAACCACCAAAATGGTTTTGATTTCAGCAGTGTGTACTTCCCCTTTTGAGATTATGTATATTAGTACTTGGTGAATGTTAATTTGTGTGGAAATTGTTCCGGTAGTGATGTGGAGAACAAGGCAGGAGGAAACGCGGATAAAATTACATTTCCTTACAGCCTGCAGCCCACTGAGCAGCCCTTGAGGCAGGCAGCACAGAACCTTGCTCGAGGAAGCTCCCCACTGTCTTAACGTTACTGCCTCGTTGGGGGGAGAAACATCCTTAGTTTGACAATAGCCAGGCCTCCAGGATCCTGCGAGTGCTCTCTCGCAGATCAAAGGCCTTTTGGAAACCTCCCTGGTCTTTACCTCCCCCAGCTCCATAACCAGTTGCTCCTCACAAGGCCTGGGGGGGCAGCAGCTCCTCCTGCCCACGGGTCCTGCCCTGTGCTTTCATGAAACTGATGTGGTTTTGGACTGTTGGGGTCCCAAGCCCACAACCGCCAAGAAAATTCTTGAGACGTCTTTGGTGCAAAAAGGTGGTTTTATTAAAGGACGGGGACAGGACCCGTGGGCAGAGGGAGCTGCTGCCCCCCCAGGGGTTTGTGAGGAGTGATTGATTACTTAGGAGTTGGGGAGGTAAGGACAGAGGGAGGTTGTCCAAAAGGACTTTGATATGCTAAAGAGGACCTACGAGATCCTGGAGGCCTGGCTATTGTCAAACTGAGGTTGTTTTTCCCTTCTAGCAGGACTAACATGTAGACAGTGGGGAGCTTCCTTGGAAGAACGTTACACTCTGCCTATTTCTAAGTATTTGTCAATGGGCTGCGGGTTATAAGGACATTTAAATTTTATTTGCAGTCCCTTCTGCCTCTGTTTCCCACATCACTCTGGAGGGGAGGATGATGTTAGGGCTCAGGAAATCGAGCTGTGGGTCTCTGGAAGTTAGGCTCTTGATAAGAACGCCCTCTTATAAATCAGTAAGACATTGGTAAACTGATGGAGACTCCAGTCCTGCAGGATTGTGATCTCTGTCCATTAACCGTTTGGGGTTTTTTTTATCCTTCTCTTAGCTTTAAGGCAGGCAGGATCACTTGAGGAATGTCACACATCCCACCTGTGGGGTGTCAGCTTCTGCTTTGTCCTCAGTTTGCCTTCTTTATCAAAACCACCTTTTTGGCACTGAAAACATCTCAAGAATTCCTTCTTGACCCTTCGCTCCCAGACCCCACATCAAATCACATCAATTACAGTAATGCAGGACATGAAACTCCACCATAGTCCGAAACTGTCTTAATGATTTACAAGAAAAACACAGTAATAGCCAGACCTCCAAGAACCTATAGACTCAATTTCCTGGAGCCCTAACATCACCTTCACCTCCATAGGCTAGAAAACCCTATATAATCGGTCACTCCTCCAAAGCCCAAGGCAGTTCTGCCCACGGGTCCTGTCCCCGTGCTTTAATAAAACCACCTTTCTGCACCATAAAACATCTCAAGAATTCTTTCTTGACTGTTGAGCTCGACGATCCCACATCAAACCTCTTTATTAATATGTGCTAATTTACACTTAGAAAAAATAATGCAGTTTGGGCGATAAAATGGAATTGCAGATCATAATTTGGACTACAGACGCGAAGCAGTGATGAGTAACATGATTAACATGCATTACTTGATGCTCTAAAGCACTAGTTTTCATAGACAATGTGACATGACACAAAATTTTAGACTCTTCAAAAATTCTCTCTGACAAATGATTGTGAGAACGGTGTTGATGAATTACGCTGGATCGGATATATGATGTATAAATGTAAGGCAACACCTAACATCAGGTAGGTAATGCTCAGTAAGTCCCAGCTGCTTTGAACATATTAAGAAAGTAGCTTCTTTTCCTTGAGAAAATGAAAAAGTCAGTATTCCTGGAGTAATCATAAAAATATTAGCTCCTGGGTCCTGGGGTCGAGTCCCGCATCGGACTCTCTGCTCGGCGGGGAGTCTGCTTCTCCCTCTGACCCTCCCTCTTCTCGTGCTCTCTCTGTCTCATTCTTTCTCTCTCAAGTAAATAAATAAAATTTTAAAAAATATATTAGCTCCTGGAAGTTCAGTATTTATGTGCAATCTATTAAGTATATGCTAATGTGCAGGACAATCTGTGCCGGTAACACGTATGAACCACGTTCAGATCCTACAGGTGGGTCACGATGCATTTCCTTCTTGATGTACTTTTTTCTAGCTAAATGTCTCTTTTAATTTTATAAATGTTTTCTCAAGGTGAAAAATACTTTGGCATTAAATTGTAATAAAGGGGCGCCTGGGTGGCTCAGTGGTTAAGCGTCTGCCTTCGGCTCAGGTCGTGATCCCAGGGTCCTGGGATCGAGCCCCACATCGGGCTCTCCGCTCCGCAGGAAGCCTGCTTCTCCCTCTCCCACTCCCCCTGCTTGTGTTCCCTCTCTCGCTGTGTCTCTCTCTGTCAAATAAATAAATAAAATCTTTAATAGAAAAAAAAATAAAATAAATTGTAATAAAGATCACAGTTGGGTGCCTGGCTGGCTCCCTCAGTAAAGCATGCAACTTTTTTTTTTTTTTAATTTTGTTTTTTAAGTCATCTCTACACCCAGCCTGGGGCTTGAACTCACACTCTACCGACTGAGCCAGCCAGGTGCCCCAAGCATGCAACTCTTTTATCTTGGGGTGTGTGTTTGAGCCCCACGTGGTGTGTAGAGAGTACTTAAAATAAAATTTAAAAAATATAAAGATCTGGGGTGCCTGGGTGGCTCAGTCCATTAAATGTCTGCCTTCGGCTCAGGTCACAATCCCAGGGTCCTGGGATCCAGTGTGATGTGGGGCTCCCTGCTCGGTGGGAAGCCTACTTCTCCCTCTCCCTCTGCTCCTGCCCCCTGGTTGGGCTCGCTCTCTCCCTCTCAAATAAATAAATAATCTTAAAAAAATAAATAATAAAGATCACATTCAAGATTCCTGATGTTTTTACAAGAATGTTCTACCTTAGTCAATGTAAAATGTATGTATATTTAATTCACTTATACTAACCCTGAGATTCAGAAAATAATCAACCCTAATAAATTGCATAAACATTCAAATTCTCATTTATTAAAACACAACATATTATTTCCACTTTATTGTTAGTTCTAATCGACTCAGAGCAACTTGGATGTTTATGCTCAACCCTTCCAGTTCCTGCTGTCCTCTCCAGCAGCTGAAAGAGAAAATGGACATAACTTTGCAAATAGTGTCCGTATTCAAATACATAAGTGCTTCTTGAACTAGCTCCTATACCTGTCTTTTGTTCATTCAACCAAGCAAAAAACACTCACTGAAAATATCTTTTGTACTAGTTGCTGCATTTGTTCCTGGGAATGTGGAATAAGACATTTATAAAACAAAAACAGAAATGCAAAAAACACATATACCCTCCTTTCAAAGACTTCAAAGATTAGTGGGGACACACAAAAAATTATGGTACCTATCATAATTTCTACAATAAACATATATCTGCAGTTCTATGGGAAAATACAAGAGGCAGTGGGCAACTTTATAACAATAACTGATTGAGGGGCGCGTGGGTGGATCAGTCGGTTAAGCTAAGTGTCTGCCTTCTGCTCAGGTTATGATGCCAGGACCCTGAGACCAAGCCCTTGTCGGGCTCCCTGCTCAGCGGGGAGCCTGCTTCTCCCTCTGCCTCTGCCTGCTACCACCCCCCCCCTTCGTGCTCTCCCTCTCCCCTCTCTCAAATAAATAAATAAAATTTAAAAAAAGAAAGAAAATAACTGATTGATAACCCAGGTTATTAATGCCTAGGAAGATGATATGCAATCATGTGCTCTGCACTAAATTGGGACGATATTGCTGTTATTAAAAGATGATCTTTTGGGGGCACCTGGGTGGCTCAGATGGTTAAGCGTCTGCCTTCAGCTCAGGTCCTGATCCTGGGATCGAGCCCCACGTCGGGATCCCTGCTCGGCAGGAAGTCTGCTTCCCCCTCTCCCACTCCCCCTGCTTGTGTTCCTGCTCTCGCTGTCTCTCTCTCTGTCAAATAAATAAATGGAGTCTTTAAAAACAAAACAAAACAAAAGATCTCTTTTCCTTTTCTTAAAAATTGGAGTATAGAGGCACCTGGGTGGCTCAGCCATTGAGCGTCTGCCTTCAGCTCAGGTCATGGTCCCAGGGTCCTGGAATCGAGCCCCGCTTCGGGCTCCCTGCTCAGTGGGAAGCCTGCTTCTCCCCCTCTCTCTGCTCCCCCTGCTTGTGCTCTCTCTCCCTCTCTCTCTCTTTCTGTGTCAAATAAATAAAATCTTTTTTCAAAAGGGGGGTGAGAATTTGATATGTGCATTATATCTCATTTTAACAAAATAAGAGAAAAGGCAAGTATTTTATCAATGCTGCCCTGCAGAAGGCTCCTCAAACACCTATGTACACACTGAGGCGCTAGGTCTGCTGCCGTACTACCCAGCTGGTAGGAGGGCTCCTGAAATACTGGAAGTCCCCGTCCAGAGGCACGCCACCCCCAGTGCTGGGGGGAAGACCCAGGAAGGATGCCTTTGGCTTGCCTATGACTCCAGAAAAATTTACCTGTTCCCTTGAGGGCCCAGCACCCTCTTCTATTGAACTGGAATACCCAGAGACTACCCTTAGCCAAAAAGAGTCACCAAACATGTATCTAAGCCAACTGGGGGGCTCAGAAAGGGCTGGAGAAAACTTTAGTGCCTGCCCGAGTGTCTTTAAAACTTTCTGGTTGTGCTCAGAGCCCAGGAGTCATCACTGCCAAAAGCTGAGGCACAAAACTGAGGGGACCCTGAGCCAGTCTGAGCTTTTGGAAGATCTGAGTCCCCTTGTTGTCCCAGGAAAAGCTGCTGCTGCACCGGAAGACACAAAATGGCAGCGTGCCGGCCCGGCCACCTCCTAATTTTCTAAGTCCTCCGGGAGATCCAGGAAAAGTGTCTGCTGGTCCTTGTCGCCCCACCCCCTGCTGCATCAGGAGCTGGGGGATATCTCCTTCCAGCACTCCTGGGCCTTGAGCTCAATACGCAAAGAGAGATGTCTGGGCCCCAGGAGTCTGAGTGGAATAGATGGCGGAAGGGAAGGAAAAATAAGACGAAACAGGGAGGGAGAGAAACCGTAAGAGACTCTTAACTCTAGGAAACTGAGGGCTGCTGGAGGGAGCGGGTGGGGGATGGGGTAACTGGGGGATGGGCATTAAGGAGGGCATGTGATGTGATGAGCACTGGGGGTTAATATGCAACTGATGAATCACTGAACTCTACCTCTGAAACTAATAATACACTCTATGTTAATTAAACTGAATTTAAATGAAAAAAAAAAAAAAAGAAGGGCAGCCAGATGCTGACTCCAGACTTAACCTACGCCCTAAGTGCAGCTTCTGGTGCCGTCTGTGGATCTGGCTCCTGCCTTTCTTGCCAGGTGCCACGCCCCTGCATTCAGCTGGCCAAGCCCCTGAAACCTGTTGGTTGTCACCTGATGGGCAGTCTGGGACCAGGGTTGGAGCCTCTACCCATCCTTTAGACCTCTCCTCTAGGGTTTGTGTACTTCCGAGCTCACGCATGCCCTCCTCCTGTTTGGGTTTCTCTTCTAACCAGCTGGTCATTTTTGCCTATGGGACAGTTTTCTTGTGTCAACCTAGGAGCCTGAATCGAAAATACCCCATGAGCCCAGACATTAGTAACTTGTCTGGTTCTTCGAGAAGTCTATTCACTGACTCTCCCATCTCCTTAGGTTTATTATTATAATCAGTAGGAGTATTAGTAGTGTGGAAACTGAGTAAAGGCAAAATCTTTGCCCTAAGATACATTTCTTTCAATAATCAGGAAGGAGCTTTGAATGCTTATTCAGAGTTGGCTATTTGCTGAATTCACAATTTCAATAAGCCAGGTCATATGATTTCCCCAGTGAATCAAATACAAAAATCATCAAGCCAGAGGGGCGCCTGTGTGGCTCAGTGGGTTAAGCCTCTGACTCTTGATTTGGGCTCAGGTCATGATCTCAGGGTTGTGAGTTTAAGCGGGGTGGTAGGCGGTGTCAGGCTCCTTAAGATTCTGCCCTTCTCCCTCTTCCCCCCACCCCGCCCACTGGCAAGCACCGAGAGCATGCATACTCTCTCGGAAAAAAAAAAAAATCTAATACATGCACCTTGTACAACAAACCTGGGCGGAAGCAACAGTCACTCAAATGCTGTACAACTGATGTAAATTAAAGAAGTCTTAGTTGTGAGGGGACACGGGAATTCTTAACCCAATGAAAATCAAATACAGAATACTGCTTGGCTCAGCTTTCTAAAACTGCGGAGGTTTTCCTTCTGAATTCAGCTCTGTTCTGAACACAGGACACATGATGTCAAAATGAACACATCAATAAAAGACTTGAAAAACGTGTTGAGTGGGTTGGGGTAGAAGTTGGGTGGAGACGATCTGAAATACTGTTGTTAAGGATGAAGAAGTTGGCTCTGGAAACAATGATGCAAGTCAGGGTCCTAACTGCAGACCGTGTGCTGAATCTTGCCTTCTGCATGTTTTTAAGCCTGCGAGTTAAACGGTGTCTTACGTTTTTCAATTTTGAAAAATATCAAAAGAAGCCCCCCCCTTCTTTTTTTTAAGATTTTCATTTATTTATTTGAGAGAGAGAGACAGAGACACAGAGAGAGCACAAGCAGGGGGAGGGGCAGGGCAGAGGGAGAAGCAGGCTCTCTGCAGAGCAGGGAGCCCGATGCGGGGCTCGATCCCAGAACCCTGGGATCATGACCTGAACTGAAGGAAGACGCTTAACGACTGAGCCACCCAGGCGCCCCAAAGCCCATTTTTGATGTATAAAAATTATATCTGAAATTCAGATGTTCTTGTGCACTGGAATTTAACCACACTCATTTGTTTGTGTATGGTTGATGACTGTTTTTGTACAATTATGGAAAAAATGAGTATATGTCACAGAGACTCAAGACTTGCAAAGCACAAAATATTTACTATTTGACCACTTACAGAAAAAAATAGACTGTAGAAGAGATCTGAAAGTAAGCTCCAAAAAGGGGGAACTTTGTGTTTTTCACGGTGATGTATTGTAACTGTACAAAGACACCATATTTATGTGGAATTAGTGGATGATTTCCATGCAGTTTTTGGGATGACCATTAGTTGGACTTAGGTTTCAGGCTTCTGGTATCCCAATATGATATTTGGTGTGATTTGATCTATGGGTCTCAGTAACTTACTAACTAGAAAGCAGGTGTCGGGGACAGAAAATACAGATTTCTTCAGGACAAACTGATCCAGGTGAGTGGAGCATACATGATGGTGGTTAAGTGATGGAGAAGGAAGATGTGAAGTCTTTGCTGATGGACAAAGAGCAGCCAGCCCGTGTCCCCCTGCTGGCTTGGGATCACTGAGGTCAGTGCCTTCCGGTGGCTTTGGGTAGGCGTTTGCCAAACAGCTATCTGGACCTCTGGGCCTGGGATAATAAGCAGACTGGGTGGCATGGTGGAGAGGGATGACATACGGCTGAGGGGTTAATGTTCATGGCAGACAGGACTGCTGCACTGCAGGAACGTGGGCATGGGGTCAGAAGTCCTGTTCGCTTGGCAGGGGGGCTGCGCTCCAGAAAGCAGCTGTGTGCGGGGAGCAGAGGGGCTCCTACTACACTCTCATCCAGTGTCCACCCAGGAACCCTCCACGGCATACTTGCTGTACTTCTGTGGTTTGCTTCTCCTCTCTGCTCCTTGTTCTTCACTTTCATGGGCCACGTTTCTTTCTTTTAAGATTTCATTTATTTATTTGAGAGAGAGAGAATGAGAGAGTGTGCACAAGTGGGGGGAGGGGCAGAGGGAGCAGGGAGCCCGATGCGGGAGTCGATCCTGGGGCTCCGGGATCATGACCCGGGAGCAAGGCAGACACTTAACCGACCGAGCCACCCAGGCGCCCAGCATGCGCTGCGTTTCAAGGCCCCAGGGATTCCCCAGAGATTCTGCCGTTCAGGACCAAAACACCGCAACAAAGCCAGTCTTGCAGTAAAGTGAGTCACATACATTTTTTGTTTTCCAATGTGTATAAAAGTCATGTTTATATGATACTGTAAAAAAACCCAACGTAACTGCCTTTCATTAAAAAAGACTTCGTTACGAAAAAATGCTAACCATGCTCTGGGCTTTCAGCGAGTCCTAACCTCTTTGCTGGTGGAAGGTCTCGGGTCAGTGCTGATGGCTGCTGCCTGGCAGGGTGGCTGCTAGAGCAGTTTCTTAAAATAAGACAGCAGGGGCGCCTGGGCGGCTCAGTCAGTGAGGCATCCAGCTGGGTTTCGGCTCAGGTCATGATCTCAGGGTCATGGGACGGAGCTGCGCGCTGGGAATCTGTGCTCAGCGGGGAGCCTGCTTCTCTCCTGATCCCTCCCCCTGCTAGCTCTCTCTCTCTCTCTTTCTCTCTTTAAGATAAATCAGTCAGGGGCGCCTGGGTGGCTCAGTCGTTGGGCGTCTGCCTTCGGCTCAGGCCATGATCCCAGGGTCCCGGGATCGAGCCCCGCATTGAGCCTCGCATCGAGCCCCGCATCGGGCTCCCTGCTCAGTGGGGAGTCTGCTTCTCCCTCCCCCACTCCCCCTTCTTGTGTTCCCTCTCTCGCTGTGTCTCTCTCTGTCAAATAAATAAAATCTTAAAAAAAGGGGGGCGGCCTGGGTGGCTCAGTCGTTAAGAGTCTGCCTTCGGCTCAGGTCATGATCCCAGGGTCCTGGGATCGAGCCCCGCATCGGGC
>NC_138370.1:139302-145970 GCF_054177405.1 Leptonychotes weddellii
GGTCACAAACTATGTATTAATCTTTAATTCATCATTATAATCTACATACATGGTTAACAATATGTAGTAATGACACATCATCTTGTGTTGTTTTTCAGTTAATATTCAACATTACTTTCTAGTTGAACCCAATCATAATTATTGCTGTATGAAAAATAGGACCTAACCAGTATAATGGATTTTTTAGCAACAATTTTGCTTCATATGCAGTTCTACATACTAGTCCATTAAAGAAGAAAATAATTGTCATAAAATTCTGCATTCAGAATTCCCAGATGATGTCACAATCCTACATATGTTTCTTACATTTTTATAATAGGCCATCAGGCAAAAATATAAATTAATGTCTAAACTGTGTGGTTAGACATTCTCAATAGATGTTTTTCCTAGTCAGGGATTTCTAATGCAAACTCTAACCTTTCATCTGATTTTAGCAATGGCATATATACAATGTGAGAAATTGCATGTTGACTAAGGAATTAAAAATCACTGAAGACTTCCATTCATTCACTATTCTACAGAGTGTGAAACTTCACATGCCTACAATAGTTTTTCTACTAGTAAATGTTTTTTCCATGCATATTACAATGAATAAGCTCCCCAGCATCAATTTTTGTTACTCTCCTAGAGTGACCTCCTTTTGTAAGATTCTCCTGTGTAATTTCCCTTCCAGGGAGATTAGATTATCATTCATACTGAATTTTCTTGTGCACCCTACAACCGGAGATCAGCTAATGTCTCTTCCTCCTCGATGATAAATATAGGGTTCCTCCAAATGGAGTTCACTCATGTTGTGTAAGGATAAATTTAAAATGAAGGCATTTCCATAATGAATATGGCCATAAATTTCCCCCACTTATGAATTCTCGGATTATAGATTAGAGCTGTGGCTGAAGGCTCTTCCATGTTCTTTCACTACATTTAAAGTGAGTTCTCTCATGTCTTCAAAGGCAAGAGCTCGTAACAAAGGCTTTTCCACATAGAGGACATTTATATGGGTTCTCTCCAGTATGAGTTCTCTCAAGTTCTTTAAGATTAGAGCTTTCAACAAAGGCTTTTCCACATAGAGGACATTTATATGGGTTCTCTCCAGTATGAGTTCTCTCATGTTCTCTAAGATTAGAGCTTGTAACAAAGGCTTTTCCACATAGAGGACATTTATATGGTTTCTCTCCAGTGTGGGTTCTCTCGTGTTTTCTAAGACAAGAGCTTGTAACAAAGCCTTTTCCACATAAAGGACATTTATATGGTTTCTCTCCAGTGTGGGTTCTCTCATGTTCTCGAAGACAAGAGCTCGTAACAAAGGCTTTTCCACACAGATGACATTTATATGGTTTCTCTCCAGTATGAGTTCTCTCGTGTTCTCGAAGATTAGAGCTTGTAACAAAGGCTTTTTCACATAGAGGACATTTATATGGTTTCTCTCCAGTGTGGGTTCTCTCGTGTTCTCTAAGATTAGAGCTTGTAACAAAGGCTTTTCCACATAGAAGACATTTATATGGTTTCTCTCCAGTGTGAGTTCTCTCATGTTTTTTAAGACAAGAGCTTGTAATAAAGGCTTTTCCACATAGATGACATTTGTATGGTTTCTCTCCAGTGTGTGTTCTCTCATGTTGTCTAAAACAAGAGCTTTGAACAAAGGCTTTTCCACATAGATGACATTTATATGGTTTCTCTCCAGTGTGAGTTCTCTCATGTTCTCTAAGATTAGAGCTTGTAACAAAGGCTTTTCCACATAGAAGACATTTATATGGTTTCTCTCCAGTGTGTGTTCTCTCATGTTGTTTAAGGTAAGAACTTTGAACAAAGGCTTTCCCACACAGATGACATTCATAAGGCTTCTGTCCAGAATGAATATGCTTATGTCTAGTTAAAGATGAAAAATACCTGAAGTGACTCCCACACTGATTACAAACAAATGGATTCTCTCCTGTGTGAGTTATTTTATGGGAACGAAGGTGGGAATTTCGACTGAAGTTTTTTCCACATTCATCACATTTATAGGGTTTCTCTCCCGTGTGAATTCTCTGGTGTATGCAAAGCTTCCTTCTATTATGGAAGCATTTCTCACATTGATTACATTTATAAGGTTTTGCTTCCATGTAAGTTTTCTGGTGTCTATAAAGGTCGCTTCTATGACTGAAATGTTTCCCACATTCACTCCATTTATAGGGTCTCTGTCCAGTGTGAGTTAAGACATGTTGAGTCAATGTGTAGGTCTGAGTGAAAACTTCATCATACCCAATATGTTCAAAGGGGTCTTCTCCTGAGTGATATTTCTGCTGTTGGGAAAGAAATGAGATTGTTACAGGAACTTCTCAGAAACATTTATCCATTCAGTTCTCTATATATAAATTCTAGGCTGACCACTCAGTGATAATCTCCAATTAAAACCTTCCCCAGGTTACTTATGTGCACATGGGGTATTCATCTCCTGCACGCACAAACATTTTTACCTTTGCATATTATATGGATGGAGGTTTCTGTGATTTGTCCCGCAGAACCTTCCACCCTGACCTGCACGAACGCAGGCAGGCTAAACAATGATGTGTGTGAGACTCCTGCTGCATGAGTGACCTCGGGAGCCTGGTTAGTGGACATTAGCTGGCTTCCAGGTCAGAACAGGCCCTTCTGGTCCAGATGCCAAGAGCTGTAAGAGTTGATGTACCTTTCTTGTTCTCCCTTACTGCTTACTCCTGCCCTCATCTATGCACAGACTTCCCTTTCCTTCTTTCGGTTTCTATTAGATTTTTATAATATCAATCGAGTGTTTTTTCCCCTTTGAAACAGAGAGTATGGCTGCCGTCAATCTTTTATGTAGAACGTAACTGGTGTAGTTGGCCGGATTCACGACATGCCTTTTCTGTTTCGAAGAGGAAACCCCCACCCTGATGCTGATATTCCTGAGTGGGAAGATCCGCAGTTTTGCTCACTGGCAAAAGAATGGTCTAAGCAGGTCAGTCTGTGTGAACAATGCGAAGGTAAAATAAAGTCAGCCAAGCCACCACTGCTCACAGACGCTCTGTGGACTCTTAACTGGGATAGATTCCTAGCTCGCTGGGGATGGTGTTTGTTAACAGCCTATAGACAAATGACCACATCGTGGTAAGTGCCAGGAGGAAAAACTAAAATTAGAAAAGGAAGTAGCGGATTTACAATCTAGAATGGCTATGCTTCAATGTCAGACTTACCAAGTCCACACCTATCAGTATGCGGCAGAAAAAATGGCCATACGGTTGGCCAGGTAGAAATAAAAGAGAGGGAAGATGGACACTAAGAAAGTGCACGTAGCTATGGGTTCTGCTGGGCGTGAGTGGGATGGCGACATCTGGGATGATGATGACAGGGGTACAGACAACGCCTCTCAGACGGAGCCACCTAGGGCAGCAGAAGCATCACCCCGTCAGAGAAGAGATGTGACAAGTCCAAGATACTGTGCTACATGAAGTTTTAAAAAAAGGTGGATTCTGAATACACTGCTACATCTGCGGCAGTTTCAAAGACATCTTACCCTAAGACAGACGGAAATAATGGAAGCAACTCTGTATGTATGAAAGTAGGAGATATGTAAAAAAGATATAAGGAACGGGAATGTATTTTTTTGAAGGTAAAAGAAGGTAATTTTGTCCTGGATGAGACTGGTTGTTTAGAGAGAAATGGCTTAGGATAAAATCTGAACGCAAAGTAAAGTTGTAGAAGGTTTGTGAAGGGAGATCTTTGGAATTTTAAGTATGATAAGGACAGACTAAATAAGATTGAAATGAATGGATTTTAAAAGTACATGGTATAAGATTAAAATTCTGCTTTTCTCTCTGTTCAAAAGACAAGTTTCTCAAATTATTGGTCTGCACTTGCTAAGAAGATGTAAACGGTTGTTTTCTTTTTGTCTGCTCAGAAAAACCAGTTTCTATCAGGTCTTTAAGAATCTGTAATTCAATTTAGGCATGTGCTTTGAAACTTTCTAGGGTTTTAACAAGCTTCCCAAGATTTCAATTGCAAATGACATCTTTTTGACCGAGGCCTTTTTATTCGGTGTGTTAAGTTACTTGGAAAGCACTGTCAAACAAATGATGTTAAGCCTTAGGATATGTTGTTTGGGTAAATGCTATAATTATTCTAGAGATTATATGCAATTCCTAAAGTTTTTTGTTTTTTTTTTTAAGATTTTATTTATTTTTTGACAGAGAGCGAGAGAGGGAAAACAAGCAGGGGGAAAGGATGAAGCAGGCTTCCCGCCAAGCAGGGAGCCCAATCCCAGGACCCTGGGATCATGACCTGAGCCGAAGGAAGACGATTAACAACTGAGCCACCCAGGCGCCCCTGCAATTCCTAAAGTTTTAATAAAGGTCAAATAAGCCCATGCTATCTTGGTTGCAATTTGTTATCAAAAAGATGACTTAAAAAAAAGAAGACAGCAGGAAAGGAAAAATGAAGGGGGGGAATCGGAGGGGGAGACGAACCATGAGAGACTATGAACTCTGAGAAACAAACTGAGGGTTCTAGAGAGGATGGGGTGGGGGGATGGGTTAGCCTGGTGATGGGTATTAAAGAGGACATATACTGAATGGAGCACTGGGTATTATACATAATGAATCATGGAACACTACATCAAAAACTAATGATGTATGGTGATTAACATAATAAAAAAAAAGGATGACTTAAAATAATGGTTAATTTAGTGTCACCAAGTTTTCATGGGTAACTGTTAAGATAGCTTTCAAAGTCTTTGGTAACCTGGAACTTTAAAGTTTTGCTTGGATGATGAATTGGGATTGAATTCGTTGGATGTCTAGGTCTTTTCCAAATAGGATGAAGTGCTAAAGCACTTGATTACTGAAACAGGCTTGCACTTCTGTCTTCTTACTGCAGAGAAACTAAGGATATTTGAGTCTTTTGATAAACATGCTTTGTGCTTAACTGATTCATAAATTTGCCATCCAAAGAATTCTGGTGTGACAGTTCACAACCAGTTACTACTTAGTTTTTATTGAAGACGCCTATGGGAAGACATTTGGCAATGGGCCCCATATACTAAAATTACTGTTTTCCATGTAGATGCTCACAGTGTGCTTACCTCCACAGAGCAGACCTTCAACAAAGTACCTAACTCACTAGTTCAATCACGGCAAACACAGGTAAGCCTGTGACTGACACCGGACTGGCGAAAAGCGGACACTTGGGAAGGTGGGCTACTCACAGGTGGGCCCAGAACTGTGGGATACCCATCACTCGGGATGCCATGAAAGAAAATGTATTAAAATGTCCAACTTGTCAGATTTGGCAAAAGCAAGAAATCCCACCACAGTACAAGGGGCAGAATCAGCAGCAAAGACTTCCTGCCCAAATTTGGCAAATACGTTATGTGGGGCCATTACCCTACTTCCAAGGCTATCAGATTTGTGTGGCAGTGGACACTTTCTCTGGGTATTTAATAGTTGGCCCATTTGCCCACACCACCCAAAAGAAAACTATCAAAACCTTAGAGACTATTCTATGATGATGTACCTACTCAGACCCAGAATGATAACAGCTCCCACTTGACTGGTAAGTTAGTAAAAGCTTTTGCCTCCTCCTATAATATTGAATGGATCTGTCCTATTCCCTATTACCCCCAGGCGGCTGAATTGATGACACAGATAAACAGATTTTTTTTAAACAACAATTAAAAAAAGTATGGGATGGCTCTTTATCAAAAGGAAACTTATACTTAACAGAGGCTTTAAAAATCCTGACCGATAGACCTATTGGTCAAAATTAGATTCCATTAGGGCAGATGAAGATCCCTAATTTACAAATAAGGTGTATGACAAAACCCTTCTAGCCAATATTAATATGCTGGAATATTAATTCAGATGCTAACTTACCTTCCAAAGCCATCCGACAACATTCCCCCTTCTGCTGAAGTAACTGCTCAAGGAGGGGTTGCTACAATGATACTCATGTACTCCGATGATAAAACATTCTATCATGTTTGGGTTCTATGCTGTCCCATCGCCTGGACTCAAGCCAAGGCTATCTCCACCAAAGTAGGACAACCGCTGATCCTGCCCTGTTGGGCCCACCGCTCTCTACATGTAGGACCTACATGCTGGTGTCGTGATGGACACAAGATTTACTCCCAAAAACACATCGGACATCTTCTTGACCTCACTGACCAAACTCGTCAAGAGCACTGTAATTTCACTCTGGGATTAACAGCTATCACCTTGTCCGATGACGGTGAACATACACACGTAAAATTGAGAAAGCAAATTCCCAATGAGGTCAGTTTAAAACGAGAATCTATGCTTGTGACAGTGCTAATTTTCCATTACCAACCGTTAATTAATCCAATCAATACTTCCCCTAGTTTATTGGACTGGTTACCCCGTTGAGGAGGGTTTCTACAGGATGCTGTACTCATAACATTCACTGTACTATTTATATGTTGTTGGACTTGTGGATGTATCAAAAGTGCCTTGCAGGGACACACGGTATCGTATTATGCAGGACAACTCAAGGACTGAATGTACGGTATGGGTGGAGGTTTCTGTGATTTGTCCCGCAGAACCTTCCACCCTGACCTGCACGAACGCAGGCAGGCTAAACAACGATGTGTGTGAGACTCCTGCTGCATGAGTGACCTCGGGAGCCTGGTTAGTGGACATTAGCTGGCTTCCAGGTCAGAA
>NC_138370.1:146070-154532 GCF_054177405.1 Leptonychotes weddellii
CCCTTGTGGGGATGGTCAGTGGGAAGTTTCAGCTGAGGGGAGGACGGAGGACGCTCCGCCCAGGCCTCTCCACCGAGACTGCAGCCCGGCTGTTTCCACAGGGCTTCCCCAGCTGATGAGGTTGGATGTTCTTTTTTTTTTTAAAGATTTTATTTATTTATTTGAGAGAGAAAGAATGAGAGACAGAGAGCATGAGAGGGAGGAGGGTCAGAGGGAGAAGCAGACTCCCTGCCAAGCAGGGAGCCCGATGCGGGACTCGATCCCAGGACTCCAGGATCATGACCTGAGCCGAAGGCAGTTGCTTAACCAACTGAGCCACCCAGGCGCCCCAAGGTTGGATGTTCTAAGTACCCGAGTTGATGTAACTTTGTCTTGTTCTCCTTTACTGCTTACTCCTGCCCTCATCTATGTGCAGATCTCCCTTTTCTTCTTTCGGTTTCTATTAGATTTTTATAATATCAATGGAGTGTTTTTTCTCCTTCGAAGCAGAGAGTTTGGCTGCCATGAATCTTTTGTTATAGAACACCTTGGTAGCATCTTTATTGGAGGACTGAGTGCTTTTGAAGATGTCATTATGTTTCGTGCAAATAAACCACGGTTATACAATTATCCTTTTATCAGAGTTGTTAAAGCTTAAATCCAGGCTAATTTCTTCCCCAAATTAAATTTTTGACCACATTCTGTGGCAATATGTGATTTTTATGCCTTGTTAACTTATCCGACTCCCAGGCCTCCAACACGGACAGGCAAGGTTTGTCCTCATGAAACTTACTATTGTGTTGCAGTTAGATGGGTCCTCCTTGAAGATATCTTGCATAGATATTGTTTCTTCCTTTTTATGGCTGTTTTCCAAGCCTGAAATAATTGAAGATAATAAGAAGTAAATCTAAGAAATATCTTGAGTAGAGTAGGGGAATTAAAGTGTTGAAAAACACACAAGATCCATGTGTGTTCCTAACACTAACCACTGCATGACCAAATAATGTGAAACTGAGGATTATACTGGTGAATAGACAAGCACTTTAGAATAATATCAATCAGGATAATATTAGAAAAAACCTCAAAAAAGAAAAATAAATAATGATGGGCTGTTGCAAAAAATATGAGAGTGGAAATCATTTAAAAAAGAGAGAGAGAAAGAGCAGAAATCATGACCAAGACCACAATGTGAAATTTTACATCCTATGAGGACAGGAACATTGCCTCTCTGAGGTCAAATATAAGTACAGATGTACGAAGAGAAACTGATATGTGACAAGTTAATAACAAAGTCTAAGGAATGCAGGCTCACTGGCCACTTGGTCTTCTGAAGCTATCATTCACTCAAGGAAACGTGCGTGACATCAATAACAAGATCCTACTCACTGACTCACTAGACTTCTCGCACTGAGCGCCTGTGTCCACAGCTCACCTGGACTCCAGCCTTGGGCAAGTCCTCTGTCTTCCCTCCACAGCACCCCTCCTTGTTCCCACTGGGAAATCACATCTGATTGGAAGAACTGACACCCTAGATCAATGGAAGAAGGGTACGTGAATTTACAGTTCTGCGCTGAGAACAGTGCATGATATTCTACTGTGCAGGCTACTGAGGAAGAACAGTGTGAGCACTGCACAACAGCCCCGAGAATAACACCTTCAACACTGGAAACATCAATGAAGTTCTCAGCCTGACACTACACCCGGGTCAGTCAACACCTCTGTTTGCTGCTGATGCTCCTGCCCAAGCTCAGCACGTGCAGAAGGCTCAGCATGTGCATCCAGAAGGAATGAAATCAGTGTTCTCACAGAGCGGTTAACATTATTTCCAAAGGAAGACAATAAACATACGCTCCATCAGAATATTCTGTGGAGTTTTATGTGGAAAGTGATACAAGATGTTCGATTTTCTACTGTGCTCAAACTTCACCATAGTGCCCAGAGCAGAAAATAGTTAAGATCTTTATTTATCCATCCAAAAACTATTCATTGTATTTCCAGCATTGTTCTGGGTCTTGGAGAAAGTGCAACAGAATGACACACAATTGTAGTCAAGACGACCATAATTCAAATTATTATGTAACACACTTGATGACAGTAAAGAAATTTACAAATTTCATCTAGTCAGAAGAGAAGGGCTACAAAAGAATATGAGTTAGGGCAGAGAGCTGTTACAATCTGTGGAAGCTGCTGCCTACACGGTTCATAAATAAAAAGATGAATGAATGAACGAATGACTGAATGAACGGACAGATGGTGGCTGACTCACCCACAGAGACCAGATGAGTGATGTTCTCCAGCATCACATCAATGTACATCTTCCTCTGGGACCTGTCCATCAGGGTCCACTCCTCCTGGGTTAAGTCTATGGCTACATCTTTGAAGGTCACAGATTCCTAGAATATCACAGAGAGTGTGTTTCAATAGGCCCATGCTTAGTAATCTGTAGGACAGAACTGTCAATAGGATACTGACGGCAAAGGGGGAAACCGTGTGGATAGGAGGTCAAACACCGTGTGTGGCTCAAATCACACGTTCTCCCGTGATCTGCCTATGCCTTTCAGACACATTCAAAAAGACACACACAGTAGGCCCACAATTACTTCATTATCAAGGAATCTCAATGTGAAATCACCTGGCAATTTCCCAATAAACTGTTAATTTTGACTTCCTGGTTGGCAATTATAACCTAGATTAAATAGCACTGAGGGGCACCTGGCTGGCTCAGCTGGAAGAGCATGTGACTCTGGATCCTGGGGTCATGCGTTCGAGCCCCAGGTTCATAGAGATTACTAGAAAAACGAACTTATACAGAGTGGTGCTGCGATTTCCACTGAGCTATTGTGCAAATGCTTCTTTCAGCGCCAACACTGACCACACACGTGATCAGTCCACTCATATGAACAGGCAGAGACTCATGAAGCAAGGCCCACCACTCATCGTACAAAACTCACTTGTTCTTTAGAAGAGATCAGGGCAGACAGTATCGTGAGGGGCTCCTGAGATTGCTCTTCTGAAGGATGGCCCCACAGTGATCCCTCTTGCAGCGAGCTCTCCATTCTCAACAGCAATTATCCTTGGATCGGTTCTCTGTATATTAATCCTGTTTTTCTGTTCAAAGGCAAGAGAATCCTCTCAATTAGTTCTGGCCTCTCTTGGTCCTTCAAAAACTGCTTCAGGATTTTAAATTTTACTCTAAAATGCACAGCTTATTTTTAAAAAACACTCCCCAGGCACTGTTTTCAGATTTCCAATTTTAACAAAGTTTAATCACAAAGAGGGAAAATGGGTGAAGGGGATAAAGGTAGTAAAGAGGATTTTAGTCATCTTTGGAAGCTCCCTAACTTCAAGTACATGTTAACAAAATTTTTAAGTTTAAAATTGAGAGGAAAACATGATTTCTTCTTTCTTCTCTTATACAGATGTTTCTTGTGTTCTCTGGAAAACTGCACAGCTCGAACACCTGTCCCCTCATGGGCCGAATGTCACCCCTCCCCACGTTACTAGGACTAATGAGCACACCATTTCCCAACTAAGACCATACTATGGAGGAGAAAGAAAACTCTGCCAATTTCTTTTCTGCAAGGACATCCTTCACAGAGAATGAGATATGTAAATGTTGGAAAGGAGAGGATTTCCTGATCAATCCCTGACCAAGCACAAGCATCTCTAAGTCCTGGGAATAATTAAGTAGTGCCCAGCTCCCTGAACATTGCCTGGGTGCACTGAGGAGACTCAGGCCAAGAGAGGCCTTCCCATCCACTGGCAACAGAGCTTTTATCCAGAGCAAGAGCCCATCTCCACTCACCTGCAGCTGCATTCTCAAGAATTCAGCCACCCCCTCGCCTCCTCTGGATCTCCACTCACAGAGAGTACAAGCAATATGCAGGAAAAGCTGAGCAAGGAGAGAGAAGCCAAGAGACTCTAGTCTTATCCCCCATTCCTGGAGATCCTGATCGTGAATCCCTGCGACCCCTGCATGCAACCCCCCAGCTCCCTCTACAAGAACATGCCATGGGCCCTCAGAGAAGTGGGCAGCTCTCACATCTGCCTGGAGCAAAAGTGAGAAGGCTTTGGCTACCGTTGCTAGTAAATAAAATATGAAGATTCTTTTCTATTTCCAGATAAGGGAATGAAAATCATAGAGTTTATAAGTTAACCAGCAAGTTGGGTTTTTTTTTTTTTTTAAAGATTTTACTTATTTTAGAGAGGGACAGAGAGACAGCAGGAGCAGGAGTGAGGGGCAGAGGAAGAGAGACTCTCAAGCAGACCCCATGCTGAGCATGGAGGCCGACGTGGGGCTCAATCCCAGGACTCTGAGATCACGACCCAACCCAAAACCAACTGTGCCACCCAGGAGCCCCTCAGACAAGGAAGTGAAAATCATGGAGTTTTAAGGTTTTTTTTGTTTTTGTTTTTTTTTTTTTAAGATTTTATTTATTTATTTAATGGACAGAGAGAGAGAGAGAAAGAGACAGCGAGAGAGGGAACACAAGCAGGGGGAGTGGGAGAGGGAGAAGCAGGCTTCCCATGAAGCAGGGAGCCCGATGCAGGGCTCGATCCCAGGACCCTGTGATCATGACCTGAGCCAAAGGCAGACACTTAACAACTGAGCCACCCAGGCTCCCTAGTTTGTAAGTTAACCAGCAAGGTTTTCATAAGGTTATTTAATTCTTTCCCTAAACCCCAAACCTAAAAGTCCCCAACTTAGAAAATGTAGAATGCAAGCATCTTACAAGGAAATTTCTTCAATCTAACATTTTAGTAAATTTGTAACTGGAATACTGTCCTACATTAATCATCAGCACAAACAACACCCCAGCATTTCATAAATCTTACATTTAAAAATATTGGTAAACTTTATGGGGCGCCTGGGTAGCTGTCAGTTAGGTGTCTGCCTTCGGCTCAGGTCATGGTCCCAGGGTCCTGGGATCAAGCCCCGCATCAGGCTCCCTGCTCCGCGGGGAGTCTGCTTCTCCCTCTGCCCCTCCTCTCACTCGCTCTCTCAATCGCTCTCTCTGTCAAATAAATAAATTTTAAAAAATAAATAAAGTATTGGCAAACTTTAAATTCTCACCAAAATTTTATTACTTAATTGTATTTCATGGAAAAATGATATATCACAAACAAAAGTAGATTTAACTCACCTCCTTATACCTAGAGTCCAGGAAATAAGGAAGACAAAATCAAAGTTTAATAAATATGACTCTTCTGCTTGGAACTTTAAATACATTCACTTAATTAATCCTTACAAAGACTTTGGTGTATTTACTGCTACGGACTGAATGCCCATGTCCCCTCCGCCCCCACACAACTCCACTAGTCAAAGCCCTACTTCGCAACATGGTGGTCTCTGGAGGTGGTTTAGATGAGGTCATGAGAGTAGGACCCCATGAAGGAACCGGTGACATTATTAGAGGAACAGACCCACAGCTCTCTCTGCCATGCTGGCACTCAGTGAGTGCCAGGCTTCTGCAAGCCCAGAACTGGTCCGTCACCAGGTCCCGAATCTGCAGACACTTTGGTCTTGGGAGCTGCCAGGCTCCAGAACTGTGAAAAATAAATGTGTGTTGTCTAAGCCACCAAGTCCACTGTGTTACAGCCTCCCAGAATGACTACAGCATGTACTTCTTTAACAAATGACATGAACATAGTTTTGGAAAGCTTTAGTAATATGACAAAACTACACGGCTAAAGAATGATACAGCTAGCACTTTAATTTTGGTCTATTTCCCAAACTCAGATTTCACGGTCCTCTTCAGGGGTACAAACCACCCCTAGGTCTTAGCAGGAATGCCCCTCAGCAATCCCCGCTGTGCCTCCTTCCAGCAGCTGCTCAGAATCACTCCTCCCACCTGGGGACCACCTTTAGTCTACCAGCCCACTTCAATCCCCATATCCTCCTTTCCACATGCATCCAGGACAAGAAAATGCAGTTTTGTTCCAACTGCGTATGCAAGACCTGTCCCAATGCCTGGTTACATGGCTTGTGCTCAAAACTATGGGAGATCAAAAATCCCCTTTTGTTAGATCTGCCTATCTCCCTGATACACCCATTTCTTCCACCCGTTTAATGACCAACACCCCGTAACAGACAACAGTCCTATTTCTCAAAATCCAAACATTCAAATAAGTAGTGTTTTGTTTTTTTTTTTTCCACACCAGCAGCTAATTCTCGGACAGCGACTGGGTGTGCCAGGGTTCGGCTCAGTCCTGGCAGTCTCTTCCCCGAGTCATCCTCAGATCCCCACAAGCCTTCCTCTACTCCAGACGCCAGCAGCAGATGTAGTGCCAGGCTACTCACACTTCTGCTGGGCACACTGCAGGTCCAGGGGTTCCCACAACCCCTCAAAGGAGGTTTGGTAATTTTCTAGAACGACTCCTAGAATTTAGGAAAAACTTCACTTGAGCTTCCTGGTCTGTTATGAAGGACAAAAATGAGCAGTCAGATGAAGAGGTACATGGGGTAAGGTCCAGGAAGGTTCCCAGTGCATCATCCCTGTCCCCGTGGAGGTGGGGTGCACTACCCTCCAGCAGGTAGAAGCTTTCACCAACCTGCAAAGTCTCCAAACTGAGCTCAACCTCCAGCAAGCTCTCCCCTCCCCAGAGGCTGTTGCGTGGGGCTGATATCATTTACAAGCACAAATTTATTCATAACACTCTCCAGCTTTAATTTCTTCCATGCTTTCTCACTGGCCTTGAAGTAGGGCCTTTAGACCTGCCATGATCTTCAGGCCCTGAAACCCTCCTGCCTGCTGCCATAGCTCATCCACCCAGCTCCTCCCACTGCGGTCGGCTCCCTGCTTGTGTCAGCAATTTTACACAAGTTCTGTTACCATGAAAAAAATAAGTCTTTAAAATTATTCGTACTTCCATGAGTATTCCTAAGACTTTGCTCAAATAAATTTTTTAAAGGTTTTATTTATTCATTTGAGAGAGAGACAGAGAGCACACAAGCAGGGCGAGAGGCAGAGGAAGAGAGAGAAGCAGGCTCCCCGCTGAGCAGAAAGCCCAACACCAGACTCAATCCCAGGACCCTGAGATCATGACCTGAGCTGAAGGCAGATGCTTAACCAACTGAGCCACCCAGGCGCCCCTGCTCAAATAAATTTTTAATTAACTAAAATATCAGCATTTTACATAAGAGTTATATCCTTTAGGATTACATACACACAGTTTTTTTTCTTAAATTTCTTTAAATTATCTCTCCTAAATTAGCCTTTAAACAACAGAGTCTGACAATTTATCCTTCTTATTCTCTAGGACAGCTCCTCCGTCTGGCACAAGCCCTGTTCAGAGTTTCCTACCGCACACATCCGTCTGATGAAGAGAGATCCTCACTGCCGCAAGGACACTGCAGTGTGACTAGGCAAGACGACACAGAAGAGAACCCTGGAGACGGAGCACTTGATCACCTCAAATGCCTGCTATAAAAATAATACTCTCAACTTTTGAGAGTTAGTATAGATTCACTTTTATATTTGATATAAATACACTGAAAAGAAAACAAGACAAACCATTCTTTCTGGAATCAAATGCCTGTGCCTAAAATGAAAATACACTGCCTGATAATTTTCTTCAGAAGTCATTTATTCTTTTATATATTAAGATAGATCCTAAGACTTATCAACTTTTTCGTATTATTAAAAAATAGTTGAAACACGTCCTATTTATGGGAAAACCAACACTAAAAGTATAATTTATTCTTGGAACCTATAATATTTTGAAGCATGTCGAGTATTACAGTCACTAGGATTTCAAGAAATCTGACTTGAAGAGATCTGTGTTGGATGGTCTTTCTCTCTTCCCAGGAGCTAATGGGAGAGAAGGGTCTGCACAAAGATTTCATTTGCCTGCCTCGAGATGACCAGGAGGGGTGCTGAGAGCAATGTACTGGGCCTAGAAGGATACACAACGTCTCCCCCTCCAGGTTTTAACTACAGGCACACCTCATTTTAGTGCACTTTGCAGAGTTGTTTTTTTTTTTTTAAAGATTTTATTTATTCATTTGAGACACAAAGATAGAGAGACCATGAGCAGGGGGAGAGACAGAAGGAGAGGGAGAAGCAGGCTCCCCGCTGAGCCAGGAGCCAGATGTTGGGCTCAATCCCAGGACCCCAGGATCATGACCTGAGCCAAAGGCAGAGGCTTAACCATCTGAGCCACGCAGGCACCCCTGTTCTGTGTGTTCTGACTGCTACACTAAGCTGTCCCCCCATCTCTCTCCCTCTCCTTGGGTGTCTAGTCCATAAGACACAACAATATTGATATTAGGCCAATTAATAACCCTACAGGGGCGCCTGGGTGGCTCAGTGGTTAAGCGTCTGCCTTTGGCTCAGGTCATGATCCCAGGGTCCTGGGATGGAGCCCCGCATCGGGCTCTCTGCTCAGCGGGAAGCCTGCTTCTCCCTCCCCCACCCCCCCTTCTTGTGTTCCCTCTCTCGCTGTCTCTGTCAAATAAATAAAATCTTAAAAAAAAGGGGGGG
>NC_138370.1:155032-172305 GCF_054177405.1 Leptonychotes weddellii
TTGCTTAGTATAGACACTGAAAATCATGGGCAAAAAAATCACTATGAGGAAATAACAAGTAGATGGATATATAAACATGTGGACTGACATAGGCTGATTGAAATATAGAGAATCTCCAATGTTGGGATCCTTTTCCCCATAGGTTTTTAGGTGGGGATGAAGAAAAGAAAGTGTTTTGTCTTCTCAGTTTATACTACTTTGGAAGGTGTTTTCAGTAAATCTAGAGGAATGACCTGAAAGACATGAATGTCTGAATGAAATCAAAGCTGCCACCTAGCCTGAGTCTATTTCAATTCCTGGATGGAAGAAGTGATGTTTCCTCACTCTAAGAGAATAATAAACTTGTCTGGGTAAAACCACATCAACTTCAGTCTCCTTTTTTTGAAGACAATGTGTGAAATTAAAAAAATACAAAAACATCTTTGTAAAGCAGCAGGAAAGGTGATGGGAAAAAAAGACAATGAACAAATCCACATCTGTCTTTAGATTGGAGTTAGGAGGAAAATTTATAATATTACTACACAAAATAGAAGTTATAAGAAACATGAGAAGATGGAGAAATTCAATAGTTCTAGGTTTGGGAAGCTATGTCCTGTTGGTGACATTAATGGGTGAGTTTAAGACTTTACACATAGAAAACAAATTAGTGTGAGGACACATCAATAATATCTTCAAACCAAAGGGCAGAGATAAAGTGAGGATTGACAAGGCATTGCATACTCACTCATAACGTTATAAGTTAATCATAAGCATCTGCATTCTCTTTCTTGCCACATGTGAACAAGGATGACTAATCATACTCAAGCGAGTGAAGACCAATGACTCGGCCTGTCCTCTGGCCTCCCGGCTTTCTGCATTTGCCTGTGGGGGGAACCGGGATGCACAGGTCTCCTCAGTTGGGTGATGTGTGCGTCCGTGGCTGTTGTGTCAGGGATATGGGCAAGGCTGGGTTGCCTCTGCTTCAGCCCTCGGCTGTGCCAGACTGTGGTTTTTGCCACTAGCAGACGTTAGCGTGAGTGTGCTAGGCATTCTGGAAATAGGATACTCCAAATATCCTCAGTCTCTTTCATGTCCTAGTTCTCACCGAACACAACCCTTTGGCAACAAAATTCTCTTGTCTTCCTAGGAATGATTTTTTCTCCAGTCACTTCTTGTTTTAGCAGATTTCTTCTGCATGCCAAATGAGTTGCTAAATTGAATGAGTGCATAGTGATTACAGATCTAGACTTTCCTGCACAACTGGCTTGTTTAAAGGATAAATGAAAGTATTTCTGCATTGATTACAGGCATATTTTCTCTGACGTAACTTCTCCATTTTGTTTGACGGAACTGTGGATGAAAATTCTTCCACACTCACCTCATTTACATCCTTCCGTGTCAGTCCATTATCTAAAGGTTTTGTCATATAGATGACCCACATATGGATTCTCTCCACTTTGGACTACCTTCAGTTGAGTGAAGTAATAAGGATGAATAAATGCTCTCCCACACTGATTATAAATATGGTGTTTCTTGAGTATTTGAGCCCTCAAGAGTGTTTGTAGTTTGAAGCTATAGGTGGTGAATCTTCCACATTTATTACCTTTACATGTATTTTCTCGTGTTGTCTAAGGTTAAAATATTTACTGAAGGCTTTCCCGCATACAAAACATTTATATGGTTTCTCTCCAGTGTGGATTCTCTTATGCAATCTAAAGTTATAGCTTCTATTGAAGGCTTTGCCACATACATTGCATTCATATGGTTTCTCACCGGTATGAGTTCTCTCATGTCGTCTAAGGACAGAAGAGTGATTGAAAGCTTTCCCACACAGGTGACATTCATACGGTTTCTCTCCAGTGTGAGTTCTCTCATGTCGTTTAAGGACAGAAGAATCAGTAAAGGCTTTCCAACACAGATGACATTCATACGGTTTCTCTCCAGTGTGGGTTCTCTCGTGTCGTCTAAGGACAGAAGATTCAGTGAAAGCTTTCCCACAAAGATGACATTCGTATGGTTTCTCTCCAGTGTGAGTTCTCTCATGTTTTCTGAGGTGAGAACAGTGGGTGAACGCCTTCCCACACAGATGACACTCATATGGTTTCTCTCCATTATGAGTTCGCTCATGTTGTCTAAGGTAAGAAGTTTTACTGAATGTCTTCCCGCATAGACGGCACCCATATGGCTTCTCTCCAAAGTGAGTTCTTTCATGTTTGTTAAGGTCAGAACAGTGGGTGAAGGCTTTCCCACACAGATGGCATCCATGGGGCTTTTTCCTGGTGTGAATCATCTCGTGTCGCCTAAGGTTATAACTCTTACTGAAGGCTTTCCCACATAGATGGCATCCGTATGATTTCTCTCCCGTGTGCGTCCTCTCGTGCTTCCTAAGGTCAGAGCAATGAGTGAAGGCTTTCCCACACAGATGGCATCCATGTGGTTTCACTCCAGTGTGAATCATCTCGTGTCGCCTAAGGTTGGAGCTTTTTCCAAAGGCCTTCCCACATTCATGACATTCAAATGTTTTCTCTCCATTTTGAGTATTATTGGTTTGTCTATGGGCAGAGCTTTGAATAAAGGCATTCCCACGTTGATGACACTTGTATGATTTACTTGTAGTGTGACTCTGCTTATGTGTATTAAAAGATGTCAAATAACTGCTGTCTTTTCCACATTCTTTGCTGATATAGGGATTCTTTCCCATTTTAGGTACCACATATTGAGTCCATGTTAGTATTTCAGTAAAATTGTCTCCGAAATCACTGCATTCAAAAGGATCCTCTGGAGTGTGAGATCTCTGCTTTTTGAAAGGAAATGAGAGACTGTTAAAAATTCCCTCACATTTATTCCTTCCCTCCTTCATCTACACATAAATTCTACAGTCATCATTCAGTGATAGAGTCCGACAACATTGTCTCAAGATTAGTTACATAAACGGGGTATTCCTCTCCAGCAAGCATAGAGATTTTCTTTTTTGTAGCATCCCAAATGCAGAGATATCTGATTAAAGATATTATTATGTGTCAAATGTTAGGTATGTAAGTCATGATCACGCAGCTGTCTGTTTACAAGACCTCAGGTTATGGTTTTGACTTCAGATTAATTTCTTCCCTAAAATCAAACTAACCAAAACGTCCTGCTGTGAAAACCCTTGATTCCAACTTAAATTATGGTTGGGTAATTGTGCCCAATTCCTTACTTATTCAATACCCACATCATTTGGAAACACAGGTTCATTCCCTTAAAGCTTACCATTTCACTGATTAATGTTGTGTCCTTCTTGCAGATATGTTGCATGAATATCATTTCTTGTTTTTTAAGATCATCTTCCCTATCTGAAATGATTGGGGAAAAAATTGCCATAGTGACTGACGGAATTAAAATGTTGAAGACACTAAATGCTCGTTGAGTATGTTTCAAATACTGACAGAGATGGGAAAGAATGTCAAATTAAGGAATACCATAAGGAGAAGAAACACAAAGGACATCAACAGTTGACCTTTTCAGGACTGAAATATGAGAAAAATAAGATGGAGATGGTAAGTTGGGGAGGAAAAGAGAGGGAAAATCTTCATAGAAGAGAATCATGGAAAGGGACATTTTGTGTATTTTAACTCCAATAGGTACATAACTATTACCTTCCCACAGACAGAATAGAAATTGACACCTGTTAAGTAGAATGACAATATCTGAAAAAATTTTCCCCTATCATACTGTTTTATTTTTTTAAAAAGCCACTAAATTTCATTTGATGATTCTTAGGGCCTACTCACTCACTGACTAGGCTCTTACTGTAGCTCACCTGGACTCTGGCATTGCAGCAAACCTCTCTCTTCTTTTGAAAGGTGCTCTCCTGGTTCCAAGTGGGAAATCGTATCTGATTTGTAGAGTTGTCTGCCTGTTCATAGAAAAAAGATAATTGAATTTTGACTTCTGTGCTCATAAGACTGAATGATCATCAATATAGGACCAACTAATGAGAAAGAATAAGGTAACCTCTGAAAGTCATCCCAGGTAAGAGTATGTTGAAAACAACATGGACAGTCCTTCACCAACAGAAGTTTAACTCTTGACTTTTCCCAAAGACATTAAGGACCTATCATTGTTGATGCCTAACTAAGTTCAGAGATAAACTGTGTAATCTTCAATATTTTAACACAGCGAGAAGATACAAGTTCTCACAGTGTTTGAACAGTATATCCTAAATGAATCCAATAATACAACTCCACCAGAAAAATCTTGGTTCTACATGGAAAACCATTTGTCCGTTGTTTTTTTTTTTAAGATTTATTTATTTTAGAGAGACTGGGGGCGGGGGAGGGGGAGAGGGAGAGAGAAACTTAAGCAGATTCTGCACTGAGCATGGAGCCCGATTCGGGCTCAATCCCACGACCCTGAGATCATGACCTGAGATGAAACAAAGAGTCGGATACTCAACCGACTGAGCCACCCAGGTGCCCCTGTTTTTTTTTTTTTTAAATACTGTGGTCTGATCAGTCCCCATAGGAAAAAAAAAAGTCAGTATATTTACTTACCAATTAAAAAATAATGAGTTCCCACCACTGTTTGGTTGTTGTGGAGATTGAGTAGTTAGAAAGACATGAAATTCTAGTGGGATGACAAATAAAAGTAAAATGTGAAGAAGATTGCTGTGAGGTAGTTGTGGGTAAGAAAGAAGACAGTCTTCAGAAATCACAGAAATGAGCAATCTTTTCCACACAGCTGTTGAATGAATGAGTGAACGGACATATACATACATCATAAACACTAAGAGACTCACCAATTGAGACCAGGTGACTGATGTTCTCCAGCATCACATCTCTGAAGAGTTTTCTCTGGGACCTGTCCAGCAGGGTCCACTCTTCCTGAGTGAAGTCTACAGCTACATCCTCAAAGGTCACCGATTCCTAGAAGATGATGGACGTTTTCAGACAGGGCCATCTCTGCCAATACTCAGGGGAGGTTGGTACAGGGGATGGCACTAAGGAAGTGGGGGCTGCATGTACAGAGAGCTCACACAGGATGTTGGCCTCAGTCCGTTTTCAGTGCACACCTTGGACACTGGACTTTCAGATATACCCAGACACACACTCAAAGTACATATATTTCATTATAGAGATACCAAATGAGATGTGGATATAACCTGTGGATTTCCCAATAAACTTGTAATTAAGACTTCCAGATCATGAGTATAAAAGTCTCTCTGGAAAACTTAAAACTAAAACACTAGTCTCCACCAATTTCAAATAAATCTATGGACTCATTACACAACCTGCCACTTTTTAAGAACTTTGATTAGATTACTCCCTTATATGACCTCAGTTTCACCATCCATGAAATGGTGTAATGACCTTTTATGAGTTCTTAAAGATCCAGTGACATAGTAAATGTCAATAGCAAACATTTCTTAAACACAACTTCTAGTTTTATTATCCAATAACTGTCAGAGTATTGAAGCAATCTCCATAGTTCTGCAAAACTGAACAGAATTCACACAGGATATGAGATCAGCAGCACATACTTTTATCTTCACATTACAGGTGTTCATTATAAAGTATAAGCCTAAGTGGTTCATGAGCATAAGCCAGAGGCTCTGAGACTTCCGTAATGAAGGATATTATTATCCCCAACCCTTCTATTGCATGAGGCCCTTCACATATCAGTTATCATTGTGCTTTTCTTTATCTTGTCTCTCTGTTCAAGTATGCTTAAAGCCATTTTATTGTTCTTATCTCTTCAGCTCATCAAAAATTTCCAGAGGTCCTTAGGTTTTATTTTACCTCCTATACTCCTTTTCCTGAATTACACTCAAAGTTAAGAAAACAATACTCCCTATACATTGTTTCCAGTTACCAAACTTGAACTAAGGGAAATTACAAAGAGGGGAAAAAAGAATCCCCTCATTTGGGACAAGGGAAGTAATGAATTTTAGTTTTATAAGTTTCAAAAAGTACAAATACATTCTATCAAAACTTTTAAGAAGTTTACATTTGAAAAAAAAAAAAAAGAATGACTCCACATTGGCTTCTCTGGCATGACCATCATTTATTTTCCCTCAATAGTAATTAGCACCCCCCACCCGCACCGCCCCAGCACATATAATACTGGATTGACCGAGCTCATGTGTGGGAACATCTGCCTTCCTATTGGGTTGTAAAGTTTTACTCCTTATTCATCTCTATCACCTGCATTGACCTGAATCCTAAGCCCATTACAGTCAATAAAATGGTTAATGAATGAATTTTTGGTGCTGACTAGGGCATGGGATGGATATGAAAAAAAACTCTCATCTCTCCTGAAAATACAGGGCATTAACCGAGGCTGAGATATCTTAGCATAACATTGGGAAAGAGATTACCACGTGATGAGTCCTTGACCAAACAGGACCATTCCACAGTTCATGGAAAGCTTAAAGTTCAGATCCTTGAAACACTTAAGTGTACTTAGAACACGAATGCTTGTAGATTTATGTCCACATGATGGCAACAGACATGCTATTTCAGTAGAAAGAATAACTCCCTACTCACTTGTGAGTCCATTCTTAGTAGCTCGGTTGTCAAGTGTCTTCTGGATTTTCACTCATACACAGTCTCACCAATAGGAGGCAAAGCTGAGGAAGGAGAAAGGAACCATGACAATCCAGCTGCCCACAATTTCCATACCCACTCGTTACGAAGCTCCACTCCTTCACCTGGAAGTAATCCCCAGCAGAACCGACAGAAACATGCAGTGTGCTCCAAAGGAAATGGGGAGGGGAGGACAGCTCTCCAAAGTTAAGGCTCTCTTGTTGCTTGGAGAGAAGATAGAAGTACCCTCAATTTAGGAAGAATGTGAAAAGCCAATTCCCTCCTGATTCCAAAACAGGATTTCTGGCATCTGCCAAACGTGTAAGCATTGTGAAATTTCTCAGACTAAGTATTAGTTTATTAGCAGTTTCTCTAACTCCTCCTCAGCCCTCTGGTGTCTCACTCTATCCCTAATTCTTCCCTGTCCCAGCCCTCTCTCTGGATACACATATCATCCATCATTGTCTCCTCCAAGGAAGGTCTCCAGCAGTACCACTCCAACACTGACCTTTAGATTTGTTCTGAATGGGTTTGGTTATGAAACAAGATTATTAAGAATGCATTTTATGGGGATGCCTGGGTGGCTCAGTCGGTTGAGCATCTGACTTCAGCTCAGGTCATGATTCCGGGGTCCTGGGATGGAACCCCGCATCATCAGGCTCCCTGCTCAGGGGGGAGTCTGCCCCTCCCTCTCCCTCTGCCCCTCCCTCTGCTCGTGCTCTAATGAATAAATAAAAAATCTTTAAAAAAATGTATTTTATGGTAGGATTAGTTAATTTAGTGACTTACTTCATTTTGAGTGATCAAAGACACCCATCTTACAAATTTACCCTTTAAAATCCCCTGCATCAGAAAATTACAGGAATATGTGGGTTACAGCACAACGTCAAGTCCAACAATCTTTACAGGGTAGTACTTCCAAAAATTATAGAATGAAAGGATTTTAGGAGGACGTTTATTTACTCTAGCTAAAGTTTTAGAAAATTTCACTGAAATCTGCATTAGCTGCAACTTCCCTGAATTTCGTTGTTTGATTTTGTGTATCTGTGTATCTGTGAAAGCATTTATAAATTGTAAATCCTCCCCTAAAATATCCATAGTAAGTAAATGTATTTCATGGACAAGTGATAATAATGAGTCATAAACAGAAGTAGGTTTAACTTACCCATTTGTATCTCACGTCAAGAAAAGATAAAGTTTTATTTTATGTGATTCTGTGCTTGTGAGATATACATAATTTGTTCATTTCTTCCTCAAAAGAATTCTGCTAATTATGATTTCATTATTAATTTAATAAATGCCATCATCAGAGTTTCAGGAAGCTTTAGTAGTATGACAAAACTCCATGCATGCCAGCATATACATGCACAGAAGCACATTAGAAAAGTGTTACGGGCAGAACTTGAATCTTCCTTTGCCTTTCTCCTACTCTCAAATTTTAAGCGTTACACATCACACCTAGATTTTACCTGGAATAGTACCCCTAACATTAACAATCAGAGGCCCCACCCTGTTTTTACAACCCACCTGTCCTTGCTTTTTCACAGAATTAGATCCTGTGTCCAAGTTCTCTACTGCATGAGAACCACAGCATTCCCCAATTTCCAAACGTTAGCCTCCAGCCCTCCTCATTTTTACTGCCCAGTTTAATTCAGTTACTCACTTCCATAGATATTTACCCAGACTAATGTTATTTATGTCTTTTTACTATGTCTGCTGATCAAGGCCCCAACAGAAGGTGACTCCACATACCTGCCTATTCCATGACTGTACGTGGTGACACAGGACCGAGACGCCGACCCTCCTGTCTACGTCAAGTCACAACTCGTAGTAGCTTCCAAATGTATCTGGCAACACCATTCTTGTTTGGTAACTAATAAGTCTTTGATGCTCCTTAAATATTTCAAACCTCCATGCTTTTGAACTCACACATTCTGATTTCTCCCCTCACTTTCCAAAAAATGAGATTTTTTCCTAAGTAAATGAATAACTTGACAGATTCTTATTTTTCTTTTTGACAGATGATTTCCAGAGTGAAGGATCACTGTAAGCATTGATTTTACTATAAATAGGATATTTTTTCATTTTATTGTGGCAAAATACACACAATATAACATTTACCATCCTAATCTTTTTTTTTTAATTGTATTTTTTAAGTAATTTCTACACCCAACGTGGGGCTTGAACTTACAACCCTGAGATCAAGACTCACACGCTCCACTGACTGAGCCAGCAGGCGCCCCCCACCCTAATCATTTTTAAGTGTATAGTCCAATGATGTTAATACATTCATAATGTTGTGCAATTATCACCACCATCTATTTCCAGAACTTTTTCCATCTTCTAAACCATTAAACAACTCCCATTCCTCTTCCCACCCTCACCTTCTGACAACCATGGAATTTCTACTTTTATCTCTAAATAGTGTATGTTTTAAACTGATGGTAAAAGAATAAAAATTCTAAAATCTTAAGACATTTCTTTATAGAAGAATACACTGTTTCTGAGGAAAAATCATGTAATATATATTGCTTTTAGGTAGGATGCCATAAGGAATGCTTTGTCATTTTCGTTAACATTTTAATATTCTGACAGTAAAAGATCTTTAGTATGTATTATTTTAGTAGTAAAACGTTAGTTGATGAACTTTTCATTTTCTTTTTTTTTTTTACTTTTTTTTAAGATTTTATTTATTTGCGAGAGAGAGAATGAGAGACAGAGAGCATGAGAGGAAGGAGGGTCAGAGGGAGAAGCAGACTCCCTGCCGAGCAGGGAGCCCGATGCGGGACTCGATCCAGGGACTCCAGGATCATGACCCGAGCCGAAGGCAGTCGCTCAACCAACTGAGCCACCCAGGCACCCGAACTTTTCATTTTCATGTATCTTTGATGTGTTCTTTCTTTTTAAGATTTTATTTATTTGAGAGAGAGAGAGCACAAGCAGGGGAAGGGGCAGAGGGGGAGGGAGAAGCAGGCTCCCCACTGAGCAGGGAGCGGGATGTGGGGCTCGATCCCACGACCCTGGGATCATGACCTGAGCTGAAGGCAGACGCTTAACCCACTGAGCCACACAGACACCCCCTTTGATGTGTTCTATGTCTTTTGTTGTTGTTGTTGTTCTATGTCTTTTTAACCTATTTAACTGCAACATTTGTACTTGAGAATAAGTGATGATCTCCTTTTGTCATTAATAAATGTTCCAAGTCAACTAAGAACAAAGACTGTACCAGACAGTGAAATTACATGGATGAATAAAGCAGAAAGATCATCCTTGTGGAGGTAAGTCTAGTTTAGAAGAGATTAAAGGAATAATGACAAGAATATTCTCTGTACAAATACTAAAGCATTTCATTTGTGGAGGTGGGGAAACGCTATTAAAATGCACAAGTAATTTATCTGACACCTTAAAATTTAGTTGGGAAAGCATTAGAAAGTTTAGCAAAGATAGAAATAGGTTCAGCCCCCGCCCCCCCCATGAGGGAGCAAGTGTAACACTGTAGACACACTGCAGAGCCTGCTGTGCCCCAGGAGGCCAGGACACACTGCAGGCAGAGTTATGGGATGCACCTGAGATGGAGGCAAGCAAGCAAATTTCAGGGATCAACGGCATTGTAACTGGACTGGTCTTTTAATAAAAAAGATTTTATTTATTTATTTGAGACACAGAGAGAGTGTGCATGAGAGAGAATGAATATGCGGAGGGGCAGAGGGAGAAGTGGACTCCCTGCTGAGCAGGGAGCCCGATGCGGGACTCGAACCCAGGACCCTGAGATCATGACCTGAGCCAAAGGCAAACACTTAACCGACTGAACCACCCAGGCACCCCTTTAATTTTTAAAGCTAATAGGAATCCACTGGAGAACTGAAAGCAAGAAACAAATAGATTTGTGTCTGTAAATGAGTCTTGCTGCAGAATGGAGTAAAACAAAGGTTTGATTAATTTTAAGAATAATACATTTGTCTGGCATAGGGTATTGATAGTGAAACTGGTGGGGCAGGTGGAAGCATATGAGAGCAAAAGAAAAGGAAGTAGCAACAAAATAATGAATTTTAAAATTTATCAGTTACTGAACCCTATGAATCACACTTTGTGCTAATTATGTCAGGCTGTGCATGCACTTAAAAAAATATTTTTGGGTCACCTGGGTGGCTCAGTCGGTTAAGCCTTTGGCTCAGGCCATGATCTCAGGGTCCTGGGATCGAGTCCTGCATCAGGCTCCCTGCTCAGCGGGGAGTCTGCTTCTCCCTCTGCCCCCTCACAGCCCCGCTCGTGCTCTCTCTCAAATAAAATCTTAAAAAAAAATATTTTCCTCTCTCAATGCATTTAAAATACAATAAAGACATAAATATTAATTTGCAATACTATGTTACTGTATAACCTAAAGATATTTTATTAGAGAAGTAAACTTTGTACTTGGCTTGGGCACAGTGTAGTCTGTACCAAGAACTGCTCCAAGTTTTAAGTCTCTGGATAAGAGTTAAGGCCAAAACTTTCAGTGAGCTTAAAAACATTTATAAACCAAGAAAAGGAAAAAGGAAACAAGACTTTTGAGTTTTCAAATGTTTACAAATAAAGCATATATTTATAAAAGTTATAAGAATAAAAGAAGTAAATAAATTTTAAAGAATGAAATGAAAAAACAGATTTGACAGAAATGAATAGAAGTTTGCACAGTGAAATCAAGCAATTACCAAGGACTTATGAAAAAAATAACACTGGCAAATAAAGCAGACCATATATTCGTTTAAAAGCAGTAATTTGAGAGGTAAGAGGGGTGCCTGGGTGGCTCAGCCTGTTAAGCGTCTGCCTTCGGCTCAGGTCACGATCCCAGCATCCTGGGATCAAGTCCCGCATCGGGCTCCATGCTCAGTGGGGAGCCTGCTTCTCCCTCTCCCTCTGCCTGCCTGTCTGCCTACTTGTGATCTCTCTCTCTGTCAAATAAATAAATAAAATCTTTAAAAAAAAGTAAGAAAAACAGGAATGCTATTCTTACGGTGTATGTAGGATAAATGGATTAATTTCCAAGAAAATGTTGTGAATATTCATTCACAAAGAACAATGTGATTAGCCAATTTCAATATATAATTTATGTATATCACATTCCATCTATAAAATGGATTTGTGATTTCTCTCAATATGTTAAAGTACTTACACAACTTGTCAAGTTAGTTTAGTGCAATAATGAGAGATTCAATCGTAGAAAACAATCTTCATTAAATTATTTTATTTTATTATTTTAAAGATTTTATTTATTTATTTGAGAGGAGAGAGATCACAGAGGGAGAGGGAGAAGCAGACTCCCGGCTGAGCAGGGAGCCCGATGTGGGACTTGGTCCCAGGACGCTGGAATCATGACCTGAGCCGAAGGCAGTCGCTTAACCGACTGAGCCACCCAGGCGTCCCTTAAATAATTTTAAATATCGCAATAATTAGATCACATCAACAGATCCTTATAAAAACACTTGACCTTTCAAAATAACTGAGAATCTTTAAAATTCATGTCAACTAGTGGGGAACGCTTCTTGTTTATCAAGGAAACCTCAGCAAACATATTCAGCAGCAAAGCAGCAGTCCCACTCAAGTTAAGGCTGAGAAGAGGGGGCTGGCCAGGGTTGCTGCCACTCACCACTGCCCAGGATGCTTGAGTCAGGACAAAGAGAAACAGACAGGAAACACACAGAGTCAAGGAACTGGAGCCCAGCTACTCTCAGAAGAGATGACTTCAAATTCCAAAGAACAGAAGAATCCTTAATGATCATACCTAATACAAATATTTTCAGAAGTGGACAGATCTATGCTCAATATACTGAAATCAGTACTTTCTGTTCAGTTACAGTAATTTAAAAACTAAGCAAACACATTAAAAAAAAGTCTACTTACAACAGCAAAATATTATGGCTCCCATTTGAAATCATTTTGTATACCCATGTAAAAATGTTTTAAGAACTTTTTGAGGACACAAAATGACAGGAGTAAAGCCTATCAAATCAATTCTTAAACTAAAGGACACTGTGACATAAAAACCTCAGTGACTATAGAAATTTGGTGCAATCCAAATTTAAAAGTAACACGTGGTGGAACACCTGGGTGGCTCAGCTGGTTAAATGTCTGCCTTCACTGAGGTCATGATCCGGGGTCCTGGGATCGAGTCCCACATCGGGCTCCTTGCTCAGTGGGGAGCCTGCTTCTCCCTCTGCCTCTGCCCCTCCCTCCTGCTTGTGCTCTCTCTCTCTGTCTCTCTGACAAGTAAATACATAAAATATTAAAAAAAAAAGTAACATGGTATTGCACATAAAAACTGAGAATTACCTTAAAAGTCAATTTTGTGTCGATTTTGATTTTGGGTGACAATATAGCCAAAACAATTTGGAACAGAAAAAAAATGAAGGTAGGTCAAATTACCTCTGACGATACATTATCTGAAGCTTTAACACAATTCAAGTTAATTAAAATAAACAATAATCAATGATACAATATTAGAAATAAGTGGAATAAAGTATTTTTTAATGTGAAATAGGTGATGCCTTCCACAGGAAAAATGAAAAGCAAAGGGCATGAAGAAAGGATTGTGGTTTCATTATAAGAACAAAGTATGTGTCTGTGTATATATGATTTTTTTTTTACGATTTTATATTTATTTGACAGTGAGAGAGACAGTGAGAGAGGGAACACAAGCAAGGGGAGTGGGAGAGGGAGAAGCAGGCTTCCCGCAGAGCAGGGAGCCCAATGTGGGGCTCGATCCCAGGACCCTGGGATCATGACCCGAGCCGAAGGCAGACGCTTAACGACTGAGCAACCCAGGCGCCCCTATATATGATTAAACTAACTACAAAATAAAAAATAGTGTGTAAATGCACATGAGAAATGAATTACAAAAACATTTAATATTGTATCTCTATAAAAATAAAATACATTCAGTCTCTTACGTAATTAGTAAAATGGAAATAAAGAGTTGTCATTTCATCCAAATCTACACGTATGTATGTACATAATGAATTCCTGGCTTTTGCAGAGGGGGAACCTCGTGAGTTGGTCATGGATAAAGATTTTTTTGCAATTCTGGGGGGCCATCAGGCCAGAATCTATCACAACATGAAAGGTGCCATCTCTTGGCCCAGCAAATTCCCAACTTACCCAGACTGTAGGAACCTTCAGAAACCTGCAGAGGAATCGACTTTTTGCTGATCCATTAAGAGTAATGGCGTGTTGGGATCGATGTGCTGTGAACAATTTTAAAGTCCTTTTTATGTTATATATTTAGGTTGATTTTAAATAGCAATTAGTGAATAAAACACTCATCATGTGTTGAAGTGCCATCTCAATTTGTCACAGCTATCAGTTTGTAATCTCTCCCTTCTATTGCAAATTACTAATATTTCTAGCTCAAATGCACACATTCACTTTGTTAAGCTTCAAATACATTATACAATCAGGTACAAGTTTCCCCTTATTGGTATTCTTTTCCAGGATTTTTCTGGTATTCTTGAGATTAATTCACTTTGATCCTGGTGTGAAAAGAGCTAACGGTACATCCTACTGGCAAACCTCACTGATACCGTGGTGCCCGGTCCTTGTCTCTAACCAGTGTCTGGGCATGAAGCACTTCTCATGAAGATCCCCTAAATGGAGCCACCTCACAAGTTCCACGTCGATTAGTCACAGAGAGATAGAATTGGTCTGGAGTCGGGAGAGTACGGAGGGAAAGTCATGAGTGGGTGAGGAAATGTGTCAGGCAGGATACCTGGCAGTCAGAGATTAGTATGTCCTAAAAACAGCAATTTAGGAAGAAGAGAGAATAATCAACAGATAAGTGAACTCTTTCCAGAGGAAGAGTCATCATCATCTTTCTCCTACTCTGAGCCTCTCTCAGGCAAGATCAGTCTTGAGATGTTACTCCTCAATTTGGAAAATGTGCCATTCAGGTCTTTGTATAACTTGTCCCACTCCTGGGCTCGAACACTCACGTGGGGAGGAAATCAGCATGTGGAATAGGTGGTCCTCTGCGGTCTACTAAAGCACCAGGGAACAGGGATGATACACTTGCAGATGGAGAGGAACAAGTGTCTGCCCTGTGCTTCTTAATACCCCTGAACCCTGGTGAAGCCCACCGGTCACCTGGCATTCAGAGGAACAGGAGTCTGTGTGACCCTCCCTTTCAAGTCACAATCCTTGCAGTCTCTTGCAGTATAGGCTGAACACAGGATCACCAAGGGAGGATGTGGAGCTCTCCTCTTCTCCTGTCTCTGAGCTCCCAGGCTCTCTCCCACCCATTAACACCCATCGCACTTTGCCCTCCCATCCCAGAACCAAGGTTTACCAAGAGATGTATCTGTTCTGTGCTTGTTTTAAAATTCTTGGTTTTTCCCTTCCCAACTGCCTTGTGCTCTGTGTGTGTTTTGGGTCAAGTAGAGATGAGAGAAGGAGAGGCTAGTGGAGAGTAAACCATCACTGGCCTTATGCATGCGCTGGCTTGCATTCAGTGTTGGCAAGGCTTGCCCTTCTCATCCCTGCCCCTGAGGATTCCAGCCGGTATTCCATCCTCCTGAGCAAGAGCAACTTCTCTATTTCATGGTTTTACTCACACTGATTAAAAGCTTTTAATTTCTTTTTTTCCAGAATATCACATCAATACATCAGAAAATGTATTGTTAAGAAGACCTAATTATTGGCATGGGAAAACATACAAAGTCAAGTATGGAAGTACCTTTGAGCAATGTATTTATTATGATCAAATGAGACATGTTAGAACAAAGTTCCCGAATGATGCAGCCCATCCTACAATTTTTGTTTTTTGTTTTGGAAATCTGAAGAAATCATATACTTAGTTGGAAACTTTAGCTCTCAGATCATATAATTAAAAGATCACGGGGCGTCTGGGGGGCTCAGTCCTTAAGCGTCTGCCTTGCTCAGGTCGTGATCCCAGGGTCCTGGGATCGAGCCCCGCATCGGGCTCCCTGCTCTGCGGGAGGCCTGCTTCTCCCTCTCCCACTCCCCGTGCTTGTGTTCCCTCTCTCGCTGTGTCTCGCTGTGTCTCTCTGTGTCAAATAAATACATAAATAAAATCTTAAAAAAAAAAAAGATCACGTAAGTGGGGCGCCTGGGTGGCTCAGCTGGTTAGACGTCTGCCTTCAGCTCAGGTCATGATCCCAGAGTCCTGGGATCGAATCCGGCATCGGGCTCCCTGCTCCGCGGGGAGCCTGCTTCTCCCCCTGCTCATGGGAGCTCTAAATAAATAAAATCTTTTAAAAAACTACATAAAAGAAGAAAAGAAGGTGTTGAATATTAGACTACCCGTGTAAACCTGGTTTTGAATGTGAAGACAAAAATCAATATATCCAACAACTGCACACAGAAACACTGTAACATTATTTACTAATCGACAAAGAACACTTTCAGTATATAAATACAGGAAAAGCACTGTGGACTCATCTCCGAATGTGACTTAATTAATTTAATGGGGAAAGCGATTTAGAACTTTAAAAACGTATCTAACGCGTCTGCAACGTCCCTTCCATCGCCCGCCGCCGCCGCCGGAGGTCAGAGTCTCACTGGATTGTCCCTATTCCCGTGCTGATCTGTCTTCGCAGGCTGTACGGTTTTCCCCAGGCCACTTTCTTCTCACCTTCACTGCTTCTTCAAAGCCCCTGTAACCACCCAGCTCCCATCCTCCGCGTAACTCCGCGTTAAGCCCTTGCCGCCCCTTCTTGGTCCCCTCTCCTCGTCCTTCCTCCTCAAGCTCCCGACACACCGCGACACTCCCCGGGACGGAGGAGCGCCCTTTCCCGCGGGACCGGGCACGAGAACACACCGTCACACACAGCCCGGGGAGCAGGTCTGCGGCGCAAGGACACGGGGTGTCACTGGACGGGCTCACGGGCCTCCCCGAGGCGGTGACGGCGCCCCCGGCCGCGGGAGGGCGACGGCGGCGGCAGAGTTTCAGGAGAGGACTGGGTTCTGCGGGAGGGCTCGGGGCGACTTCGACCGGAAACAGACTCGGACTACGGGACGAGGGAGCGGAGGGACCGGCGCCCCGAGTGTCTCAGGGCAACGCCGAACTCCCCGCGGGTCTCACGGGCGGCTGCGGGGCCTATGACGCCCGCAGGAATCCTCGGACCCCGGGCGTGGAGAACAGAGCCAGCAAGAGGCTGAGGAGCCCGGGTTTAAACCTCCAAGGCCAGAGTTCACTTACCAGAGGAGGACCTTCGCTTCCGGAAATCCTCTTCCGGGTCAGGAGGAAATTACGTGGAGGGCGGGGCCTTTGTCCGGGAGCGGCGAGGCCAACCAGGGGCGGGGCCGTGCGGGAGTGCGATCAACGTGGGGCGGGGCCGGTTCGGGGGGCGCGGCCAGAGTAGGAGGGGGCGGGGCCACGGCCAGCTGGGGGCGGGGCCTGGCGAGGGCAAACTTGGAGCCGGGACGGGGCGTCGGCGGAGGGGCGGGGCTGGGACCGGGGTGCGGCCAGCGTGGGGCGGAGCCGGGACGGAACGACAGCGGAGGGGCGGGGCCTGCGGAGGGCGAGCACGAAGCCGGGACGTCGGCGGCGGGACGGGGCCGCGGCCGGCGTGAGGCGGGGTCCGGGAGGGCGAGCGCGGAGCCGGGACGGGGCGTCGGCGGAGGGGCGGGGCCGCGGCCGGCGTGGGGCGGGGCCCGGAAGGGCGAGCGCGGAGCCGGGACGGGACGTCGGCGGAGGGGCGGGGCCGCGGCCGGCGTGAGGCGGGGTCCGGGAGGGCGAGC
>NC_138370.1:172805-200969 GCF_054177405.1 Leptonychotes weddellii
CCTGCACCCTGGACCCCCATCCCTGGGAACCGACTCTGCAGAGCCTTGTGCACATGGAACAAGAGAACCCCATCCCCCCAGTGCTCCCCGCTCGCCTCCTCCCTGCCAGCGCACACACTGCTCATCCTCTCAGCCAGCCCTGGGAGTGCCAGCTGCAACACACACGCCCAGAACCTGCACCTGGTCACCTCCCCCAACACCTCCATCCTCCACACGCCACGGGGATTACCGTGAGTCTCTGCTCTGCCCTTGCTTCCCTGCAGCCCATTTCTAACCCAGTGGGTAGAAGGAGCCTGTGGAAGCCTGACCTGAACTAAGTTCCTCTCTGCGGAGCACCTGTGACTGCCACCTCCCTTGGGGAGAAGCCCACGTCCCCACAGCACAGGAAGAGTGTCCCCGTGACTGGCCCTGGCTCACTCCAGCATCTGGTGTCCTGCTGCCCCCCGGGAGCCTCCTCTCAACGGACCCCTTCCTCAGGGAGCCCCCCGTCCACATTTCCGCGTACCCGCTCCTCTCCCTCGACGTTCTTGCCTCCCACACCGGCTCTTCCCCCTCGCAGCACTCGTTACGTGGAAGGAGCCACACACTGCACTCATTTTGTCCACCTTCTGTCTGTCGCACCAAAATGAAAGCTCCGTTGGGGCTTGGGTTTTGGGTTTCCATGTTCTGCTGCATCCTGGCGCAGAGAACACCTCGTGTGCTGAGTGGGTATAAGAGCACGTGAAATAAGAACCTGGCACCTCTCGGGTCCGGCTCATGGAGGGATCCGTCCACGCGTCCAAGGGGCAGAGGTAGACTCAGGTGCACTGCTCCCAAGCAGCTCTTTCTGGAGGGGACGCGACGGCAGCAGCGTCCTTCCTGCCTGCAGGCAAGTCACTCCCCCGCCCTCACGGTGAGGTGTCCGGCCACGGTGTAGGCGCGCTGGGGCTAGGAGGGCTAACACGGCTCTGTTGGCAATGGGGGAGTTAATAAAAATCTACCAGTCTTTGACTCCGACACCTGAAGTGTGCTGCATAAAAGGAGCAGAGCTTCAGGATTCTGAGAACAAGCGTGTTGTCCTCAGATTCCCCGGGGCGGCATGAGCTCTGGTTGCCCTCAGGAGACTCGGAAGTCAGGGGAGAAGGAAGGAGCTCTGCCGGAGCCCTCACCGGGCTGCTTACACGGTGCTGGCAGCCCATCGGGCACAGAGCAGAGGGTCAGTGAGCACGAGTCTCCCGAGTCAGTGGAAGAACGAGGAGATGAGCAGCTCAAGAAACCAGGGCACGAGCAAGGGGCTGAATGAGCTGATGGGGGGGAGGGCCGGAGGAGTGAACTCACAGTGGCCCCGGGTGCACCCTGGGGGGGGACTCTCCCTCTTCCCCTGCCTAGCTGCTCACTGTTGGTTCATTTAGGGGTAAGCATTTGCTAAGGGGGTCTATTAAAAAAATTAAAAAAAAAGAATGGAAGTTTAGGGTATCGGCAAGAGCATCACTGAAACAATGGGTCACGGAATATAAGCTGGACAAAGAGACATGAGGGGAGAGAGCGCGGGCAGGACAGGAAAACAGGTCAGTAGAAATCACTGTTTCAAGACTGGGATGCCGACATTCACAGTTTTGGACTGTGGGGACGGGCCTCCGATGGAGAAGAGAAGAAGGCCCAGGAAGGAGGGGTCCCCTGAGTGGCCAGGCTGTGTGAGTGCCCGGACAGACACTGAAATCATACTGGCTGAGAAGCAGTCTCGGCTGCAGAAAATGTCAGCGATGCCCTCAGACATCCAGACAAAACACAGCAGCGCTGCGGCTGGTTACCTACGCAGAAGAGGACGAGGGCTACAGAAAAGAACTCTGGCTTTTCACATTGCATTCTACAGGACTGTATTGTCCTTGCTTTATAACTGACAAAAAATGCAATATGAAAACAAAGTCAGAGACCGGCATTCACAACCCACATGAAATCATTGCTCAAAAAAGCAGGACCAACAAATACTGCCTGAAACACTCATCGCTGAGGCTGACACTGAAGCTCACTTATGTTTACGTTTTTCTTTCCAGCCACTGAAGAAACAACCTAAGGAAGGCTGTCCCAATAAAGATCCTCAGGGAAAAACACCGAAATGACGGGGGTGCTTCTCTGACTACAGAAAGGGGCACAGGAGCGTCTCCTCACCCAGGCGCTGTGGCTGAGAGCAGCTCTTACTTCAAGGGCCAGATGATCTCACAAGTCCTCTCCATCATGATCAGAGACCCGTTCTGCATTCTCGTAAGGGAACCAAAAATACAGCCTCTTTCCTTTTTCCTTGGGGACACCCACCACTTAAAAATGCTTTTAAAGAACTCAACTGCCTTCGAATGTCCTGGGAACTATTAAAGTTGACGATACTTTCTGTGGAGCCCCGAATTTACAATGCCTTCCATTGCTCCACCCACTGAGAACCAAATGACCAAAATTAGCCTTAAAACACTCAAACTTGGGGGGCGCCTGGGGGACAGAGTCAGAACAGCATCCAACTCTTGATTTCAGTTCAGGTCATGATCTCAGGGTTGTGAGTTCAAGCCCCACATCAGGCTCTGCACTCAGCACCGAGTCTGCTTCTCTCTCTCCCTCTGCCTCTGCTCGTGCTCTCTCTTGCTCTCAAATAAACAAATCTTTAAAAAAAAATACTCAAACGTGGATTGGAAACAATAGTTAAGGAGAGAGGTCAATAAAAATAATGCAATGAAAAGGTTTAATAAACTAATCGCAAAGGGAGAAAACCCTAGAAATGTCACCATTAAGGCAGAGCTGAGCACACCCCCTCTATCACACTTCAGCCTCCCAGGACGAGGAGTGCCTTCCATCTACGGCCTCCTCCGAGCCTCGAGTTACTAACAACAGCGCAATCTGATGGGGAAGGCTATGAATTCTCAAAGACACGCAGTATCCACATGCTCCTCTTCAATGCCCTCCCTTTGCAAAAATCATACAAGATCTGTCATCAGACATAAAACTGGGTGCCAACCACACCCTGATAGAGAGATCCAGCCACATTATTACTATGTACGGTTCTCCCCAAGGCAAGACCTCAAGGTCTGTTTGGGGGCCGGGGTCCCCCTTCTCCTTGTCCACTCTGTTAGCTATTCTCTTGCTGATTCTGCCCCTCCCCACCACCCAGCTGCATGGACGCTGCAATGGACACACACTCACCATCCCTCACCAGTCTGCGTCTGCTAGAATCCCGAACTGGTTGTCCTCTCGTCAACGTGTAGCCCAAAGGATCTACCTTGTATCGGGCATCCACAGCTTAGTGAGCAAACCTCCTCAGAAGGGGTGCAAGATGGATCCCAGGACATCACACTGTGCTCTGCAGTACGAGACGTGGTAACTACACATCTTTCACATGAAGAACAGAGGACGCAGAATAGGGGTTAGTATTTGCTCCATCACCATTTACCTCCGTAACATCATGAATGTTGCTTCAAAAAGCAGCTTAATCAGGATTCAAAGTGTGAATGGACTGGTTACCCCTGAACTGATCATGCTCAACTGTGTGATTTCTTACCTTTATCCTCCGAACTTTTAATCCTAAAATGAGGTGAAAAGAGAATAGGGGGATATTTAAAGGTCTTCTATTTTCATGCCCATTAAAAAAAAAAAAAATTAACAAAGTTGGTTAGAATCTTGATTGCCTAAATGATTTTTACGACAATTTTCCTAGTTTCAGAACGCGTACCCTAAACCAAAGAATTGGGAGTGCTATTTCTCAAAGACATTCAGGTGAAGAGCAGGTCATTTTATACAGCAATCTGAAATGGTGGTTATCTATAGTTTTATTTTCTTTATCAAATTTTAGGTTCAAAATTAAATTGCTTTTTCTTCCCGGGAAAGAAAAATATCAGACATTTGCTGCAGTTCTGGGTCATTCATGGCCTCTGCCCATAGGTTTGGATATGTATTTTTGTGGAAAGAGGAAAAAGAAGGAGAAAGACAAAGAAAAAAGGTAGAGTAGGGAAAAAGAGGCTACTAGGTTTTCAAGGCAACCGGACGTCGTAAAGGAGTGTTAACTAACTCTGCCTTTGCTTCGCCCACTGGCGGGTGGCCCACGGTTCCGGCAAGATCACTGTGTCAGTAAGGGCACACGGGTATTTTTCACCACACGTGGAGAAGCGCCTGTCAGCAAAGCCCGCTACTTCAGAGGACTCTGAAAGCAGTCTGAATGGGAGCAGGAGAGGGGAAAGGAGACAGACGGACATGGAGTTTGTCATGCAAAGAAAATGGGTCTGACTGTATTCTCTAATTCTATGTGTATACAGAAGACATTTAATTCTTAGATGTTTAAAATGTGTGGGATGAAGGGGAAAAAATGCATGAGGAAAAAACCCACAATCATGCAAATTCCTTAGTGTAGGAGGAGTGGCAGGTTTCCCACATTATAGCTTCCTCCGTCTGACACATCACAGCCTGTTGACCCACCCTGGAGTGGTGACCGCAGGCTCCTCCACAATTCACAGTCATCACTGGGAGTCCATGCAGACACCAACATTTCTAGATGTATTCAACCAAGCTCAAATTTAAATAATTTGCTATGAAAACTGTAGGATAAAAAGTAACTTTGAAAATTCACAGCCATGTAACGTTATCTAAGACTAGTAGCGTATATAATTACCAATCTTATATAAAATTTAAGCCATGAATATTGAATAAAATTCAGAATGGCAGAGAAATGCCCCAATATAAGTTCAATAAATATAACATGTTATCTTTATTATGATCTGAAATATAAATGAATTTCTGCTTCAAATACTGCAAAAACCAATCTCTAGTCTAAAGCTACAAAATTTCTGTCAGAAAATCATGTGGCCTGAAGCAAAAATAAACTATTGGGACTATATCAAAATAAAAAGCTTCCACACAGAGAAGGAAATAATCAGCAAAACTAAAAGGCAGCCTACAGATGGGAGAAGATATTTATAAATGACACATCAAATAAAGGGCTAGTATCCAAAATCTATAAAGAACTTATCAAACTCAACACCCAAAAAACAAATTATCCAACTAAAAAGTGAGCAGAATGGGGCCCCTGAGTGGTGCAGTCTGTTACGCGTCCGACTCTTGGTTTCAGCTCAGACCATGATCTCAGGGTCGTGGGATGGAGCCCCATGTTGGGCTCTGTGCTCAGCAGGAGGTCTGTGTGAGATTTTCTCCCTCTGCACCCCCCCACACACGCACTCATGTGCTCGCTCTCTAAAATAAATAAGTCTTTAAAAAAAAAAAATGGGCAGAATGAACAGACATTTCTCCAAAGAAGACATACAAATGGTCAACAGACACATGAAAAAGTGCTCAACATCGCTCGGCATCAGGGAAATCCAAATCAAAACCTCAATGAGATACCACCTCACACCAGTCAGAATGGCTAAAATTAACAAGTCAGGAAACGACAGATGTTGGCAGGGATGCGGAGAAAGGGGAACCCTCCTACACCGTTGGTGGGAATGCAAGCTGGTGCAGCCACTCTGGAAAACAGTATGGAGGTGCCTCAGAAAGTTGAAAATAGAGCTACCATACGATCCAGCAATTGCACTACTGGGTATTTACCCCAAAGACACAGATGTAGTGAAAAGAAGGGTTATATGCACCCCAATGTTCATAGCAGCAATGTCCACAATAGCCAAACTGTGGAAAGAGCCGGGATGCCCTTCAACAGATGAATGGATAAAGACGATGTGGTCCATATACACAATGGAATATTATGCAGCCATCAGAAAGGATGAAATCTTGCCATTTGCAGTGATGTGGATGGAGCTAGAAAGTATAATCCTAAGCGAAATCAGTCAGAGAAAGACAAATACCATAAAATCTCACTTACATGTGGAATTTAAGAAACAAAACAAATGAGCAAAGGGGGGATAAAAAAAGAGAGAGACAAACCCAGCAACAGACTCCTAACAACAGAGATACACTGCTGCTCACCAGAGGTGGTGGGGAGATGGGGGAAACAGGTGATAGGGATTGAAAAGTACACTTATCATGATGAAAAACTATAATAAAATGATAAAAAAAATCAGATTGTCTGTCAGTTAAAAATACAGTTGATAATTATGCAAATGCCAAATAAAAACACAGACCAAAATCACCTACTTGACCCGTAACACTGAAGGAGGAGGGCCTGAGATCTCCCCACAAGCACCACTGTGATACAGACTGCCACTCAGCATGCCAGGCTTCCGAGTCCGTGCAGTCTCTGTCATCTGGATGCACGGCTACACGACAGGGAAAGCCCCCAGCCTCCTCTGCAGTTAGTGCTCTCGCCGATGAGGGGTGTGCAAGCGCAATCACATCCCCTCCGCTTCTACCCTACTGACCGGGACGCAGATGCCGTGGGCGATGCCCCACCTCGGGACTGTGCAGAGGAGGCTACACTCAGCACGGCAACCACACAGAATGTCCTTCCATCCTGAGCACAGTCCCTACAGCAGCTCAGGCTTCCAGGGGAGAAAAGCGCATTTATCCTGTGCAAGGTCTCAGACAGATGCTGCCAAAACCGATTCTCGATATCCTGAGGTTCCTCAGCTATAATATGGGGTTAACGTAATCCCTTTTTCTCAGCTTACTGGAAGGATTAAATGTCTTCAATAGAAGAAAGTAAAACCTATGGGAAGGTTCCAGACCATCTACTAGGCTCAGTCTTCAGCTAAATAACATGTGACTTCTCATCAGCCTTGCATATGGGCAAACTCAGCCAATGACAAGTTATGGCGCTCTGTGGGGACTTCACCATACATGTGCAGCAGGCAAAGGACGGGGCTCTGTGTGGCTGTAACTTACATGCTGTGACTGATAGTACGCGGGTTAGTCTCTCTTTCCAGGTCCCGACTCCAGGATTCACATCTCTTCCAGCCATCTTCTGTCTTAATCCAGCTCCATCCAGGAGATCTCCAGTCCTGACCCAAAAATGGCATAGTTCTCCTGTAAAAGAAGTACTTTATTTTTTTTAAAGATTTTATTTTTTTATTTAATTGACAGAGAGAGAGAGAGACAGCGAGAGCGGGAACACAAGCAGGGGGAGCGGGAGAGGGAGGAGCAGGCCTCCCGCCAGGCAGGGAGCCCGACGCGGGGCTCGATCCCAGGACCTTGGGATCATGACCTGAGCCGAAGGCAGACGCTTAACGACTGAGCCACCCAGGCCCCCCCCTTTTTTTTTAAGATTTTATTTATTTGACAGAGACAGCGAGAGAGGGAACACAAGAAGGGGGAGTGGGGGAGGGAGAAGCAGGCTCCCCGCTGAGCAGAGAGCCCGACGCGGGGCTCCATCCCAGGACCCTGGGATCATGACCTGAGCCGAAGGCAGACGCTTAATGACTGAGCCACCAGGTGGCCCAGAAGTAATTTACTTTAAAAAATGTATGTACAATTAACAGGTTTCCTTTCACTTATTCCTTAATTTTAAAGACTAAAGTTAATGCCTCCATATAGCCTACATGCTCAGGAGAGACTGATGGTAACACAGCACCTCGGTCATACCGTCACAGCAAGAAGGACATGCGCCGGTGGACCGACTAACCCGACACGGCGTACGTCAGGACAGGCTCACCAGAGGCACCACCTCAGCTTGTACCTGCAGAGCCAGCAGGAGTCAGGGACTGAGGAAGAACAGGGAGTGGTACACCAGAGAAAACGCTCTGCACCAGAAATTAGAAGCAATGGAACATGAAACATATTCCTGGTGAGCACTGTACGTTCTTCAGTTTGGATGAAGCTCATGGTGTGAGACTGGGCGTAGGGGGTGGTGACAAGTGAGAACGGGAAGGGATCAAGTCAAAGGACTGGACTTTCCTCTGAGGGCAGCAAGGGGGCCAGAGCGGAACTTCAGCAAGTGAAGGATTCGACGAGATTCAAGCTTTACAAAAACCTCGGGGTCACGCTGTGAGGATGGAAGCCAGAGCTGCCCAGGGCAGGGGTGGCACCGGAGGGAGGAGGAATTAGGACGGCGGCTACCGAACACTGGCCACCAGAAGGTCAAAGTGTGGCTGCATTGGAGGAGAGAGATTCCAGAAGCATTCAGGAGGCAGAGTTCAAGAGCAGTCAAGGACTTCCGTCTTGCATGCTGTCTGTCTGGCTCTCTCACGGACTCCAAGGCAGCCAGCTGCTATGTGCTCAGCTATCCCAGGGAAAGGCCCATGGGGCAGGCGCAATGTGCCAGAAAGGCTGGATGTGTGAGGGGAAACCAAAGATAGCCAGGTTTAGCTTCTGGCACCTAGAGATGTTGATTCAATTTTGGACAAGCCTGTTAGATTTGCTGAACCCATGGCGATAGGCACTATCCTGGAATCCACGTGGAACAATCCAGGTGTAAAAATTATGACCTTAAAAAATGATGACACAGGGCGCCTGGGTGGCTCAGTCGTTAAGCGTCTGCCTTCGGCTCAGGTCATGATCCCAGGGTCCTGGGATCGAGTCCCGCATTGTGCTCCCTGCTTGGCAGGAAGCCTGCTTCTCCCTCTCCCACTCCCCCTGCTTGTGTTCCTGCTCTCACTATCTCTCTCTCTGTCAAATAAGTAAATAAAATCTTTAAAAAAAAAAAAAATGATGACACAGATATTATTACTTTCATGACGCTTGCAATTTGTTGAGAGCAAGACCTCAAATACTAGCTCTTCCATTGCCTCTCGGTCAGTGGTTCTCAACCCTTGCTGTACGTTAACATTACTGTCTTGGAAACTTTTAGAAAATACAGTGTTTAGCTTCACCCCAATTAAATAGGAGTATCTGTGGGCAATGGGAGTACACAAGGGAGCTCGATAAACACTGCACGAATGAATGCATATACAGATCCATCGCTCAGGAGAGAGAGGAAGGCTGGAGGACAGGACAGGAAACTCATCAGCATTAAGGCAGAAGCCAAACCCATAGGAATGATACCACAAGAGAGAACACATGGAGGCTAGGGAAAAACTCTAAGGGACGAGGACATTTGAGGCACAGCGATAAATAGGAGCCAAGAAAGGGAACTGAAAAGGAAGAGCCAAAGAGGTAGGAGGAAGGGAGTAGGAAGTCAAAAGAAGAATGTATTTTAAGAAAGGAATGATTGACAGAGAGGAAAATACTTATTAACAAGCTAGCACAGTAAGAATTGACAAGTATATATTGGATTGAGCCACAAAAAAGTAGCAGATAACTCAACCAAAAATAGTTTCAAAAATGTGTTATATTAATCTCACATCCGAAGTAGACTTGGAGCATTTCGCTAATGTGGAGTATTCCTAACAGAGTACCTGAGAGAAAGAAGTTTTCAAATATAATCTCCCAACTATATTTATTACAACTAACAAAAAAACAGGCTATTAGGTAGACATTTATACTGGCTTAGAATCTGAGACAAAAAAATTAGAAGGAAATTCTAAGTCTTCAACAGTATTCCTGGGTCAACTCTAAGTGCTCCCTTCCTTAACGCAACTTGTTTTCCAGGAAAAACATCTTTAACAGTCACATTTTCACTCAAATTCTTATTTTAGAAGATACTTAAAATCATTATTTAAATCTCAGCACTATTTTTGTAAGTATCATCTTTTTTTTAAAGATATTTATTTGAGACAGAGAGAGAGAAAGTGAGAGAGCACAAGCAGGGGGAGCAACAGAGGGAGAGGGAGAAGCAGGCTCCCCGCCAAGCAGGGAGCCCGACGTGGGGCTCAATCCCAGGACCCTGGGATCATGACCTGAGCCGAAGGCAGACATTTAACGACTGAGCCACCCAGGCGTCCCGAAATTTTTCTTTTTTTTTTTTAAGATTTTCTTTATTTATTTGACAGAGAGAGAGTGAGCACAAGCAGGGGGAGTGGGAGAGGGAGAAGCAGGCTTCCCGCTGAGCAGAGAGCCCGATGCGGGGCTCAATCCCAGGACCCTGGAACCATGACCTGAGCCGAAGGCAGACACTTAACCACTGAGCCGCCCGGGCGTCCCTGTAAGTATCTTCCTACAGATTTGTTTCAAACTACCAATCACCCTAAAATGCAGGAGCTACTACCACGTCAGGTCAGTTCATCATTATCTAAAACTGTCTCCATTAGTATGCGCTCCTACCGAAGAAGGCAAGTGCAAACCATGACAGAGAAGATGCTGCTTAAAAGGTAATTTAGTCTCATAAAACACAGACGAGAGAAGAATGTCTGTGAGGACCATCTCCGACAGTTGCCAACATGATCTCTCGGCATCATATACGATGGATTCAGGAAAACCTGTATTAAAGAAAGTGGCAACCATGCAGAACACTGCTGCACAGACCAAATATAGACTACTCCAATGACAGTCAAACACAGACCAAACATGTTATTATGCTATGTGTCCCTTCCCTGAAGGTGTACTATCTAGTCCAAGAACTAAAAAGACAACAGCCACATCTTCTTTACCCATTCATCAGTCGATGGACATTTGGGCTGTTTTTATAGTTTGGCTATCCTGGGTAACACTGCTAGATACATCAGGGTGCAGGTGCCCCTTCAAATCTGTATTTTTGTTTCCTTTGGGTAAATACCTAGTAGTGCAACTGCTGGGTCGTGGTGGAGGGTGGTGGGCTAGATGGGGGATGGGAATTAAGGAGGGCACTTGTGATGAGCAATGGGTGTTATACGTAAGTGATGATCACTGAATCCTACTTCTGAAAGCAAAGTTACATTATATGTTAATTACAATTTTAAAATTTTTGAAAAAATAGATAACAGAAATAAGAAAACTCACACAAATAATATACGTAAATATATTTAAAAGATTTAAAAAATGTATACGTATGTACTGAATGAGCAGTAAAGCAAGAATAACTAAAAGAAATTCAGAGTAAAAAGCAGACCATTTGGGACCTCTGAAGAAAAACCAGGGCATCATCTTGGCCTTAAAGCACAGTTAGATCTTAAGTAAATGGAGAGACCAGGGGAAAAAAAATACCAATCACAGAAATGATGGGCAAACAAACACGTGACACCTTTGAGAATAACAAACAAAATAGGCTAGCTGAAATAGAGAAATCTTTGGGAAGGTTGGTAGGCAGGCTGGAAAGGTGACCAGAAGCCAGATCATGGAAAACTTGAATGTCAAAGCTGTTTGGACTTTATTCTCCAAATAATTAAGAGTTTTGGGGCAACGTAGTGATAGGAGCAGTGCTATTCTGAGAATAACCTGCCAGGTCCTGTGTGGTAGATGGAGTGGGAGAATGGAGGCAGACAGCACAGCTCAGGCAAGAGAAACTTCCTGCCAACACCTCAGCTAACAGACTTTCTAAAACATGATGACGCAGAAACACTATGCCCACTACGCCCACTCACCACTTAAGACACTTCCATTCAGGCCCCAAAAGCAACTCCTAGAACAGTTAAGCAAAGTTTTCACTGTAAAGAGTGAGCTTGGTGTTTCGAGTAATATAATCAACTCTTTTGCAACTACCTCTGTGAGAAATGAGTATGGTTAGCCTGATAGTTCAGGTGCTGTGTGTATTTATACGGATTGGAAGGAACGAAGCCCAGCCCCATGGACCATGGAAATAAAAAACAGGAATTTCCAAGGTTTTTATCTTCAACACAGATGAAAAGATTTGTTTCGCTATAGACATGTGGATTCCATAGATTTGACATATGTTCTTTGCATCACAATGAAGCTTTATTTTAAAGTATAATCCTATACAGTTCACGAACTAAGGCAGACTCTGGAAGAAGAGTTACTGCAAACAATAACAAAAAGCCATCAAGGGAAAAGGAAGAAAAAAAGACAACGTCCAATTTGAAAAGCCTGATATCAAATTTTCAAAAATACTCCCAACCTGAGGCATCTAAATTTGCAGATTGGAAATATTACTACACTTCTGGAATGATGAACAACCCATCACTTTTTATGGAAATTTATTTATCTGTCCTGCTAAAAGACCTGAATTGCTATAACTTTATGTTTTAATTAAAATCACATATGTTTTGAAAAATTTCAAATACGAAAATAAAAGCAAAACTTACTCTTCAAAATCAAGCACAGAAGAGCACCTCCTCAAAGGGCGGCTACTCAGTTGCAAATACCTGGTACGAATTGCAATTTCATGCACATTTCACTCTAACTGATGTCAGAGAGCATCCAGGCCTAAAGTCTTAGAGATCTTCCCTTAATCTCTGCTGTAGGGGGCATGAGGTGGAAGCACAGGACTTCTCCAAGTTGACTGGCCCTAGGGAACTCCCAAGAGAAGAGACGCAGAACCAACCAAGAAATGTCTTCCTCCAACAAGCAACCCTTCTTAGCTAATGATAATCCTAGCACACACTTATTAGACCTTAGTATGAATTAGGCTTCCTCTGAACAATTTACTATCTCAGCCCCCACACTGCCCTGAAAGACAGAAAGTGTCACCATCCCCCTTTTACAGCCTTAATCCTCCATTTTATAGAAGAAACTGAGGCACAGCATCTGGCAGAGCTGGGAATCACATTTCTGAAGTGTCCAGGGCCCATATGCTCTATCCCTGTATTTTTATAACAGCAATTCGTGAGCACCCTGTGAAAAGAAAAGGTCATAGAATTGTGGGTTTTCTCAAAAAGTGTTACCTTACATTACGTAAGTCACCAGATATGGTCTAATTTAATGACTGATCTAAATGAAAAGACACTAAGGAAAACATGCCAGGAAACATAGTCTAATACATTTTAAAAGGCTATGGGTACTGTGCTGTTTAAGTCAGACGACAGGAAACGTTGAGTAACCAGGACTCTGGAGTCATGATTAGGTTCACGTTCCAGACAATAAAAGCAGTTAAGTGTAGACCTAACGTTAATGCCATGCATAGTACACCCAGATAAAAAGAAAGTTACAACGTAAATAATAGTTTTGTGTTTAGCAAAAATAGGTGGCAAATGAGTTTCTTTTCCCCTTATTGCTTATGTTTCAATATAAATTGAGAAAACTTTCATTGTTCTGTGATAAGAAAGAATGGTCCCCAATTTCATAAGCATTCGATCTCTTTTACTGCTTTCTTATCCTTACAAGATTTCCGAATAACTTAGGGTCAAACATGAATATGGTTTTTAAGTAGGGAGGAACTTGATCCAGAAAGAACATCAAGAAGCAGTGAACTGAGGGCTGACCATCAGAAATTTCCTGTAAGGAGGCCTGAGAGATGGTCACAGATGCTGCAAAGAAACAGAGACGAGGAAATAAACAGGGAGAAATGCAATCTGAGGGGTATGAATTCTTACGAAAGAATGAGAAAATGTGTCTTCTGGTTAGGGCTGGAGGATACAGATTTGGAAGAGGCAAGAAAAGCGGACTTCACAGGATTCTTTAGATGCCTGAGTTTTCAAAAATGAGTTTGAATAGGCCCACAGAGAGCAGTGGAATCCAGGAAAGAAGGGTGAAAACGAACTTATGGTGAAGAGAAGGATGCAGAGCCCAGGCATCAGCTGCCAGTGCAGGGAGGCAGGCTCTTCGAGGATGCTGAAGCCATAAACGAGGACCAAGGGCCAGGCTTGGGGAAGATGCTGGAGCCACAGAGGAGTGGGGACCGAGGGCCAGGCACGGGGAGGACACGGGAGCCACGGACGAGGACTGGGGACCCTTGGCCAGGCTTGGGGAGGATGCTGGAGCTGTGGAAGAGGACCAACGGCCAGGCTTGGGGAAGATGTTGTATCGGGGACCGAGGGCCAGGCACAGAGAGGACACGGGAGCCACGGACGAGGACTGGGAACCGAGGGACCGGCTTAGGGAGAAGTTGGCACCGGGGAGGGGACTGGGGACCGAGGACCAGGCAAGCGGAGGACACCGAAGCCAAGGACGGGGACCGAGTGAGAAGCTGGAGCCGCAGCCGAGGACCGGGGGACCGGGGTCGGGCCAGCAGGTGGGGCGCGGACGAGGACCGGGGGGTCCGGCGGCAGGTGGGGCGCGGACGAGGACCGCAGGGCGGAGGCGGCAGATGTCCCCGGGAGAAGAGGGCTCGGGGCGCGCGGGGGAGGGGGGGACTGGGACGGACACGCTGGCGGGAGGAGCTCCGGGAACCGTCGGAGGACGCGCAGCCCCCGAGGAAAGCTCCCGCGGAGCCCGAGGCCAGGGCGCGGCGAGGTCGGGCGGCGGCCGAGGGGAGGCCGCGCCGTGCGGCCGAGGACCGCTCCGCCCCCACCCGGCGCGCCCAGGGCCCCCGACCCTACCTGGCGCGGGGACGGCTGGGGAGGTGGTCACCGTCCCCACCTGGAGCGCGCGCCGCCTCAGTCCCCGCCCGGAGCGCAGACGCCCTCGGTCCCCACCTGACGGCGGAGCGGGGGCTTATTGCCGGAAGTCGCCCGCCGCCTACCGGGGAGCCTGGACCAGAAGCCCCGCCCCGGGCCGCGCTGATTGGCAGGTGCGGGTCCGCGTGGCCGTGTTGCTACCCTGCTCCCCGAGGCCGAGACGCGCGCGTGCGCAGTGGGCCCCGCGCGGCCTCCTTCCTGCGCGTGCTCCGTGGGTGCGGCTGGGTGCGCGAGCCCGCGGGCGTGGTGCGGGGCGGCGTCCTCGCGTGGGCGGGCGTCCTGCATCCTACGTTCGTCCGTGCGGGAGAACCTGGGAGGGCCCGGAGCCGGGCGGCGGTCCGCACCGTGGTCGCCGCGCAGGGCCGCGGATCCCAGTCCGCTGCAGTGCCCAACCCCACGCCTGCTCCCCGAAACAACCTGAGCCTCAGGAATGCAGTTTCCATTGGCCCCCAAAGCTCCGTCCCCCGTGATCTTTAGTCCTTAACCTTACGGCTCAGGCATTCCCCGTATTTCGAATATGCAGATCTCTCAGGAGGGTTGGAAACGCCCCGGGGGCCAGCTCGCGCGTGTGGCTTCTTCCCCAATCTGGGAACAAGAATGTGGGTGTCAGCGGGCGGCAAGGGGAAGGTCGACGGGCCAGACTCGGAGGCTTGGTCCAGGACCGCTGCTAATGAGCTGTGGGAATACGGAAGGCCTGCACCACCCTGTGCCTCATTTTCCCCACAAGTGGAACAGGAGTGCTACTTACCCACAGGGTTTTTTTCAAAGCATTAAATGACTTAACATATGCAAGGTATTAAAACCATGCCTGGTGAATAGTGAGCGGTATAGAAGCATTTGATCTTAGTATTTTTGTATGTGGAACACATTGCAGGAAGCATAGTAGGTATTCATATTTTGGAAAAGTGCTTTTTAAATTATTTCTGATGTGCTTATTACAGTAGCATTCTTTGACTACATACTTTTAAAAATGTAAATGTAATGTAAGCGTGATTATGGACCGGAGACGGCAATAGCGCTTACATACCCCCAATTAATAAATGCCACCCTCCTTCCCCCTTCCCCCCTTTCACAGCTGCAGATTATTCCATTACGTGAATAGGTCACAGTTTTTAAAAATATTCTCCATGGGGGCGCCTGGGTGGCTCAGTCGTTAAGCGTCTGCCTTCCGCTCAGGTCATGATCCCGGGGGCCTGGGATCGAGCCCCGCATCGGGCTCCCTGCTCGGCGGGAAGCCTGCTTCTCCCTCTCCCACTTCTGCTTGTGTTCCTGCTCTTGCTATCTATCAAATAAATAAAATCTTTAAAAAAAAAAATATTCTCCATGGATGGGCATTAGGTTCTTTATTTTGCCATTGGAAATAATGCCCAATGAATAACTATGGATGGTTTTTCTGTTTATTTTAAAATTTGTTGTGGTGTATTTGCTAGTAAATTACTATAATTGGAATTGTTGTATCAGGGATAACTGCATATAAAATTTTGGTAAATATTGCCAAGCCAAAACCCACTACACCACCATGGGAGCCATAAGAAGAGTATTAAGTTTAGCCTAATTTGCCAACATCCGTGTAACTCCTTGTGAGTTACGGGGCAGATTGAGAGGAGGCAAGGTAACAGGAATCCACAGGGTAGAAGCTGGAGTCCCCACACAGTAAGGAGAGCCCACAAAGCCTTTCAGATCAATTCTGGTCCACAAATCTCTGAGCGCACACTGTGCTCCAGTTACTCTACTCTATGCTTACCACAGATAAGCATGTCCACTGCCCTCTGGAAAGCCCGCTGACAGAGGAGGAGACAGGAGCAGGGCAAGAAAGATTGCCTCTATGAGGTGGAGGTGTGGCTGGGGGCGGTGCGGGAGTCATGGGAGGGGGGTGCTCAACGTGGGGAAAGTGACCTGGGAGAAGGTGCCTACTTACCTCAAATACTACAGGCACTCAGTTCATCTACAAGTATCTACATCTACAAGTAACACGTCACATTTCTTTGTTTGCTTTAAGATAACCCAATTCTGATAATATGCAAGGACTTGGGAACACTGACACTCGTTGCAGTCCTTCCCCCCAAGTTGGGGTCTCTCATAGCAGCAAGCCAGGGCAGTCACTGGTCACAGGCCATGCTGGGCGCCTCCAGGCCTCACTGGAGGCCTGGGGTGATGGCCAGCACAGGGACCCCCCTGCTTCCTGAAGTACACTGCACAACCATTTCCCTGACCTCCCCAAGTGCTGCCCAGAACAGGGTGAGCATCCCTGGTCCTCTTGGCATGAGCTTGACTTTGTCCCCTTAAGGCTCAGAGAATGTCTCTCCTCTTGTTCCCCTCTCTGGAACACTTCTATGTAATGGAATCTCTCTGCAGCACGTGAAGACTGATTCAGCTTTCCTCACAGCAACGATACCGAAGTAAGGAAAACCAGACCAGATCAGCAAAACAAACCCCTATCACCTCATGTAGTATCTAGTGTCTCCAGAGTCTGGGTCATGCAGGCTCAAGCAGGCACCGTGAGAGATGCTGTGAATACACACCTGAAATCTCCAGGTGTCAGGAGCTCACAATTCAAAGCAGATATAGGATGGCAAATACGCAGTGAGAAAACAGGGCCATGAGGACCACAAGGAGGTTCAAAATGAGAAGGGCATCCAGGGGCGGAAGCAACCCCCTCTGATGGAGACGCCTCCAGGAAGCACTGGGAGGTCACAGGGGCGCTGAGTTTCAGAAGCCAACAGGCCATAGCAGGGAGGCAGGACGCAGGATCCGGCCATCTTTTTGTTTGCTTATTTGTTTGCTCTTGGTGTCAGGTCTCCTTATATTTCAAGTAGGGATTAGCATAGAATTTTGGGGGTAGGGGCGCCTGGGTGGCTCAGTTGGTTAAGCGACTGCCTTCGGCTCAGGTCATGATCCTGGAGTCCCTGGATCGAGTCCCGCATCGGGCTCCCTGCTCAGCGAGGAGCCTGCTTCTCCCTCTAACCCTCCCCCTGTCATGTACTCTCTCTCTCATTCTCGCTCTCTCAAATATATAAATAAAATCTTTAAAAAAAAAAAAAAGAATTTTGGGGGTAAACTAAGTTGGTGGCCAGGAGCACACGGTAAGTGTGAGACGTCAGAATGGGGAGGCTAACATGAAGACAGCAGACCCACTCACAGCGTCTCATCCACCAACTCCTGAAGCTCTGTACTTGACAAAACATACCGATAGTAGCCTCGTTCAGCTCTGAAAACCTGTCTGTGCAGCCTGGCATGATGCCAGCTGGGCGTGATCCTGGATGATCCTGGACCGACAGCACATGCTCGGGAGTTCAACAGATGTGGGACCGTCGTCTAGATGCCTGGACGTGCGACTTTGGGCAATTACAACCTCCTGAGCCTTGGCTTCTCACCTGGAAGTGAAGCCACTGCTATCTACCTCTAAGGCTATCAGGAATGTTAAATATTACTATTCGTATCGATTCTCCAGCAAACTCTATTTGCCTCTATCTTTCTTGCATGTGTTGGGCAGTGAACCAATCTGCATGTAAAAGGTAAGGCTACCTAGAACTCTGCTTATAGATATATTTACATTAATACATATGGCCCAGCACATTCCACTCCCAGATATTTATCAAAGACAAATCCAAACATGTTCACAAAAAGCACAGAGTATTAGCGCTGTACTCCTAGTGGAACCTAGAGATCTATCCACAAAATAGTATATTAACAAACTGTGATGTGTTCATGTGATGGAGTACTACTCCCCATATAAAAAAACTATAAAATTTCTACATGTAACAACATGGATGAGTATCATGAATATTATCTTAGTGAAAAGAATGCAGACACAAAAAAGAATGTACTGTAGGATTCACAGAATTCATTCATATAAAATTCTAGAATAGGCAAAACTAACATATGGTGATAGAAATCCCATCTGTGGTGGCTTCTGGGGGCAAAGGGAAGGGACAGAGGCAACTTTCCGGGCCTATGGAAATGTTCGTTGTTGTTTGGTGCAAGAATGTGAACGTGTTAAATCTGATTTCCCATTTCACTCTGTTATACCTCAATAGGTCAATATGTATTTTACTTTGGGAGGAACATTTTGTCTCTGACATTCTTAGATCTTACGCAACATATTGAATTAAAAAAAAAAATCGAACCAACAACTATGTTGAATGCTTACCCCACACCCAGAATCATATGAAGAGTTGTAGGAAATGAAGAAAATGTAGAAACTCTCCTTGACCTCTAGGAGCTTGTGCTCTGTGATTGAGGACGCAGGAAGCATACTTGAGAACTGTTGAAGAGCAATCCAAGACTTAAATAACAATTCAAAAGAACAGAGGAAAGGGCCAAAGCAGTTGCATAAATGGGTAGTAATGTTTATAGGGAGTTATAGGTACAAAGAAATCTTTATAACGAAGGAGAGTCCAAGGAAGATACTAAAATTCACCTTGACAAGTGGGAGATAAAAAGCAGTTTCATGGGGCACCTGGGTGGCTCAGTTGGTTAAGCGACTGCCTTCAGCTCAGGTCATGATCCCAGAGTCCTGGGATCGAGTCCCACATCGGGCTCCTGGCTCAGCGGGGAGCCTGCTTCTCCCTCTGACCCTCTCCCCTCTCATGTTCTTTCCCTCTCTCTCTCTCTCTCTCAAATAAATTAATTAATTAAAAAAAAAAAAGCAGTTTCATAACTGAGTATGGAATCCAACAGGATGACATCTTTTGTAACATCTCTTAGAGACATACTCATGGAGCATCCGGGTGGCTAAGTCAGTTAAGCATCTGCTTTTGGCTCAGGTCATGATCCCAGAGCCCTGGGATTGAGTCCCTCATCAGGCTCCTTGCTCAGTGGGGAACCTGCTTCTCTCTCTGCCTGCAGCTCCCCCTGCTTGTGAGCTCTCTGACAAATAAATAAATAAAATCTTAAAAAAAAAAAAAAAAGCCGTACTCACTTTCCTCTAATGGTAAATCCTAGAGAGCAGATACCTCAACCTTGAAATGAGGATGGTAGATCTCTAAGTACCTCCCAGCTCTGGTAACTTGAATTTTTATCCACAACTTGAAGGGAGCATCTGCATGAGGTCCCATGTTGTTCTTGGCCAGTCCACATGACCCAGTTCCTCAAGACTCGGATCAGCTCCCATGTCTTTATGCAGCAACAACACTGATAATGACACTATTAAGTGGGTAACCTTTACTTAGTACTCACCACACACCAGGCTCTGTGCCAAACGCTCTGTTTGACTTATGCCAAAATAACCTGCAAGTTCGATCCTATTATCACGTCTTGAAGATGAGGTCCCTGAGTCTTCCAGGAAGCTAAGCACCTTGCCAGGACCCTACAGGTTGGTGGGAACGGATCCAGGGTTGACTTCTGGCTCATCTGAAACTGCTCATCCACCATCCCTGGGAAGCGCCTTCCCCCCAGGCCTCTGGGTATTTGTTCTCCCTCCCATTCACTACACAACCATAATATCTTTTTTTTTTTTTTAAAGATTTTATTCATTTATTTGAGACAGAGAATGAGAGGGAGGAGGGTCAGAGGGAGAAGCAGACTCCCCACCGAGCAGGGAGCCCAATGCAGGACTCGATCCCAGGACTCCAGGATCATGACCCAAGCTGAAGGCAGTCGCCCAACCAACTGAGCCACCCAGGCGCCCAACCATAATATCTTGTAACTCCTCAGTTATTTAAATCCCAAGCCAGTCCCGCCTCTGACTTTTAAAAAAAATCTCAGTTCTCCATCAAGACTGTAAGCTCTCTGAAGGCAAGGACTCAAGTCTTCTACATTGTTGGAGCCCTGAAAATCTAACTCTCTGTGGAGAGGGCAGAGAAGTGCAGCAGACTGCTACTCTGGAGCACCTGGAACTACTGGATCTGCACAACGCAGCCATTGCTGGAACCCTGGAATGGGTCCAGCCTTCAGAGTCGCTTCCCATATGGTGCTGACGTTAGCATGTCACCTGTGATGATCTCCATGGCCGCATGTGCTGGTTTTGTTTCTGTATTGTGTTCTGTGAGATCTGAACAATGAAGTAAACTAACAATAGATTGTTAGAATGGAGAGACACCTTGGCCAGGGAGCCTAACCCCTCCGTGGAGATAAGGCCCCCATCTTCATGATTCCCATGCCCAGAACCTGCACTGGAACCAAGCTTCCTACTTTTCCCAACACAATAGATGGGTTTCTGTATCTGCTGTCATCTGAGCCTGAAATTCCTAGATCCTTCTCCCTATGTCCAAATGCTAGACCACCGTGGGTTGAGCTTGGTGGCTAAGGTGCCTAAAGCCTTTAACAACAGCATCTCTGGGCACTCCCTGGGCTGGATCCCCAACTGTTCCAGACTTCAGTCTCTTTAGGTCACCCTGGTCTCTTGCCGTCATTACTCTGTCCCTCTGCTTTATGGGGGGATGACTGACCATATCCTCCTGGGAGGGAGCAGAAAGGTGCAGCCCTGGGGTAATGGATGAGCAAAGTCTATGAAGGGGGAGGCATGAACAGAGCAGCATGGGCACTGGGAGTCCAGCAGGAAGCTATGAGGGATGGGAGGTCAGCCGTCAACAGAGGAGCTGAGCACTGCTGACTATTTGAACAGAAGGTAGGTGACTGGACCACGCAACCAGTTAGACACTGGAAGTGGTGTGGGTCAGGGAAGCCAAGCGGGGAGGCAGAAATTAACCACTTGGGATAATGTGAGTGAACTCATCAGTCCTATGGGGAGACAAGCTCTAAGGACTATCACAAATGAATTGGGAAAATTATCACGATGAACAGCATAGGCTGTGAAACGTTATGGCGTTCTGATACATCATGACCCTTGTAGCCAAATGGGCTATGTCCACTGGTTCAATGGCAAACCAGCTTACAGAGGAGGGGGGATAGAAGCCCCTATTGGTAGTGTTTGCTGATTTCCATGAGGTAAACACTCCCACCATGGCAAATTGTAAGCTACCAGTGTGAGGTCATTGAATAATGAGGAGGTGGGAAGAGATGACTTGATCAAGCCTAACAAGCCAATATGAGCCACTCCAGCACACCTCTGGGTCTAGGCCTGTTGAAAACTGATAGCTGTGGATGTTTCCCATTTCTTAATGAGAACTCATTCTAACACATTTTGATAAGAGTGTTTATAAGTGCCAGATTGTCCAGTCACGAGACTATTTCAAGTTTCTGATGAGGGTCACTAATTGTACAAATGAGGACAACCTGCCCAGATGCCCAGTCACAGGGGCTACAATAAAAGCCTAGTCAATTGAAGACTGCAAACTTACAGGTTAAACAGCATGGGTTTTGGGCGCCTGGGTGGCTCAGTTGGTTAAGCGACTGCCTTTGGCTCAGGTCATGATCCTGGAGTCCCGAGATTGAGTCCCACATCGGGCTCCCTGCTTGGCAGGGAGTCTGCTTCTCTCTCTGAACCTCCCTCCTCTCATGCTCTCTATCTCATTCTCTCTCTCAAATTAAAAAAAAAATCTTTAAACAGCATGGGTTTTTCCAAGCAATTCGGTCAGAAGTTTACTGCTTTTTTGATTGAACTGAAAAAAAAAACAAAACTAGAAACAATAGGAAGGCAGTATTTTTAATGCATCTGGGTTTTACTAAGTCATTATGGTAATGTTACATAATTTTAGAAAATTAATTCTAGTTTGGTTATAAGCAATAAAATGATGAAATGATTGATGGGTACATTAATCATTCTACCAGTAATGTCCAGGAGAAAATGAAGTTAAAGCAAATCCAACTAACCTAGACAAGAAAGTGGAATTGAATGGACGAAAATGTTTCACAAGGAATTCCTATCTTTTGGGAAGAAGCATCTAGCACACACAGAAAAGATAGCACAAATTTAGCCTCTATGTTCTGATGAAAACCTCAGCTTCATCTGAAGGGCTGACGGTGGTAAGACAGGAAGGAGAAAGGATTCATGCCGTGAGGGGGTCTGTGTCTTTAGGACCAAGTTGATGAAAGCCACCAATGGCCTAGACAATAGGTCTGTATAAGGTACAGAATTTATGTCTGTAAACACCAGGGCACATGCTCACAGGGACAACCAGGTACAGTACACGCTGGCTAACTGTAAACAAGAGAGGCCCCTCCTGGCTTGGTGACAGCCTCCCCTTTACTCTATCTGCTGACCCACAAAGCCCATATTCTAGGTGTCTTAACCCACCCCCCACTGAGGATAAGTAAAGTAGAGCAAAAAATACCAACATTATTTCCTCAATATTTCTGCAAACGCTCTTTACTTTTACTCCCACCTGAAACCTGGGGCAATGAAAGTGGCACAAATCATTGCTGGCTGTAGTATCACAAAGCCTGAAACGTTAAGATTAAGTAGAACATGCAACTGCTTGCAACTTCGCTCTTGAAAACATTCTTCTAGAAGAACCTCTCTACTACATCTGAATGGACTAAAGTAAAGAAAGGCAAATACCAAAGCTAAGAACGCGTTTAGGCAGGGAATCCAGTCCTGGACGTGTATTGTATAGAGACATAACGAGACCGAGGAGGGGAACTTGGAAAATTGACTTCCACAAGATTAGAAAAGCTAACTAGGCATAGCTCAGTTAAGCAAGCATGAAGGGAATGTGATGATTAGTTGCATCTCTGAAGAGTCTTTATACCCCATTGATGGAGAGATTTGTGTAGAGTAATAGAGGTAACAATCTGATAGTACTAAAAATTTAGGGAATCTACAGGAGAATTTCAAAAAGTCAAATTAGTTTCCTTAGAGAATATTTTGGAGCACCATTGCTTTCAATGTTTGCATTTGTTTAGTTTCTACATTGTGTAAATAGCCATTTATTTGTCTCTTTAAGACCAACTGGGAGCAACCTATTATTTTTTCTATTATCAGAATCCCTGGGAAAAAACCAGACACACAAACCTCTGAAATATTTTCAGCTTATGGGTCTCACATATTTGTATAACTTTATTTTATTGCTCACACAGTATAGGAGCTAAAAATAGGTTGTTTGCTTTTGTTTTTTGAGAGAGAGAGAGAGATCAAATGGGGGCCAGGGGCAGAGACAGAGGGAGACAGAGAGAGAAAGAATCTTAAGCAATCTCCACACCCAACACAGAGCCTGATGTGGGGCTTGATCCCACAACCCTGAGATCATGACCTGAGCCAAAATCAAGAGTCAGACACTTAACCTACCAAGCCACCCAGGTGGCCCTAGAAATAGGTTTTGTTGCCTATCCCCCAAAACCCAAAATAAACATAGCTTAAACTAGAGAGTAGTTTATTTCTATCTCATATAAAAGAAGTCCAACAAAATAAATCTGGAGATTAGACTGAGCCTGGGTGGCTCAGTCGTTAAGCATCTGCCTTCAACTCAGGTCATGATCCCAGAGTCCTGGGATCGAGTCCCTCATCGGGCTCCCTGCCCTGCAGAAAGCCTGCTTCTCCCTATCTCACTCCCCCTGCTTGTGTTCCCTCTCTTGCTGTGTCTCTCTCTGTCAAATAAATAAATAAAATCTTAAAAAAAAAAGGGTACCAACATATACATAATGGGAGAAAGAGAAGAAGAAAAGAGCAGAAAGAATATTTGAAGAAAAATAATATTTGGGAAGTCTAAATTTTCCAAATCTGATTGAAAACATTAATCTACATATCCAAGAAGCTCAACATATTCAAGTTTTATCCCCAAGTGGGATAAACTCAAAAATATCCAGACCTAGACACACATAATTAAACTGTCAAAAGCCAAACCCAGAGACTCTTGAAAGCAGCAAGAGAAAAGCTGTACAAAAGATAGAAGAGGAACAGCTGATTTCTCATCAGAAACCATAGAGGCCAAGAGGTAATGAGAGCACATCTTGAAAGTGCTGAGAGTAAGAGTGTCAACCAAGAATTCTATTCCCAACCAGATTACTCATCAAGGATGAAGAGGTTGAGATAGTTCCAAATAAGCAAAAACTGAGAAAATATATAGAAAAGCTGTCCTATGGGTTTTGAAGGCTGTAGTGAAAGGGCAGGAACTCAGATGCACATGAGGAAGGAAAGAGAATATAGTAAATGCTGCTACACAGCTAAATACAAGCAACAATACACATATGTGCTTTGGTTATAACTCTTTTTTGTACAGTTCTCAAATAATCGGGAGATCCCTGTCCAAATACATGATCAGGTGGATTCCTCTGGGACAGGGAGGATAATGATGATGATAGTTATTGTTTTGGGGGTGGTCCTTTATCAATTAATGAGTGGAGGGTTCCCTCTGGCCATGTGGAAATAAGTTAATCTGCCTAGCTATTAGGAGTTCAGCTATGAGATGCTCTCAGTTCTCCCCCATTTTTGGCAAATTAAATCCTATTAATTCGTGTTTAGGAAATTTGAGGAAAGAAGGCACACAAAGCTGGTTGTGCCCAGGGCACCAACATTGCAATCCACTTATGTATAGGTGGAGTCTTTAAACTTCTAGGAGGGAACTGTGTAGAGCACTTAGAACAATTCAGGGCCTTCTAAAGGCCAACTTACAAGAAGATAAAGGACCATTAAAATGTGAATGTTTCAACACGAATCTAATTATCTGTGAACTTGCCTGTGAGGATTAGAAGGCAGAGAAATTTCAGGGCCAAAATCAACTGCTGTCTTCAACTAAACTCCAGATGGGTATTTTTCTAGTTCCACCCAAGCTTGGGGGGGTGCATTTTTCTTCTAAATTACTATTACCCACCAGGTTGTAAAATGCTTTGGCCTCTCTTATTGGAGGGTCATGGGTATAGTCATTTGTTGGACCTTGGTGAGATTTAGGCATAGGCGGGTCTTTCTGCTCAAGGACCCACAGGTAACGTGTAGGCAGGGACTCATGGAAATCCCAAAGGATCAGTATAGCCACTGTGCTTGAGTGACTCAGTCAAGTTGCTCAGATGATGCATCATGGTATAAAGACACAAGCTTCGTTTCTGTGTGTTGATTACACTGACTCATGTTGACTGGCTGCCGCAGAAGTCAAATATTTAATGCTTTCTTCTGCTTTTTCAATTCTACTTAAGGCAACGTGGATGTTCTATCCAAGTAGTGCAAAGCCACATACAAGTAAACAAATGCAAGTCAGGAAGATTACTATTTCAAGATATTCGATTTCCCTACCAGGAAAAATCACACTGACAGAAAATACTCTGCTAGCATTATGAGCCAGACAGCCTCAGAGGTCTGCGGAAAATGGCATGTATCTTAAAGAAAAATCTTGAGGAAAAAAACATTTTGTAGAGATGACTCTTTGACTGAAGGACAATTGTGCTACCATGTGTTTAGAATATCAAACTCTGAAAGGAGACACGCATTCACTGACATTCCTGCTGTTACAAATAAATTGCCCTCTTGCTTTACCTTTTATTATCCTGGGATGGAAAGAAAATTGCCCTGGAGACAGTATCTACACAGTGTCTTGCAAAAACTGCAACTGAGTGGAAAAGTTGGTAGGAGAATAGGTACTTCCCAGCTGGAGGGTGCTTAAACTTCCAACTATCACACATTTACCAATAATGGCTTCCTCACCCTATCACATTTTTGCTCAAATGTCACCTCCTCATTAAACCTACCCTTAGGATTTCAGTTAAAATTATAACCTCGCCAGATACCCAGAAACCCCCTCACACTGCCCTATTTTTGTCTCGTTAAAATATTGTGTGTTCTACTTATAAATTACCCCTAAGATGTAAGCTTTACCAGAGAAATGTTGGTCTCTTGTTCACAGATGTATCCCAAGCTCCTAGGACGTGTCAGGTAAGGAGTGCACACCGAACAGATACTTGAATAAATGAGGAAGCAAGTGAATAGTACACACTTCTCGTATAAACAATGAGATGTATATGTTATATATTTGTATATATATAACAAATGTTATATATACATGTTGTCATTCCAGGCCAAAAGATTCTATTGATCTCACAATATAACTGAAAGAACATAACAGGAGCGTTGATAAATGAAGATATTTACAGACTCTGTTGCTTATGTCCTTAAGTTTGACATTACTATAGTCTGAATGTCTGTGTCCCCTCAAATTCCTATGTTGAGATCCTAACGCCCAATGTCATGGTACTAGTAGGTGAGGCCTTTGGAAGGTGAGGGTGAAGCTCTCGTGAATACAATTATTACATTATAAAACAGGCTCCAGGGGCAACTGGGTGGCTCAAGTGGCTAAGCATCTGTCTTTGACTGAAGTCATGATCCTGGGGTCCTGGGATCGAGCCCCCATCAGGCTCCCTGCTCTACAGGGAGTCTGCTTCTCCCTCTCTTCCCAACCCCTGCTCATGCACGCATGCTTTCTCTCAAATAAATAAAATCTTTAAAAATAAATAAATAAAATAAAATAAAATAGGCTCCAGAGAGCTCCCTTTCTCCCTTCCACCACATGAGGACCCAGTGAGAAGGTGCTGGCTGTGAATCAGGAAGAGAGCCCTCATTGATCATGCTGGTACTTTAATCTTGGACTGCCCATCTTCTGGAACTACAAGTAATAAATTTCTGTTGTTTATAGGCCACCTAGGCTGTGGCATTTTTACAGCAGCCTGAGTGGGACTAAGACAACGTTCTTACTTCTTTTATATAGCTGTAGAACATTAAATATTAATTTGCCAAAGCAATATTGAGGAAGAAGAACAAAGCTGGAGGCATCATGCTTCCTGATTTCAAACTATATCACAAAGCTATAGTAATCAGAACAGTAGGATATTGGCATAAACACAGACACATAGATCAATGGAACAGAATAGAAACCCCAGAAATAAACCCACACATATATGGTCAATTAGTTTAAGACAAACCAGGAGTATAAAATGGAGTCTCTTTAACAAATGGTTGGGGAGGGGGGGAAAGATGGCGGAGGAGTAGGGGACCCTATTTCAACTGGTCCCCGGAATTGAGCTGGATATCTACCAGACCACTCTGAGCACCCACGAAACCAGCCTGACATGTAAGAAGATCTGGATCTCTACAAACAGAATATCGCAGGCAGTTGGTTTTGAGGTACAAAGTGGGGAGCCGTGATTCTGCGGGCAGATATCGGAGGATAAACGGCAGCGGGAGGGTGCCTGGCCGTGGGGATCCTACACCGCTGGTGAGTGACAGCCTTACACGCTGCAGAGGGGCACAGACTCGCAGACCAGTAGCAGCGGGGAAAGGACTTTAGGGCAGCCCCTGGGGCGGAAACCCGGAGCACGGGGGTCACGCGGGTGACCTGGGGGCGGCTGGTGGTTTTAGAAGCACAAAGGGCAGAGACGTGCCCCGACCTGGAGGCAGGACTGGGAGCGCTGCGGAGGGGCGCACAACCCAGGACGCTGCAGTTTATAGCAGCATGGACAGAAACGGAGATGGTGTGGCCTGGAAAGCTCACTGAAGAACAGACTGCAGTCTCTCTGCTCTGACGCAGAGGGTTGGAAACAGTCTCTTCTGCTCTGACTCGCTGAAGAGATGCAGAAAGCCACCAGGGAAAGCAGCCAGAGAACAAAAGCCCCCAAAACTGATTCCCGCTGAGCCCATACCCCGCCACAGGGGTGCAGGGCAACTCCCCCCAAACAGGGTTGCCTGAGTAACAGTGTGGCAGGCCCCCCCCCTGCAGAAGACAGGCTGGGAAAACAAGAGGCAGAAAACCCAAGAAAACAGGTGCATCTTGCTTGGCTTCTGGTCAATAATTTGGACTCTATACATTCCTTCAAACACCCATCAACAGAATGACTAGGAAGAGGAGCCCCCAAAATAGAAAAGACTCAGATTATGACTTACGCTGCAGATTTACAAATGGATGCAGATATAACCAAGATGTCGGAGATGGAATTCAGGCTAGCAATTGTGAAGACAAGGCTAGAATGGAGAAATCAATTCATGGCAACATAGAGTCTCTAAGGGCAGAAATAAAGGGGAATTGGCAGAACTTAAAAATGCTATCAATGAGATCCAATCCAATCTAGATAATCTAACAGCTAGGGTAACTGAGACAGAAGAGCAAATAAGCGACCTGGAAGACAATATAATAGATAAAAAGGG
>NC_138370.1:201469-214734 GCF_054177405.1 Leptonychotes weddellii
AGTGACTGTGTGGAGAGGACCTGGGGAGGGCGATGGGGGCCAGTCCCACTCCTCCTTCGTGTAAGTGGGTGGGTGCATGTGCTCACGTCAGGCAGCCGGCGCTGAGTCCAGATAGCAGTGCTTGCTCTGGGCTGACATGGACACCCACATCGGCACACTGGGAAGTCGGCCCGTGCTCAGGCCACCTGCACTGGCAGGCTGTCTTCGTCCTTCTTAACTGGTGCCCACGTTGCTTTTCGTAAACGTGCTGCCGAATATCAGCTTCAGGCTCACTGGCCCTCGTGGTGTCACACTGCTCTTAACACCTATCTCTAATTCAAAACCAGCTTCTTCCTGTTTTAATAGTTTGTGAAAATTGTCCTGGCCGGTTTACTCCTTAGCATAATTTATTGAGCTATTAAATTTACTCCCAGAAAATCAATGCAAACTGAAATATTTCACTCAGTAGTAGTTTTTCTTTTATCAACTGTTTGCAACTATTATTTCAGAACATGCCCTGAGAAATTTCCTTATTGATAAAAAAAAGACAAGTCAAGTTACAGCTTAGATTTGACCCTTGGTGAGTGAACAGTTCTTTTATTTATTTTTTTATTTTAAGATTTTACCCATTCATTTGACAGGAGTGGGAGCGGGAGAGGGAAAAGCAGACTCCCCACTGAACAGGGAGCCTGACACAGGGCTTGATCCCAGGATGCTGGGATCACAACCCAAGCTGAAGACAGATGCCCATCCACTGAGCCACCCAGGTGCCCCTGTGAGCAGCTCTTAATATCTGATCCATAATTCAGCTCACATTTCATTTATCCCATTTATAAGTCACGCATAAGTAAGTTAAATGCGTTTTTGGTCAGTTTTATGAGCTTACTTTCAGTAAAATGAAGACAGATTTGATGGAATTTTGAAGAGCTTACTTAAGAAGATTAAGCAGACACTTGGAAACAGCAAGCCGGCAATTTCAGAGAATCTTCTGCACCAGATGCAGCCACACTCTGCCATAAACACTGGCCCTGTCTGTGAGTGAAGCCACCCCGAGGGGGACGGCACAGGCCATTGCAGGCCCGCGTTGCCCGGGCACGGCCTCCTCCCGTGTGGGTGGTCGTCGGGAGCGTGGGGACTCAGCCTGCTTTGCTCACCGCAGAGCCCCAGTGCCCGTGCGAAGGCCACCTCCATCACGGTGGAGTGCGGGCATGCTGCCAGAGCTCTGGCAGCCCAGGTCGGTGGCCCTACAGACCCAGGGCCAGCTAACACAGAGCTAGTCCATCCTTGCTGGGAGCTCAGGTGGTGTCTCTCCTGTGGGCGTAGCCACCTTCCACCTCCTGTTTCCTGTGGGGTCCCAGGCCCTCCCTGGCCCTGGGAGAACGGACCGTGCCCCCACCCCGGGACGGATGGTGCCTCTGGGGCCAGAACGACGCCGTGGACGGCAGGGCAGTGCGCTGGCGGCAGGCGCAGCCACGGGGTGAGGGGCTGATGCCTTTTCCAGGATGTTTGTGAAAGCGGCAGCCGTCGGACTCAGCAAACATGTTAGCCGTGCTGCGGCCCCAAGTAGGGACTTCTTGGGGGAGTGCCCTCAGAAGCACCAAGGGTTTGCGCCTTCACTCGGGCTGCAGGGGGCATGTGCCTGAGGCCCGCGGTTCTCTCCTGCGGACGGCTGAGGCCTCGCTGCTGTCGCTGGCCCATCCCTCACTCTCTCCTGCTTCCACGTGCTGACTCGCTAATCAGATAGTTTTTATCGGAATCGCTTCGTAGTTAGAAGATAGTACGTGCTCGTGAGGGAGCTGCACACCGCCGTGGGATGCTGTGAGCCGCCCGCTCCTCCCCCTCCTCCCGCACAGGTGGGCATGCCCCCCCGTGGCCCCACCTACCCCATGGGTGGCCACTGTTCATTTCTCAGGTATTCTTCAGGAAATGTTCTCTTCTGTACACAAGTGTGCATGCCTATTTATACTTCTGTGGGGACGCACAGAATTTTAAGTCCCAGGGAGGACCATGCCATATATTGGTCTGTGATACCGAGAACACGGCTTGGAGTCCTTTCCAGACACGCGCACTCCTTGCCCTGTCCTGCGTTTTCCCAGACGCCCGCTGTTCACCTCTGGGGGTGTCAGAGCTGGTTCAGAACATGTCGTACGTATGGACAGTTTGGTTGACTTAAACTTTACTTAAAACCCCTCACAGGAACATCCATTTTCCCCTGTGATGGTAAATTCAATATTTAGCATATTCTTCCAGCTTGCGTTAGCCCGTAATTCCCAGCATAATGAGGCTGTGTCACCTGGCTTAGGAAGCTGTTCCCTCGCTCACCTGTCGGAATTCCGTGGGGCACTTTCATGAGGTCGAGGACGGGGTTGCGTAGTGTGTCCTTTCTAGTTTTATGAAACTTGAGTGTGCCCTCCATGATTTAATTACAGAAATACTTAGCAATATTGCTAACAAACATTCAGCATTCCCCAGGGTTCGTTACCTGCTTGGGGAACAGGCGTGCCCGGGGATGGGACTGTTTGCAGACCTCCTGTCCGTAGTCTCTTTAGGCCCCGACTCATCCTGGGTTCCTGTGAGAGGAGTTTGTTAATCCCTTAGTCACACTAGGGGATGAGCAAATGTTAATGTTTATACATGTTTCTACACGGCTAACAAACGAAGCCATGAGGCTAGTCATTGAGAGGTGGGTCGTGGGAGATTCCAGTTCAGACGAGACGGTGTCTCACAGGACCGAGAGTCCCCCGGTAGCAGCGTTTCACTGGAGAGGTGGGATTTTCCAAAAGTGCATACGGTATTCTGAAAGAGTATTTCAGCAGCTTCCTGGCTCAGAAGAAAGTTAAATGGTGGAAACCAGATTTCTGTAAGGGGTGGTTGAGTAACTCGACCAGGAGGATACAGCAGGTCAGGATTGCGCGGCTCTGCCCCCCCCCCGCCCCCCAAGGAAAGATGCAGTGTGAACGGGCGGGAGGGCCGGACCCCCAGGATGCCCCAAAAGGCCCACGTCTTGCCCACGGTGCCCACATGAAAAGTTCAGAGTTGTGGAGTTTTGTTTATGTCCTTTACTGGTGGGTACTTTGTTCTGACCTTCCATGTAACTGCTGCATTCGAATCATCAGAATTATCATGCTTTCCTTGGAAATAATTCTAAGTAGTGAATCTGTGGGGTTGAATACCAAACCCTAAAAGTCTATGTCCACATGGAGCCTTAAAATGAGAAGCTTGGGTGAGGTGGGAAGGGGCCTCCCCAGGAGCCCCCAGGAGCCCCCAGGAGCCCGAGGTGAGGAGGGGAAGGGCCTCCCCCGGGTGCCCCCAGGAGCCGGGGTGAGGCGGGCTGAGGAGGGTTCTTTGGATCCCGGGCAGCCGCAGGGCTTGGCTCCGAGCTTCTGGAGCTGAGACAACGGGTCTCCCGTGTTCCCAGCACCCAGTGCCTGGCGCATGGCCCCAGCAGCCGTGGGAAGCTCCAGCGGAGGCTGACGGGACTGCGGGGTGTTTGACCCGCGGGAAGAACAGCCATGTTTTGTGCATACTCCTCTTCCCTGAGGGCCCGAGCACGACTGTTCACAGTGTTTTGAGGGAGGACGGTTCCAGCTGCAGAAAGCTCGGATGCTCTCCTGAGGTGTCACGTGGAAGGTGCAGCCAGCGTCCGGGTCCAGGGTGACGGCAGCTTCACAGCCACGGCTCCAGACTGACCCAGCGCTGGAGGACAAGTAGCGGAACCTGTGAAAACCTTCACTTTGGGGGAGGGGTGGACGACCCTGATGCCACTGGGGCTGGCGTTGGGACCCTTGCTGACGGGTGTGGACAGTCGGGTACAGAGCGTGCCACTGCCCGGGAGCGCCCCCCGGGCTCTTCCTCGGTGGGCCTGTGTCCTGAGTTAGTTTTGAAGTTAAGAGAATTTTTCCTGCTCTTGGAGGAAGGTTTTTTCAGGGGGTCATCTGTTTCTGTTTCCCTCCGTTACCAATCAGCTTTTCGTGTCTGTCTCGTCAGCTTCCAGAAGGAAGGCCCGCCTCCCCCACCACAGGGACCGCAGGGGCCACGTGGGCTCCTGGTACCTGGAGCTGGCCCCTCTGTCTTCAGGCGGCTGCTTCCCCAGACCCTCGCGGCCTCGGCCCCCTCTTGTCCTGGACGTCTGTGTTCCAGTGTTACTTGCTTTGGAGGATGACCTCCTCCCTGTTTCCGGAGTGTCTCACAGATCCTTTAAATAGTGGGGTCATGAAGACAAGGAGAAAGACCTCTGTGGCTAGAATATCTCCTGATGTGAACGTTTCTGAGCTCTCTCCTAACCTCGGCCGAGGACTGTGTGGTATCCCCAGTTGATGCCACGGTGCACAGGGAGGGGCCGAGGCGGGTGGTGGGCAGGGAGCCTTGCTGTCTGTCTGGGTTCAGTCTCATTTATTTACCGGGGCCCCCGGGCACATTTCTGAACCTCTGAAGGCTGCCGTGGGGAGTGCGTTGGTTAAATGGTACCCTGCTCCATGTTGGCTGTGTTGGGATGATCTCTTCAGGGTGACTGAGACAAAGGGGCCACAGCCGTGGACAGGCCCATTTATGCCCCGAGATGTCAGGGTGGGGAGGGGTGCCTTAGGGCATAGGAGGGGCCAGGGGACACACACACTACCGCCCCGACGATGGAGACCTTGCCGTTCTTAGTTTTAAGAACTTTCCCTCTCAGGGAAAACAAGTGACTTTCCTAAATGTGTCCGTGACATCTTGAAATGGTGGCCTTTCGAACTGTTGAAAAGAACTCTAAGGTTCCCGATCCTGTTGAGCCACACTTTTGCTGGTCGCAGGTGAGTGATCGCCATGTAGGAACCCCACTCCCCGCCAAGCACCACGACCAGCGCCTGTAGATCAGGGGGTGCGTGTTCTTCCCAAAGTGGGCAAACGGGTCGAACGAGCTGCTGTGGATGTGAATTGTTTGGTGACTTAGGCCACTTACTTCCTATGCTGTTAAATATTCACCACAAATTCTGCTGAAGGTACAAACTGGCTTGTAGGATACTCTAAATTTTTATTCGTTGTTTTACTGAATCTACAGTTCCTCCTCTTTTCAAGAAAACTGGATATTTAGAAACGGAGAAAGTTCATTCTTTGTTATAGAACTTAAGATTCTTCACAAAAAGATGTCTTCTGTGTTCCTTAGCACAAAAAAGATATATTCTTCTTAAATCTTCCTTACTGTCGATTCAGGAATCAGCTGTAGGCTACCACACCAGGTGTTTGGTAAATCATCTCCCCATAAACATGTTGGATTAAAGCTACTAGCAAAATACGTCAATTCTCCTAAGAACAAGATTCATTAAAGGGGAGGGACCAAGAAATGACAGTGTGGGGCCTCATGCAGATGCCTATTTTTCTTGTTCATTGTTTTACTTTAGTAAAGAATATATTTACTACAATATGATAGTATCATGAGCGTGTGTGTGTCTAGCATGTGACTGGACAAGTAGGACATTCCTAACAATGTGTCGGCCGACGCGCCGTCCGTGGGTGTCTTCGTGGCCTGATTTTCTTCCTCAGAGGTTGACCCTTTCCCGGCTTTTCTGTTTATCGTTCTATCACCTTTGGAAGATAGTTTTATGATTTGTGTCTTTTGTTTAAAATTGTATATTAAAACTGTATGTAATTTTGAGATACTCGTATTTCACATTCGGTATTGTGAGAGACACCGGTTTTCAGTCGAAGAAAGTGCTCTTCAACTAACTTGACACTTTGACCTCAGCAAAATTAAATTCGATGTTTAGGTCTGACATTTTTAGTGATGCAGCATAAATTGATGATCATGGTAGACGGGTACGTGTCGGCGTGGGAACACTGGGAATGTGGGCTTTTGTTCTTTAGAGGGCAGAAGCACGTCCTCCAGAAACCTGAAAGGTCCGTCTCACGGGTCTGCAGTGACCCAGCCCGGCTCTGTCCCCACACCGATACTGTCAACAAGACACCCTGCATGATGACAGGGCCACCGAGGGGTCCAGTAACAGGAGTAAAATTGTAAATTGCGTCACAATATAATTTGAAGGAAATAGCGGTCCTTCTGCTGCTTCTAGAAGTCTGTGAATAAGACAAGAGTCCTGGGGAAAGGGGAGAAAAGGGACAAAGCAAGAAGTGGGAATCCCGACTCACAAACCGTGCGCTCAAGCTGATCCCCAAACGGGAGGCTTGTTTCAAACACAGTCTGTGTCGGGACGCCCGTTGGCCTCTGAGCAGAGGGACGGCGGGGGAGGGGGGTGTCTCAGGCCCCGAAGCCAACCCAGGACACCAGCCCAGACTGCGGGGGTCCAGGGTCGGGGTCACGGTTCTCCTCAGGCTCAGGACGGCTGGTTAGAACGCTCTGTATTACAGAGTTTCAGTTACATTCCTTTTTTGTTAAATGTGTGAGATTGAGAAGACTTTTAAAAATCACATTATGAAATTTTACGTCACTGAAGGCTCTCTGAAGCCGGCAGGTGGGGGCGACCTGTGGGTGATAAGATCTGGAGCCGGGGGAAGGACTGGGCCTGTCTCAGGCTGGTCCGGTTTGATGTGCCCGGGGCTGTGGGCGGTGCCCTGCGGCGTGTGTCTGTGACCACTGCAGGAGGGGACGCTTGCAGAAGCGTTACTAGATGCTTTCTCCCCCGAAGATGGTTGCGTGATCGTCCTATTTGTACCACCCGCAGTCTGCGTGTGTTCCTTTTCTCCCTCTGGAAACCAGCAAGGTGAGCGGGAGGGCAGGTAGGGCATCCGTGTTCACGGAACCAGGAGGCAGGCGTAAGTACTCACAGCGGCGTCGACCGGGCGGGAACAGTCCGGGGAGAAGTGAGCAGGTGTGTTCCCACTTGGCCAGGGGGGCCCGGCTCTGGGTTCCCTGTGTGGAGGGCAGCAGTACTGGGGTCCCCGCAGAACCAGTGCAGGACGCAGCTTGAGCAGAGGCGCATCAGGGAGCCGTGACGCCGCCACCCGGCCCCTCGGCGTCCTGTCCGGGGTGTGGCCATGGAGGCAGATCCCCGTGGGGGGTGTGGGGAGTCGGACGTGGTCTGTATGGGCACCAGAGGTGCTGGTGGGGTGGATGAGGGGCCTGAGAGGAGCGGACACGGGGACGCAGGGGCATGGGTGGGCAGATGAGGAAGGAGGACACAGGGTGAGTGTGAAGGGGACACCAAAGGTCCCCTCAGCTGCAGAGGCCACGGAGACAGCCCTGTGGTCGGAACGTGAAGGGAAAGGTGGGTCCCAGGAACGTCGTCTTTAAACGTTTAAAGACAGCCTTCAGGAGAACCTGCCTGAGGTAAAAGTCTCCTGGGATCTGCCCTTTGAAACCATGTCCCACCCTCAGAGACTACCGAACGCCATAGACAGTGACAGGCGTGGGGTCTCTGAAGAGGACAAGGCAGCATGGCGGCAGGGCCCTGTGGCTTCTGCCTGCAAACTAAGTAACGTGCGTCCTTTCCTCCTTCAGCTCCTGCAGCTAATTGCGAAATCCCAGTTAACGTCGCTGAGCGGCGTGGCGCAGAAGAATTACTTCAACATTTTGGACAAAATTGTCCGGAAGGGTAAGTTGGTGACCGACGTGTCTGATAAACAGCGCAGTGTGAGGAGATGGGGCTTCTCTTCATTCCTCCGTCCACGTAACGCCGTCGTATCGGACGGGCTGTTCCTACAGGAGGATGAAGAACCCCCGGGTCTCAGGGAAGTTTCACCTGTCGCCTCAGCCGTGCGCCTCCGTAACCAGCGTGGCCTCACAGGAGCCTGAGGCTTTATCTTCAGTCTGTCTTGATCGATCACTCGCCGATAGTAAAAGGAACTTTAACGCTCACGCCATGAGTTTATGCGTGTGTGGGAATTGATGATCACGTGTATAAGCTCCTTGGGATGAGTGTAAGGGAAAACACACTGCCAGTTTTAAAGCCAAAATTGTCGATGCAACTAGAATCACACTATCAGGCAATATTTGATGTTCTTTTTTAAATTTCATCACACTTGTGTCTCAAATGATGCCAGTTTGGGGTCGCAGTGAAATTAGCTCATTATTTTTATTGTGGTGAAATACACATACCCTGAGTTTTCCATTTTAATCATTTTTAAGCACACAGTTTGGTTGCATGAAGCACATTCTCCACCTGCCACCAGAACGTCCCGTGGTCCCGCACTGACCCCCGTCCCATCAAACTCTGACCCCTCCGCTCTGAGCGGAGTCATGCGGGGTCCGTCCCGTCGACACCACGCCCCCTGGGGTCGCACATGTTGGGCGCGGGTCGGGACCCCCTTCCCCTTCCGTGGTGTGTCCACGCGTGGCGCTGGGTCTCTCTCGCCTTCCCACAGTCTGTGTTCTTGTGCGTTCCAGTCCTCGACGACCACCAGAACCCCCGCCTCATCAAGGACCTCCTGCAGGACCTGAGCTCCACCCTGTGCATCCTCATCCGGGGCGTCGGGAAGTCCGTGCTGGTGGGAAACATCAACATCTGGATCTGCCGTCTGGAGACCATCCTCCACTGGCAGCAGCAGCTGCAGAACCTGCAGGTCACTAAGGTGCGGGACGCGCTCTGGGTCACATGCGAGAGTCCTCAGCCCCCGCAGGGGCGCGTGAAAGACCCTGACCGCTTCTTGGAACGTTTGTTTTCAGGTGCATTTGGGCCAGAAGGCCCTGTGGTGGCGTAGATTGCTTTTGGGCAGACAGTGGGGATGGTCGTCGTGGAGAAGGGGACGGGTGACGAGCCTTCGGGGGAAAATGAGAGGTCGGGGGCTAAGACACCCACCCCCGAGTCACGGCTGCCTTGTTCTGCCAGTGACTCCGCGCGACGCGGCGTCCATGCTGCCCCTTCCCTGCTGTCCTCCGGGGTCGTGCGTGGTTCTCGGGCAGAGTGAACGGGGGCGACCAGGGGAGAAGATGGTGCAGGTCACGCCGCTGGTTCTGCTCGGGTTTGTTTATCCCAGGAACTAGTTTCACCCGCAGGAGTGTTAACACTGTCGGCTCAGGTCCGCGTCTTGGGGCATTTTGTGCCTCCCTGGGGCTCTGTAAGAGAAAGAATAAACGGAACATGTCTCTCAGGGCCCGAGAGGCGACCCATCTTCTCCAAACCGCCCTCCCGGCGTGGTGACGCTGCGTGCTCACCCCTGCGTCCGGGGCCCCACGTGAGAGCGGCTCTTGTCGGGAGTGACCGTGGGAAGCCTCAGCTTTGAGCCCTTTGCCGTGTAAACATGAGGTTTACAGAGGAGTCGAGGTTCCCTAAGTACGGCTTGAAGTTACAAGGGGGGTCCTGCATTCAGTGCCAGTGAGGCGGGTCCAGACGAGCCGTCACACGTGTCCCCCACGGCTGAGGGCTGTGGTCGGGAGGTCCGTCTGTGAGGTGAACACGCGCACAGTGTGGAAGCCTCACACGAACGGCCACGCCCCAGGTCCCACTGGTCCCTCACGTGGCCGGCCCGCATGGTGGTGCCACCGCAGTGAGTGAGCTGGGTGGGGGCAGGCGGCCAGTGGGGCTCTGTGGTCAGCAAGGGAGCTTGAGGCTGGGAAGTGCGCCATTTGGAGAGAAGTGTGTGTTCAGCACAGACAGGGGGGCGGGAGGGGAAAGACCAGAGGCGGGGTCTCTCCTCCTCACCTCGGCCGGCTGGCAGGACCAAAAAGCCACTGGCCTCCTTTAGGGTCTTTCTGTTGTTGACACCAGCTTGGGGGCGGCACAGACGGAGGGCAGTGGTGGGCACGCCATCCTGACGGGGCCCGGCCGCACGCTCGGAGCTGGCTCTCCTGTGGCCTCATGCCCTGCAGCCCCAGCCGGGGGTGATGGTGTCTCCTGCGGTCACGCTGACTCCTCACACGCACAGATGTGGCCTCGTGAGCTCCGGCGGCCGCTGCAAAACCAGGGGCCGAAGGCCTTTTCGGGAAGAGAAGTGTGTGGCCAGATGGGAGGGAGCCTGGATTCGGGGGGTCACTGTGTGCTGGGAGCCGAGCAGCCCGGGCAGGACACAGCCGGGACGGTGCGTGTCCTGGGGTCAGGCAAGCTCGTGCACAGGAGGGGCCTTGGTGCGAGAGTCCTGGGGCCTGAGCCCGGGGTCCAGCCCGTGGGGACAGACGCCTTGCTGCCACTGTGTGCTGGAAGGTGGCAAGAGCTCCCTGAGGCAGTGACGGGCGGGAGGCGGGACAGCCCTCGACGGCCCCTCACGCGCCAGGTTCTCTGTCCTCGGTCCCCCGGGAGCTACAGCAGCGTGAGGGACCCGAGTGAGGACAGATCGGCTTCCACGGGAGCGGGGAGCACTGTGGCTGTTGCGCTAGAGAGGCCTCCCAGAGCCGTGTTTCTGCGCGCACAGCGATGCGGTTAAGGGGTTCATGCGGGAAATGGCTGAGCCAGGCATTGGGGGCTGAGCTGAAGGCCCCGCGCCCCCGATGGACTGTCCAGCGGGCCGCTCGTGCCCCTTCACGTCGGACTGATCACAGCCGTCTCGACGGAAGCTGCTGGTGTGGCGGCCACGTGCCTTGTTGGCGGTCACCTCGGGCCTGGAGACCATGTCGCGGTGCCGGGTTCTCGCGCCTCGTGCATCCAGGGTTTCTCGTAGCACCTCACACTCTGGCAAGCTCGGGATGTTCGCAGCGGGGCGTCCACGAGCTCCTCCTGACGCGCAAGCTCCTCTTCAAAGGAGGAGGCACCAAGCAGCCGTTCAGAACGCGTCTCCGTCGTTCCTGTAACAGCGTGAAGACCTGGCCGGGAACGGCACACGCGTGTGCGATCTGTGTGTGCTCTGCCGTGGGCCAGCCCACGAGACCCTGTGGTCACACCTGCTCCGTGTGAGCCCCTTGTCACCCGCTCACGCCGTGCAGCCCGTCGGGGAGCAGGCGCACGTGGCCGTGGGATGGCGGGACCCAAAGACACACGCGTGACCACGCTGCATGGTGACATCGTGGGCACCCGGCTGTTCCCCAGACGGGCAGCCGGTGCGAGGACCCCATGGGCAGGGGCTGCCGCCGAGGCGTCCTCCGAGACGAGCCGTGAGCCGTCACCCCGCCGGGCGGCAGAGGACGCCTCCTCCCGGGTCCCCGCACACGCAGTGCCAGGAGCGCATTTCTTGAACAGGATGGCCACGCCGCAGCAGCAAGGACTCGGAAAGCGGCACAGCCGGCCTCTGAGCGCCTCCCTGCAGCCCCGCTCTGGCCATGTCTCTGTGGATGTGCGCTGTGTGCGGGGGCGCTGGGGTCACCGAAGAGAGCAGAAGCCGGAAAGAAGCCAGCCGTCATCAGGGCTGACCACTGGGGACAAGGACAGTGAGCCCCGTCAGAAGCACGAGGCTGCGGCCAGGTGTGCAGGCTCGTTCTGTGCGAGGTGGCGTGGGTGTGTGCCCAGCCCGGGGCTGCGACACTGTCGTCTGCCCCCCGCCCCTCTGCCGCCCCTCTGCCGGCCCCCCGTTCTGTCCCCTCGCGCTCCCCTCTTCTGTCCATCTGCGTCCTCCCCTCCCTCCCGATAGGACGACGCACAGGTTCTGCCCACCACGTCGCGCCCTTTCTTGGGGACACACCCGCAGGCTTGTGGGAGGGAGGGTGTGGCTTCTACGTTTGATACCAGATGCTGACAGCTGGACGGGGCCTTGGTGGCAGGTCGGTGGCTTTGTTTCCTCTGTCCTCGGACCCTGCCGTCTCTCCACGTGGTCTCTGTGTCGTGTCTGACGAGCGAATCCTGCACACGGACAGAGCCTGGAGGAGCCGAGGGCACAGACCGGCCTCTGTTCTGCTCCCGCCTCTCCTCCGGGGTCCCCGTGCGGCCAGCCGTCTCTTGACGTGGAGGCTCAGGGCTCACGTGGCCGAGTGTGAGGGACGGCGACGCCTTGGTCGTGTCTCTTTGGCTGTGTCGCATTTTGAAGCACCCGCTCTCAGCGGGCCGCTAGGTCTCCTTGGAGCCTGGCACGCCTGGGCATCACATGCAGTGAAACCCTGTCCGTTTCCATTCCCGCAGGTGAACGACGGCCTCACGCTCAGTGACCTCCCTTTGCACATGCTCAACAACATCCTGTACAGACTCTCCGATGGCTGGGACATTGTCACACTAGGCCAGGTGACCCCGACGCTGTCCATGCTCAGCGAGGACAGGCATCTGTGGAAGAAACTCTGTCAGTACCACTTTGCCGAGAAGCAGGTGAGCGTGGCGGCCTTGGGCCCTGGCGCGCAGGACGCGTCACCTGGAGGGAGGCTGGCGTGCGTCCCTTGCCTGCCCCAGCGTCTGCACCCGGCTCTCCCGGCCTCCCCTCCCCGCACCCCGCGCCTGCAGACCCAGGGTGGGAACTGGCTCGGAGCGCCCTCGCGTGTGAGCTGCTGGGTGTCGGTGTGCTCACTCGTCACGCGGGCCTCCGTGAGAGCCGCACACACGTGTGGGGCACCTGCTACGCACAGGGCGGCATGGGGCGGGGTGCGGGGGGGCCAGATGCCCAGATGCAGCACGTCCGAGGCGGGGTTGCCCGCGGCCCGGACAGAAGAGCAGGAGGACGGGATCAGGGATGCGTGGCCCAGGGGAGGCTGTCGGTCTGAGAGGATGGGCCTGGGGGTGCGGTGTCCTTGGGAAAACAGCGGGTGCCTCCGGCCTTCAGAGTCTTGTGCACGAGGCTGCAGCGGCCACGCCACGTCCTGGGGCTTTCCCGGCGGACTTAGAAGGGCGGCGGAAGCGCTGGGAGCAGGGGGTTTGTTGGAGGGGCCCGCTGCAGGGGGGATAAGCCGCGTCAGTGGCGGGGAGGAGGGTAGTGGCTGGGAGCGCAGGCGTGGATGAAGGAGAGGCCAGAGCGCTGGGGCTGGTCCGGTGCGGTGGGTCTCAGAAGCGCACGCCCTGGGGACAGACGAGGCTGGTATGAGGGGTCCAGAGGGCAGCAGACAGAAGCGACTTCGCGGAGGAGGCAGCCCCTGTTTCCGAAGGCTGAACCCTGTCTGCCCTGCTGCTTCACATGCTGCAGCGTCTCCTCGGCAGCGAGCACCAGCCCGACGCCGCCCCTCACCGGCCCCTGTCCCTGCACCATTCCCTGCTCTGGAAGACCTCCCCTCCCAGTGGGACCGCGCTGCGGGCTGCCTGCTCGTCACCCCGGCCGCAGCCTGCAGCACCCACTGCGCTCCGGGGCTGGTCAGCACGCCGCCTGCAGACGGACCCCGCTTCCGCTCCACGGCTGGTGGACATCAGGGTCGTTTCCACCTTGCGGCTTTGACGAGTTCTCCAGCTGTGAACACTGCCGTACACGTTTTTGTGTGGACGTGGGTGTGCACCTAGGGGTGGAAATCCTGGGTCCGTGGCAGCTGTCAAATTTGGAGGAGCTGCCGCGCACCGTTGTCCCCAGCGGCTGCACCATCG
>NC_138370.1:214834-228212 GCF_054177405.1 Leptonychotes weddellii
CACAGGTCGTGGGCGTCCTTCGAGACCGGGGTGCTCACACTTGCCACGTGCTGTCCCGCTGGACACACGCCGTGGGGCACGTGGTCATCCCTCACCGACTCAGTCCCCGGGAGTTGGAGCTTGTGCGCTCCGCGGCCCTGAAACGCCACGGGGCCCCAGTGTGCTGTGAAGCCACGGGCAGGTGCTCAGCGGCGTCTGTGTGCTAGTTCTGCAGACATCTGATCCTGTCGGAGAAGGGCCACGTGGAGTGGAAGCTGATGTACTTCGCGCTCCAGAAGCACTACCCGCCCCGGGAGCAGTACGGGGACACCCTGCACTTCTGCCGACACTGCAGCATCCTCTTCTGGAAGGTAACCGCCTCGGGCCTTCGGTGGGCTCACGCAGAGCCTGCCTCTGTTCTGGGCGTGAGGGTGTGGGGACGCCAGAACCCGCGTGCTCGGCGGCCAGAACGTGAGATTGATCTCGCCGGGTGTCGGGGCGGGGGAGTAGACTCACGGGAGTAAACCATACAGCTTGCGGTTTGAGTCGGAAACGTCGGGCAGTGAGGCGTCTGTTTCTGCTTCGGGGACGTGGGTCTCCAGGGCACCGGGGCCCCTGGCACTTGGTCCTGGGCGGTGCTGCGTTCCTGCCAGCCTGAGAGAAAGGGGCCAGAGCGTCCCCGTCCGTTATAAAGTAAGAACACTCCTGAGCGGCTGCCCCACGCTTGGCTTCCTGCCCTGTGCCCCCGGGACCCCGTGTGGGCACCTCCTTGCGGCTCCCCCCACACCAAGCCCCTGCAGCAGGGAGGTCCTGGCCTCTCAGAGCGACACGTGGTTTTTGTATTTGACAAAGCTGCACCAGCGTCTCCCGACTCACACTTGGAATCCGAGTACCCTGGGGTGCGGGCAGCCCTTCACCCCGTGACTTCCCGCCACGCAGACGGGGGCTCGGTCTATCCGCGGTTGGAGGGTAATTCATGTCACAGTCCGTTTTCCTTCATCCTGGGATGTGTTCCCACGGCCTCCTTGACCGCGAATACGTTGTCCTGCAATGTCCCTGCTTGCTCGACGGCGAGCGTGATCTGTGTGTGCGCCTGCATGGGTGTGGCCCCCTGCGCTCTTGGGGGTTGGCCGTCGGCTCCTGCCTGGTCAGCACCGTCCCTGCTCTGCTTTTTGCTGTGCGTTTATTTGTAACTTGTCAGGCGGCTCACATGGCAAACTCTGCGTTGTTGGAAAGGAGACGACCCCTTGAGGTTTTTCTCTTCTCCGAGTACATTGGCGGTAGCGTCACTCGTGCTTTTCAGATGGCCTGCGGCGAGCCGTGAGTGCCCCGGTGTGGAGGATGCTTCCCGCGTTACTTGAATGGAGGTTTACTTAGGACGTGGAAGGTCGGCAGCGTCACGTGGGGTTTTCTTTCTGGGTCCCTGCCGTCTGTTTCAGTAGGGGTCCAGTCCCGCAGTGGAACGGCGGTACGCAGAGCGTCCGTGAGCAGGCGTGTTCTCGCCTGGGTCTGATGGGTGAGGGAGTGGCAGGTGTGTCGGGGGGAGCGGGGCCGCAGGCGGGCATGGGCGGGCCCATATCACCAGCCCCGGGGCGCGAGGGGAGGCCTGTGTGCACACCACACGCAACAGGGGCTCGTGGACACAGCAGAGGAGTGCGGGGGTCTCACCCGCTGGGACCGGGCTCACCACTCCCTGCGTCCCTGCCTCTGGGGCTCAGTGGGGCCGACGCAAACCCACAACGGTGCCCTCGTGGTGCCGTTGGAGGAGTAGGTCCCTGAGTGGGGTCTGGTCTCAGGGCCTCAGGAGGCCTCTGGGAAGGCACCCTCCCTCAGTGGTTACACAGGCAGCAACCGAATCTCTGTGCGAAACACCAGTGAAAGCCCGGTGTGGGCAGGCTGGGGAGCCAGGTAAGGCCAGGACCTTTGTCATGGAGCATCTGCCACCAAAGTACATGCAGAACCAGCGTCTGCAGCGGGCCCGGGGCCCCGGGCGGGCCCAGGAGAGATCACAGGCGGCTCTGCGATGAGCAGCAGGCTCCCGGCCTGCTCGCACGCTATGCCTACAGGACGCACGGCCGGCCGGCACGCGGGGGGTGGGCGGGGGGCTGGGGAGCGTGTGGGAAGGCAGCGGGCTGCGTGGATGGGGCACAGACAAAGCACAGGCTGGAGTGAAAGTGTCTACGGTGGACAGTGGGCACTTGGCAAAGCAGATGCGGGGATGTGAGGGAGAACGAATGACCTTCCAGAATGTGTTAGAGGTTTTCGGTACAAACTGGAGACTCCAGCCTCGCTTTGCGTGTGCTCTGGGGAGTCGTGAGCGGTTCGGGCTGCAGCCTGGCCAGTGTTCAGCCGAGGCTCCCGAGGCAGGGCAGTGCCGGTCCTGGTGTCAGGATGGTCGGGTCCTCACGCTCGACGCGCTGGCTTTACAAACGTCTTCACTGCCCCCCTGAGTTACCGGACGGTTTCACCTGCGTTTGCAGATCATTGCCGTCCAAGCTAATGCCCATGCAGCCTGCTCTCTAACGTTGGTTTTCCTTTCTCTCCCTCCCTTCCCTGCACTCCTCCTGGTTCTTTCTCCACGATCTCAAAGGACTGCCGCCTTGCTTTGTTGTTCAAGGTACCTCTGTGCTAGACCAGGCCTCGTGTCGCGTCCATGCATGCTCCCAGCCGGCCAGAACCGCCCCTTCGAGCCATTCTCGGGATGTCCTTGGGGGGACGCTGTCCTGAGGGGGAAACTGTAGTCGTGTCCGTGAGGTTTCGTTCAGGCACCGGGGCCCCACGGCAGGTGCCTCGCGGCCAACTCGGCCTGTGCTCTTTAGGCTCCTCCTCCTTTTAAGCTTGTTGGTCTCAGGGGCAGAGCACCTGTTCCCATAGCCATTCTTCCTGTTGGACAGGATCCCCGTCTCCAGCGAGTGTGAGCTCCCAGGGGGCGCCAGGAGGGGAGCAGAGGGACAGCGCAGGAATGGAGGTGTGGGGCCAGGCCAGGGAGGCCGGGAAGCCTGGTCCTGGGCCCTCTGGCTTGGGCCACCTGTCTCTGCCGACAGGTCCCCGTGGCTGTCCGTCTTCGGAGCGCGGGTCCGCGTGCTCCACACGGCGCTGTGGTGGGGCCGGGCACTCTGTGGTGACGCCTCTCCTCTGCTCCCGCAGGACTCGGGGCATCCCTGCACCGCCACCGACCCCGACAGTTGCTTCATGCCTGTGTCTCCACAGCACTTCATCGACCTGTTCAAGTTCTGAGGGCGCCCGCCCACAGCCCGCCCTCCCGGTGGGAGGGGTTCACCGCGCTGCGCCGTCGCCGGGGAGCGACCTGAACACGGACAACACACTCCCCCCTCCCCGCCTGGACGTGGCAGGGGCCTTGGTTTGTTGTGAAAGGGGTCGGGGAACCCAAGCAAAATCATTTCTGCTTTCTCTAAAAGTCCTCTTCATCTCAGCCCATTAAGGTTTGCACCTTTGCGTGTTTATAAATATGGTTCAGTAAGATTGTGGATTTTTAGCACCACGTCTGTGCCAGACTGACACTAACAGCCAATGCTGTGCTTAACTGTCAAACCATAGCTTCCTGATTTTGTAGTAATTAGGGGCAGGGGACAGAACAGTTGATCCTTGTAAATACGGGCGCAGAATATTTATTTTTCTTAATATGTATCTTAACTGCATCGGTTGTGTCCAAGGGAGTCCTCGTCGAATGCGAAGTGCGCTGAGGGTACCGTTGTGTCCGTGGTCAGTCTGTGGACAGCCACGGTGTGGGTGGTGGGCCCGCCCAGCGCAGCCTCCCCTTCACTGTCCTGGAAGTGCTTTCCTAGACAAAGTAATAAATCGTCTTTATCGACTCGTCTGACGTCACTGATTTTGCATCTTCCTGAAAAAGTGGTGTCTGTGGTTTTGATATCGTTGATTTAATCCTTTAAAAGGTTGTTTTATTTTTAAAATAAGGCATGTCCATTTTAGATGATTTTGAAAATAAAGGTGTTATGAAATATACAAGTCCCCCGTCACCCTGCCCCCCGAGACCAGTGTTCCTGCTACAAAGAGCGGTTCCCACCCCCGCGCTGTGGGAGAGCGGTGTGAACCCCCGAAAGTCACTGCTCCGTCCTCCTCTAATGTTTTCTTCTTCTAAGCATATTAAGATGGCTTCGGTTTTGCGTGTTTGTAAATAAAGATTCTGGCTTTTCAGTGTCGCTGTCTGAGCTGACCTGGTGCTGAGGGCCAACGACGTGCTGCCCTCTGGACGCGGCGTGGAGCCCGGGGCGTCTGTTTCCCCTTTCCGTTTGACAACCAGCCGTGTTTTCAGAAGCATGTTTGAAAACGTGGGTCTTGCTGGCCGGCAGGGTGCTGCTGGTTCCTGCTGTCCCCCAGCTTGTGTGCGGCCATCATGCCCCTGAGGCAAATGAGGAGCGGAGCCCAGTGATGGCACCACGGGTCTGAGGGTGCCCAGGCCGCCCGTGTGAGCTGTTAGGGTCGTCCTGAGCGATGGCTGCTGCAGAGCCCTTCCCCCGGCGCCGTTTTCCTGCCTGAAGGACAAGGTGGGTCCACATTTCTTGTTGTTATCGACTGTGTGTTTTTGTTTTCGGTAAGTTACCTGACGTGTGTCCTTTGCCTGTTTTCAGTGTTGATCTTTTTTGGTATTGTTTCTTCTTAGAAGGACACTGAAGTTTGCACTCTTTTCCCCCAAACACGTGTTGGTAGCACAGAGGGGAGCCCAGCCGTTCCGCTCTGCCAGCACCTCCTGCAGGGGCAGGGAGGCCCGGGCAGGCCGGGGACGGTGGCAGCCTTCTCGGTGGCGTCAGGGAAGAGACGGGAATGAGTAGAGGCCGCAGGCACCAAGACAGCCATCAGTCCCCTACAGGGAGGGGCGAGACGCAGAACTGTCATGAGTTCACACACCGGACGGTACTTACGTCTATCGGGGGGCCTGCCAGAGGTCGGTCGGGACACGGAGAGCCGAGGACACCGTGAGCTGGAGACCCCGCAGCATGTCTCATGTGCCTCCAGTCCCCGACAGGGCCAGGCCGAGGCGTCCGCTTACGCCGGAGATGGGACGAGCACCTGGGGGGCCCCAGTAGGCGCGACCAGCCAGGAAGCCCATCCAGACGCTGCCTCCCCTCACCCCTTTCAAGGCACGAAAAGACGTTTCTCACCCGGTCTGTGGACACAGAGGACTGAGGTGGCCTCTGAACACCTCACGACGCAGCACTGTTGGCCGTTCAGGTTTCTGTACCGGGAGCCGGGTCTGCTTTAGGACATTTATGATCTGACTGCACACAATGTGTGCCGTAAATGCGGTCCTTAGAATCTGTAAAATGCTGCTGTGTTTTGTGCCCCGTGGCCTGCTGAGCTCAGTCCACAGACGCTGCACCCTTCTCCATCCCACCAGCAGTGCTCAGGTGCCCCAGTTTCTCCACGTTCTTGCCAACACCTGCTTTCTGGGGTGGTTGCTGTACAGTGACCATCCTAACGGGTGTGAGGTGGTGTCTCCTGCTGGTTTGTTTGGATTTGCATCTCCTTGGTGATCAGTGGTCCGGAGCACCTTCTCGTGTGGCTGTTGGCCATCTGTGTGTCGTATTTGGAGAGATGTCTATTCAAGTCCTGCGCCCATTTTTTAGTCAAGTTGTGTGTTTTGTTGTTGAGTTGCATGAGTTCTCTGTATATTCTAGATACCAACACCTTACAGGTATGTGAGTGGAAGGTATTTTCCCCCATTGTGAAGGTGCCTTTTCACTGTTGTGTCCTTGAGGCATGCAAGTGTTAATTTGATGGAGCTCATTTCCCTTTTTTCTGTGTTAGCTGACCTTTTCGTCTCCTAAGAGATGGTTGACAAATCCAAGGTCATGAAACTTGCTGTTTTTGCCCAGAACTTTATAGTTTTATTTAGCTTTTATGTTTAGGCCTTTGGTCCACTGAGCTAACACTTGTGTATGGTGTCAGGTAAGGCCCAACTTCATCCTTTCACATGTGGACATCCAGTTTTCCCAGCACCGTTTGTTGGAAACACTGCCCTTTCCCCCACTGAATGGTGTTGGCACCTGTGTTGAAAATCATGATTGTGTATGTGGCAGTTTGTTTCTGAGCTCTCTGTCCTGTCCCATTGGTCTGTGTGTCTGTCTGTGTGTTCTCATTCTAGGACCAAACTGTTTTCATTCCTGTAGCTCCATAGTGAGTTCTTAAATCAGGATATGCGAATCCTGCAACTTTATTCTTTTTCAGGATTGTTTTGGCTATTTGGGATCCCTTGAGAGGCCATGTAAATTTTAGGATTTTTTCTATTCCTGCAAAAACTGCTAGATTTTGATGAGTCCAGTTAATCTATAGATCACCTTGGGTGGTGGTGTCATCTTAGTAAGTCATACAGCCCACAAGCACAGTAGGTCTTTCCGTTTATCTGTGCCTGCTCTGATTGCTTTAAGCCACGTTATAGTTTTCAGTGCACAATACTTTAGCCTCTGTGGCTGAGTTTACTCCTGTTTTATTCTTTGTTGCTGTTATAAATGGGATTTTCTTAATTTCCCTTTGTAGTTTTCCATTGTTCACGTATAGAAACGCAACTGTTGTTTTTATATTGATTTTTGTATCCTGCAACTTTCCTGAGCTTGTCTATTCCACTTTTTGGTGGTGGTTTTGGTTTTCTTGGGATTTTTTTGGTACAATCTTTAGGGTTTTCTACAAATAAGATCCTATCATTTATAAACAGATAGTTTTACTTCTTACAGTTAGGATGCCTTTTCTTTTTCTTGCCTAATTGCTGTGGTGAGGACTTCTAGTAGGATGTGTATGTAATAGGAGTGGTGAGAGTGGACATCCTTGTCTTGTTCCTGACCTTAGAGGAAAATTTCAGTCTTTTTTCACCAAGTAGAAGGTTAGCTGTGGGCTTTTTATATGCTCCTTAGTAAGTCAGGGCAGATTCCTTCTATTCGGAGTTAGTTGAGTGTTTTTTTAAATCACATCCTTTTTCTGCATCAATGGAAATGATCATGTTTTCCCTTTCATTCTATTAATGTGTGTAGTAAATTATCATTTGGTGGATTTTATCCCTTATTGAAAGTGGAGGATTGAGGTCTCTACTGGTATCCTGGAGCTGCCTCTTTCCTCCTTCAATTCTGTCACTGTTTGCTGCAGGTATGTTTATAATTATTTTATCTTCTTGATGAGTTCTCAGCTGTTTTTTATTTAAACATGAAGATGATGAAATTAAAGGATGTCTGGGATTGACTTTAACATCATTGCTTGCAGTCAGGAGTACCTAGATAAAACAAAATCGGACCATCACTGAGGCTAGGAGGATGGCCCACACAGGAGTTTACACCAGGGCTCAGCAAACTTGTTCTGCAAACATACTGGGCTTGTGGGCCACGTGCCCCCTTCTGCACTCACTCAGCGGCAACACCGTCATGCAAGCAGCCTGTGCATGAGGGAGTGTGCTGCGTCCAGTCAGACTTCACTGACACAGAAATGTGCATTTCCTGTACTTTCCATGTGTCATGATAGAGGATTCTTTTAAGTTTTTTCACCATGTAAAAATGTAAAAAGAATTCTCCTGGACCAGGAAAAAACAGGTGGTGGCCCAAATTTGGCCAACAGGCTGTAGTTTTGCCAACCCATTACTTGTATTTACTTTCCTTTTATATATGCTTGACACTTTCCATTTTATTTTTTAAAATAGCTGTTACTTTTTTTTATTACAAAAGTAATAGATGTTCACTGTAAAAAGCTTTTTAAAAAACCCAACACACAGAAAATTTTAAATGCTACCCGTAATTCTACTTGAAGTAATTATTCATATTTAGATAGATTTTTCCAATATTTTACATTACTTTTGAAGACACCTAGGCTCCCAAACATAAAGGGAGAGAAGTATGAGAATATGATGCCCTGGAGTTGTGTGTTCCTGACGGACGGGTTCTCCTCACTGGTTGAGCTTGCTCATGTGCTGCTTCCACGTGTGGGGCTTGGAAGACTTCCTACAGAACAGAAATTCTTGGCGTCTCCGACTCACCTCCTGCACCAGTTCTGAAGTCTCCACGGGGGAGACTTTGGAAATTCTAGTCTCCAAGGGAAAAACACACCTCACTTCTCAAAACTCCAATGAGTGATTGGTATTTCCCATCGTCCCCTCTGCTTCCAGACTCGTTCAGCTTTCTTGAAATTACAGTTAAATTATCTAAACTTTGTACTATTTAAAATCCTATAAATATTTTCCTAAAACCCCAACACTAATTTTGACTTACTAAGGAAATGACATTCAATAGACGTAATCCCAAAGAGATCAATAATAATCATTTATTTGGAAAGCTGAAATTCTACCCAAATGACCGCATCTCACCTGCAATTCTGGAAGACTGTGTTAATTATGTAAATGTTTCCACCCAAGGTGACAGGCTTGCTGCCCAGCACAGCTGCTGCTGGACACGGGAGAGACTGCGGACCGAGAGGCAGAGGTTGTGAGGGCCTCGCGGCGAGATCCGAACGGGAGGTTCTCTGACAAACCGTTCCGGGAGGCAGGCTGGCAGAGCCCGGGGAGCCACGGGGGCTGTGCGATCCCTGCAGGAGGCCACGGGCCGCAAAGAAACGTGGCGCGTCCTGACGGTGGTGCCGCCCGGAGCCCGGTCCCCAGGGCACCGGCAGGACCCGGGGCCTTCAGCCTGGCCTTCCCTGCTGTGAGGACACCCAACCCCCAACTTACTGCATTTAACAGCTCACACCCCGTGTCCTGCTTCTGAGGAAAAAGTTAAAAGGAGCTAAAAAGACATTTTCCGGCCAGTTGGAGAACTCTGCATGTGGGCGTCGGGGGAGGACCAGTAATCCGGCCGGTGGTGCCGGGGACAGCACTCGGGGCTGCAGCGCCCCGGTGTTTGCGGTGGAAGTCACTGCCGCGCTGCCCGTCACAGAAGGTGAGCAGGGGGAGAGCCACGAGGGACCACGGGCGCCGTCCACCGCGAGGCGGGGCGCCCGTCCTGCTGCCGCGCTGCACTCGTCACGGGCCCCTGGGGACGCCGCATCTGCCATGTCCCAGCAGAGCCGCGGACCGGAGCCAGCCCTCAACCGCGAGGAGGCCCCCAGGGAGGGCGGCCAGGAGCCACAGGGCCACCGCTCGTCGGTGGAGGGGCACCAGCAGCGCTTCATCTCGACAGCGTGGAAGCGCTCGGAACAGGAAGGGTTTGGGTTCACAGGCCTGTGGGTGGAAGCGGCACCTGCCGGCCCGCATACTGACCTCAGGGGCAGCCTTGTCGCTGCGGCCCCCCGCCAGGGCCTCAGGCTTGTCGCGGCCCCGTGGGCTCTGTGATCCCGTGACACGTTCCGAGGGCGCACAGCGCAGACCCTGCTCTGGACCCGACGCGCGCCAGAGGTCCTTGCCGCCGCCGCCGGGGACGCGGGGAGTGAAGCGCCAGTGGTTCTCAAGGCCGACGAGCAGACCGACGTGGAGAGGGAGCCGGGCGGCCAAGTGGGGGACGCACCGAGGGACTGCGAGGGCCAGCATGCAGTGTGGGCGCTCCTGAAACCCGCCGGAGGGTCTCTGACTGCATGGACCCTCGCTGAAGTCCCTGTGGTCGCCGGGCTCACGGCCTCTGCGGCGGCGCCTCCAGCCACCGATGCCATCGGGCCCCTCCTGCCACGGCACCAGAGGCCGCTGGTGGCCTGAGGCCCGACCGCTGCCCTCCCTCCGTCTGTCACAGGCATTCTGTGGGGACGCGGGGTGTCTGAGAGGGACAGCGTCCACACGACTCCACCACCGTGCCCGGCTCATCAGTTACCAGCTCCCGGTGCCCTGTGGCTTCAGGTGTCCGCGGTCTCAGCTGGGGGTCTGGGAAACACGTTCTGTGGGCGCAGGGGACCGCCCAACCCCCCACAGCACAGATCCCACGACCCCGGGGCGTCTGACCAGCACAGAAACCACCCTCGGCCCTGGTTTCTGTGAAGGTGGCAGCACAGTGGCCGCGGGGCGCAGGGTCGGGGGCACGCCCGTGAACCCCTTGTACTTGGGCTACTCCAGCAGGGCTGCAGGAAGGCCCAGGCCGGGCCCGCGAACGGATCCTGTGGGACAGCCCGGGGCCGGTGAGCCAGCGTCTGGACTGGCAGGTGGGGCCTGGGGGGTCTGGGGGCGAGGACCTGCCCACGGCCAGCTGGTGGGATTGCCGGCTGCCGGCATAGCCACAGGGGACCAGAACGTGGGGACAGACGGCTCCCCACCCCTGGGAACGCACCGGATCCCTCAGGAAAGGTCAGGCAGACGCCTCCTCGGCTCCCCCCCCCAGCTCACCCTGGCGTTCAGCTCCTCACCCAGTGGGTGATTCTGAACATTTGTTTAAAAGGATCACAAAGTTAAAAAAACTGTCTTCGCCAATTAATCTGCAAAGCTTCCTGAATAGAGAGCCCTGCTGGTCTCCTGTTCAGGCCGAGAAATACCCACTGAAGAATAAGCATGGAACCAGAAGGTCGGGAAGTGGCTAGAAGTAACCTGGGAGGGGCAGGCGGAGGCGGCTCCCTGGACACAGGGGAACCCTACTCCCCAGGCGGGGACCCCTGGCCCCCTCGCTGACAGGACGTGGACTAGCTCTCCCTTGAGACAAGAAAGGAAATCTCCAGAGGCAGGACCCCGAGGACAAGACGGGCACCGTGCCCCCCACGCCTGCTCCCTGAAGGACCTGCGCCCGGGGGCAGAGCTCGGCTGGCCGCGTGCGTGCCCAGTTTTTGAGGTACGTACCTGTCTCCTCTGGAACAGGCCACTCTTCCTCACAGACTTTCTTGTAAGAGACGGCGATCTTTTCAGAAGACAAGGGTGATTAAGTAAAAGTACTGTTGCTGGGATGCTCGCGGCTTCTCAGCTGGGAGCGGCTCTAATTCCTGACCCTAAACTCCGCCCAGAGCACAGGCGCGCCCCCCTGGTTCCTCACCGGCAGGACGGTGGAAGCAGGCGGCTCAAGTATGCAAAAGATACATCCCAAAAACTTTGGTTGGAATTGGTCATTTATTTATGAAATAGTCTACGTGTACTGTTTGCACTTTTAAATGAGATTTCAGGTATCAAGAAAAGTGCCATCAGCTTTGTGACTGAAGTCACCGTAAGGAGTCACCTCGAAGTCGATGCCAATAACCATGCAGACTAATAACGAAAGAGGAAATGAACGATACTTTTATTTTTTAAAACCTCAGCGTTGAGAATGAATTCTGCCTTCTTCGAAGCCCATCACTTTCCTTTTACAAAGTAAGCAACAGAAGGAGCAGAGACCGCTCGCTCTTTACACAGTGAAGTCGTGTGTTCACAGAATGCAAACAAGAACCCCAAAGTCAAAACCACATTCCCTCGTTAAGCCGTGAACAACACAAAGTTGCTTTGGTAAATTCTATCAGAAAAAATACTTCTCTCCCAAAAGCACACCAATAAATAAATTAAAAACCGCAAACATACTTATTTTCATTTAATCAGATACAACAGAAGAAAAAGTTTATTCTTACATTAATCTTTGTAGATAAGAAAAATGTGATTTACAGTGCACGTTCCAATTCCGATCTGGCTTCGTCTTCAGATTTTGAGAAACCGTATTATGAAGGACTGTCGTCAGCCTTGCGTCACCGATTTGCACGGAGGTGAGTTACAGGCACTTGGCGTCACCACACGTGGGTGCAGCGACCTGCAGCGGGTCTCGGGGTCCCGACTCCACTCCGGCCACGCCGAGTCCCAGACACCGCGCCTCCTCCCCTGCGCCTGCAGCTCGGGCTCTAACACACGCGCCCAGGTCACGGCCGCGTGGGGGCCACCGCTGCCTACGGAGCCCTTTCCCTGAGGACTTGTTCCACCAACATCTACCAGCATCTCAAGGTACTAACAAACCGGATCTTGATTTTCATGCCACTTAAACATGCCCCCCCGTTCAAAACTCCGTCAAGTAAGCTTCTAGTAAGAAAAGATGGGTGGACAGATGGACGGATGGATGGAGGACAGACTGATGCTGTACCGCCAGGAGTCCCGCCACGGGACCTGCGCAGGGTCCCACAGGTGTGTTCACTACGCGGCACAGACGTGCACACGGAGCCAACGGGGGACCGTGTTTTCTCACGAGAGGTGTGCACAGTGTCACTGGAGGTTTTTGTTTTTAATCAGAAACACCCTAAACCTTTCCCTCCAAACCACCATCGCCTCAGGCAGCCGTGGCACCACCTGTGGACCCGGCCGTGCTGCGAAGGAGCCCCGTGCGCGGTGCGCGGCCCATCCTTCCTGGGCGTCCGCCACTAGCCACCGCAACTGGCTCACTTTGGAAACCAGACACCTGCACATTATAGAAAAGAGGCACTTGCAGTATTTTATCTACAGTTTTAACTCCATCAGCAAATTAGTGTTTTCCAAGAACAATTCAGAGAATCAAGTTGCTAAACCTGATCCACACTGACGGTATTTAACCTGCAATCGCAGAACACATTTTCAGAAGAACATGAAGATCAGGATGAGTAAGATGAGCCCTAAAGTAAGAACCACTGTCCCCGTCCTCCGTGCACGCGGGAGACTCCCCCTCCCAGCGCAAGTGATGAAGATGCTTTGCGGAGAGTGGCATTTCGTGCTGCATCAAATGTAACCTTTGCTTTCCTGGTATTTAGATGAAAAAAGGTTTAATTTGCCAGGTTGAACACAATTTAACATAACCTTTGGAAGACTGGCTTCACAGCTGGATCACGGGCTTCTGGGAAGAAAAGAGGGCCCAGCCCCGCCGCTACAGTCGAATGTCATGGACACACATGGACACCACATGCAGGACATGGGGGTCACGGGGGGGGGACAGGGCACAGCCCACAGGACCGCGTCCGGCAGCGCTGCGACCAGAAGGGGCAGACGTTTCCCAGGAGGCGGCCGCCGGCTGGGGCTCTCCTCCGTCAGCCACGGACAGGAACGTCTGGACGCGGGCGGGCAGAGAAGGTGCTCTGCTCTCGTCCACGTGGGAAGGACCAGCAGACATGGGAACGAACACAGCGTGAGACCGCAAACTCTCAGACCAGCACGGGGAGAGAAGACGCAGGGGCCGCGTCAGTTGTGGCTTGGGAACACTCGGCTCTGTGCGCCTCTCCCGTCCGCAGCGGGGCCGGATGGTCACTCCAGCTCTTCCCAGTTGTCGGTCAGGTGGCCTCTGCTCTGCCGTCGGATGCCGACCAGCCTCCCGGCCGACCGGAGGCTCCAGCGGGAGCTGTTCCCTGAGCTTGCCAGGCTGCTGTACTTGCTACGGCCCTTGGCGTCCTCCTCCCAGCCTGGCCGAGGGGGACGGCCACTCGCCGCGTCACCCGCGTCGGCTGTCACATCTTCAGGAGCAAGCGCTGGGGGCTCCCAACCTTCAATCTCATCTGGTTTCTTAGACTGAATATTCTGTTTTAAAACCAAATTGTCCCAAAATCCAGACTTCTTCTCTGTCTTCAACTC
>NC_138370.1:228712-260656 GCF_054177405.1 Leptonychotes weddellii
CAGCCTGGCCGAGGGGGACGGCCACTCGCCGCGTCACCCGCGTCGGCTGTCACATCTTCAGGAGCAAGCGCTGGGGGCTCCCAACCTTCAATCTCATCTGGTTTCTTAGACTGAATATTCTGTTTTAAAACCAAATTGTCCCAAAATCCAGACTTCTTCTCTGTCTTCAACTCCTCTCTTAACCGCAAGTTAGTTCTGTGGGAGACAAGACAGCCAAGTGTTGGTGACCAGTGATCTCAGGCCCTCAATTAGTGTCCACCGTATACACCTAACACTCTTTTAAAATTTAAGTCATTTAGAAAGTGACCACAAATCTGTAATAAAGAATTTTAATTAAAATTAGTAAAAAAATTCGTCACTGCGTATTAGGGAAACCGTGAAAGCTGTATTTTAAGGTACCACACTTGGCCGTACACAAAGAGCTAGTTTTCACACAAGGAAATACTCAAGTATTTGAGCAAAGTAGAAAACAGGAAATGCAGGGTCCTAGTTAAGAAATATGCGGACAAATACTCCATTTATCAAATCCGTTTTCAACAGCTATTCACATACAGAGCAGTGAGTGGGTAATTTGCTGAACACAAATGAGACTCAGACATGAGGGGGCCGGGGACGGGCCGCTGTCCCTCTGGCCCAACAGCAGGGGCATCCCCGGGACGCCACGGTGCACGCACAGCCTAGGCCGCACCCCCCAAGAGTCCCGTGCACTGGACTGGGGGACCCCACAGACGCTGACCCCGGGGACCCAGGCCCACAGCCCTCCGTGGGGCGGGCAGGAGGGTGAGGAGGAGGAGTCCCGGCCGTGGGGCTGGAGCGGGGCAGCCTGGACGCCCCTGGCCCCCACAACAGCTCCTCCTCTGCGGCCAGGCCCCCTGAGGCTCACCTCTCGTCAAACACGCCGTTGGCAATCCCACTCAGCTCTCACTGAGTTTATCTTTTCATGTTTAAATAGACTTTTAAAAATTCTGTGTATAATAAACAGCAATATGGGGCGCCTGGGTGGCTCAGTCGTTAAGCGTCTGCCTTCGGCTCAGGTCATGATCTCAGCGTCCTGGGATCGAGCCCGACATCGGGCTCCCTGCTCCGCGGGAAGCCTGCTTCTCACTCTCCCCCCTGCTTGTGTTCCCTCTCTCGCTGTCTCTCTCTCTCTCTCAAATAAATAAATAAAATCTTTAAAAAAAAAAAACAAAAAATAAACAGCAATATGTCAGTTTAAATATATTCAATTTTCTAAAATCTTTTACAGTTCACCAATCCTTTGCATTTTTAACTTTTCTCCCCCCTGATTTTCTGCAGTCAGTAAACCTCTCACGCATGGCTAGAGGCTGCTTTGAAGGCTGAGTGGTTTCCGATCCCGAGTTCGAGAGCTGGTCTGGGAAAGCGCATCTCACTTCCTACTTTCTTCTGTTGCCACGTCTTCTGCTCTGTCCACTCACCGTCCCCCCCCCCCGGAACCCACGGACACTTACCCTTTGGACTTGGGGGATTTACATCTTTCCAGCAGGTGTTGTTCGTCGTCTTTATTAAACAGAGAAGTCACTTCTTTCCAGCCTCGGAAACTTGCTCCCTGAACCTAACAGGAGGTTAGAAAACGGTCAACTCCGATGGAGGAAAGAAAGAAGACGGTTCTGTACCCGGTGACCCTGGAGCCTCAGGCGAGCACAACAGCGCAGACTCGTCCCGCCTCTGCCAGCTCCGCGCACACGCGGTCCCCCGGCTGCAGAGCCCACGGCCGGGCCCGGTCGCCTCGCTCAGGAACAGGCTGGGCGGCATCTGCTCAGCCCCTCGGCCCGAGGCGGACAGGAAGGCACCGCGTCAGGCTGTGTCTGACCCTGGCGTCTGGCTCTGCGCACATCCCAAGGTCTGCGTTAGGAAGAAGGAAGCGTCGGAGGGAAAGGAAGGTCCCCGTGAACTCACTCGGCGCCTGGGGTCGTACAGCTGGGCCTGGAGGACGGTGACCCTAGCGCTCTGAGACGTTAAACCCGTAACGTGACCTAAAGCAACCCCAGAAACTGGACCGGGAGGCGGCGCGACGGTGCTGACTCGGCGTCTGAGACTCTGACGCCACAGAGGCTGGGTCGCCAGCCCGCGGGGCCACTGCGGGTGGGGACCGGTCAGGGCCGCGCGGGGACAGGCCTCAGGAGCCTGCCTCACGGACGCGGACGCAGGCAGCCTCGAGGCGGGGGTGCCGGGGGGAGCAGCCAGCAGGCCGGGAGGCCGGCAGACGCGTCGCACGGGCCGGGCAGGGCAGGGCCGGGCCGGGGCGGCAGCGCTCACGCCGCCCAGGCGGAAACAGCCCCGGCAGAGGGGGAGGACGGGTGTCCGCTCAGCACCAGGAGCCCAGGCTCGGGCAGGGGCCTCCCCGCACGCGCTCCTGCTCACCCCGCGACGAGGTCTGGGGAGGCCCCGTCCTTCCACCGGCTCTGCCGCGGGACCTGGTTCAGCAGGCACCTGCCAGCCCGGGGGCCCCACACGGGCCGCTCAGTCCCAGGCCCTCCTGCCGCCCCGCGTCCTCGCGGACGCACAACTCCCTGGGCCGTCACCGAAATCCGAGTGCGAGCTCGTCGGTCTCGCCCCGCATTCAGGGGCCTCCCCCGAAGCCGGGTGCTCATGGGCTCCTGCCCGGACGGTCAGACACTTGTGGGGCACGTCTCATAGGCGCGGGCGGCGAGGACAGCGGGCCTCCTGAGGGGCTGAGGTCCCTCCCATCACACCTGCCCCCGGGCCGGTCCGCCACGGCGGCGCCACCCGCAGCCCGCGGTTGCTCCGAGGACACGCGCCACGCGGGGGTAGACCCCGTTCACGTCGACCCTTCGCAGCATCTCTGGGCGCAGTCGCCGGGGAGCCCAGCAGCCGCAGACGTCCTCCCAAGGCTCCTGACCGGTGAAGGCGCGGCGGGAAACGGGGCAGCGGGCGCCCGCCTGGGGGGCTTCACAGCGAAGGAAGCAGATGCCCAGACGCACGGCCAGCGGAAGGGTCCCGTGCGCGCACGGGCTGCTTCTCGGCCGTGAACAACGAGGGGTCCCACCGTCGGACACGGCTGTGCTGAGAATCAGCGCCAGCTGGTCTCACGCACGAGTGCAGTCCAAACCAGGAGACCACACTGTCCCCAAAGAACTGCCGGCGGCGGCCGCAGGAGGTTGGGGGAGGGGACAGGTGCAGGCGCCGAGAAACCAGCGCTGGGGTGTGCGGGCGCACGACAGCTGGGACGGAGCACGGCGGACCCCGGGACGCTCATCACAGCGGAAACGCTCCCGACAAGCCGGGTGTCAGGCGAGCGGGGCGTGGGCATCACTTCACACCGTCGTGCCCTACGCGTTCAGCTCACACGGTGCCGGGCGTCGCCGTTCTCAGTAAGACGCGGGGGCGGCAGCGGGGGCCGAAGGGCACGTCCGCCTCCACCACACACCAGCGAACGGGAACCCCGAGGGAAGCGCCTTAAACTGCCAGCCCGAGGAGTAAGAATTTACTCGGCTACTCGGCGCGGCGCACGGAACGCGCTCCCCGCCTGCGCTCTGCGCCTCGGGCCGCCGCGCCTCCCCGGCGGCCGGTGCACGCTCACCGCCCGCAGACACACCGACGCCCTCAGCCCGCGGAGGCCGCACGCCCCGATCTCCGCCCCACACGGCCCAGCGCGGACTGCCCGTAACGCCCGCCTCCACCTGCGCCTCGCCTCCCCTCGGCACGGGCCGCTGGCACGAGAGCGAGGCTCCGCCGCCCAGCGCGCGCTCGTCCAGGGTCACGGCTGGGACTCGGCCTCGGAGGCACCGCGAGTCGTCAGGACAAGCGCGCAACACGCTCGGCGCGGATGAGCCGTTGGAAGAGGCCAAGTCACAGGAGCGACCGCACTGAGATGATAAGCAGCAGAGACACAGACACGGCCGAGGAGTTCCGCGTGAGCGCCCATGACGCCACGGGCAGCCAGACCCGGGCTCGGCCGGGAGGGGGTCGTCTCAGCCCGCGACTCTGGTCCTGAACACACGCTCCCCGCACCGGGCTCGACGGCAGGCTCCCCCGCTGGCATCTGCGCCTTGTGCCAGGGAGGGCCCGAGGGAACGTCGCACGTGCCGCACTCGGACGCGACTGCAGTCACCCCACAGGTCCCAGCGGGCCCGACCTCAGAGGGGCCCCGGCCCGAACACCATTCTAAAGGACGCCCGCGACTGGGTGTGCTCGCGAGGACCTGAGTTTCTCCTGCGGTGGAGAGCCAGTGCGGGCTGTGTCTGTCGGGCATCTTCGTCCCATCCGGGGGCAGCACACCCTGTAACAAAGGGGAGACGGGCCCAGCGCCTCCTGGACACACAGGATCCGGGGCTCCAGAGCTCTTTACAACCACGGCCAGGCTCGGAGAAGTGACAGCCAGGAAAACGAAGACAGAATGATGTTCTATCTATAGCCCGAGTGGTACCCAAGAAGTTGGGCTGTGGAAACGAGAACATGAGCTTCACACAGAACAAGGTGTCCCTTTTGCCCCGACCTCAGCTGCACCTCACTTCATGCCCCATGAAGAAAAAGCTGTGAAATCATCCAAAACTGACCAAAATTCTTTCTGCTGGAGCGACTTGGCAGAAGTGCCTCATCGCCAAACACGTTCAGAGAGGCCAGATGACCTTTGGAGGCAGCACGCCCTCAAGCACATGTCCTGCTGGCCCCACAAGATTGCAAGCTCTGAGTACAACACACGAATGGATGTCTATGAACGATCACATAGAAAATTCAGAGTAATGCTCTTAACAACACACAAGCAAGATGAAAAGTAAAACAAAGAAAAAGAAACCATGAAATAACCCAGAAATCCTAGAACTGAATAACCCCTGAGGAGAAAAATTCAAGCGCTCCAACAGCTGACCTGACGATGCAGAAAGAGTGAGTGACCTTTGAAATTTTCCAACTAGAAGGGCAAAAAGAAAAATGCGTGAAGAAAGCCTATGGGAATTATTCCTGCACTGTGGGAATTCCAGGAGAAGAGAGAGAGATAGAAAAGTGTATTTAAAGCAGTAACGACTGAAAGTTTCCAAGCCTGGGACAGAAATGGACGTCCAGATTCACGAGGCTCAAGGGACCCCAAACAGGTTGAACCTGAATAGGGCTTCGGTGAGATACGTTATAATTACATTGTCGAAGACAAAGAGAGAACTTTGAGAGCAACAAGAGAAAACAGACAAGTTACACAGAAGGAACTAGCCTTATATGGGGTGATTTTTCACCACAAACTCTTGGGGCCAAAAGAGAATAGGATGATGTATTCAAAGTATTTACAGACAAAGAAAACCCTGTTAACCAGGAATTCTATACCTGACGCAGCTATCCTTCAGAAATGAGGGGAGATAAAACACTTTCCTTAACAAACAAAAGTGGACAGAGCTCACCGCCGCTATGCCTGCCCTCCGTGAAATGCTCAATAGGGGTTTTCTAGGAGGAAATAACAAAATGCCAACTAACATCATAAAAACATGAGCAGGAACATAAAACTCACTGGTCAAGGTAAATTTAGTTGGTCAGTTCTGTAATACAGTCCTGGTGGTACATAATTCACTTACAACTTTAAAGGTTAAAATACAGTAAACATAACCAGAACTATCATATTCTGTTATTGGATACACCATGTAAGAAATACGTAAACTGTAGCCCCAACAGCCTCCAACGTGAGAGGGCAGGGAACAGAGTGTCAAGTTGAGGAAGCTACTGAAGTTATCAGTAAACTGTTTCACAAAATCCTCATGATAACCACAGGGGAAAAACCTGCAGTAATCACACAAAAGATCATTATAAAAAGTTAAAGTACACTGATACCAAACGACATCAAAACACAAAAAAAGAGGGCAGGATAAGAAGCAAGAAACAATGTGTCTACAAAACAGCCAGAGAACAATCAAGAAAATGACAACAGTAAGTCCTTATCTACCAACAAATATAAAAAAGTCAAATTCTCCAATCAAAAGATATATAATAGCTGAATAAATAAAAACGCACGATCCAAAGATACGCTGCCTACAAGAGATTCACTTTAGTCCTAAAGACCCATGTAGACTGAGATTGAAGGTGTGGAAAAAAAGATTTCAAGCAAATGGTAACCGAAAAAAGCAGGAGTGGCTATCTTTAGATCAGACAAAATGGACCTTAAAAATGGTAGCGAGAGACAAGGGAGATCGTTATATACCAATGAAGGGGTCGGTCCATCAAGAAGACATGACCGTTGTAAATATTCACGCATCAGAACACCTATACACACTAAGCAAAAACCCACAGAGCCAAAAGGAGAAATAAACAGTAATGCAGTTAATAGTGGGGGATTTAATGCCCCTCTATCAACAAGGGATCATCCAGACAGAGAATCAATAAAGAAACGGGACCTGAACACTACAGACTAACGGACCCAGCAGACACGCACGCAACATTCTGACGACAGTGGGACGCACACTCTTCAAGCACGCGTGGAGTGTCTTCTTGGACCACAAGGGTGTAAAACCAGAAATGAATACAGGAGGAAAACGGGAAACTCAGGAATGCCTGGAAATTATAAAACATTCTTCTGAACAAACAATGGATCAAAGAAGATATTAAAGGGGAAATAAAAAATCTAGAGACAAACAAAAATGGAAAATAACATACAAAAACTTGTGGGATGTAGCAAAAGCTGTTCTAAGAGGGACGTTCACACAGAAACAAGATCTCAGGTGAACAACAGAACACGATGCCTCAGGGCACTAGAAAAACAAGAGCAGACTGGGCGCAAAGTTGGCAGAATGAAGGAAAGGATAAAGATTAGGGGAGAAGGGGCGCCTGGGTGGCTCAGTCGTTAAGCGTCTGCCTTCGGCTCAGGTCATGATCCCAGGGGCCTGGGATCGAGCCCCACATCGGGCTCCCAGCTCCGCGGGAAGCCTGCTTCTCCCTCTCCCACTCCCCCCTGCTTGTGTTCCCTCTCTCGCTGTGTCTCTCCATCAAATAAATAAAAATCTTCAAACAAAACAAAACACACATTTTACCACATCATTCAAATCATGTCAAAGCTGAAGGGTGATGAATGAGCCACAGCACTTCACTGGTGAGGACAAAGGGAGTAGAATAACCACATGCCTCCGAAAAAAGGAACGAGCGCAGGGAACACAGTGTTCCGGTCGGTTCCATGGACGCCACAGAGCTGTGGGTGCCGGTCCAGCCCAGATGCTATGTAATGTCGATACGTCACTGCTTCACAAAAGCTATTTAATGTGCGTACTTTTTTTTTTTTTTAAAGATTTTATTTATTTATTCATGAGAGACAGAGAGAGAGAGAGGCAGAGGGAGAAGCAGGCTCCCAAGGAGCAGGGAGCCCGATGCGGGACTCGATCCCAGGACCCTGGGATCATGACCTGAGCCGAAGGCAGACGCTTAACCATCTGAGCCACCCAGGCGCCCAATGTGCGTACTTTTTAAAGGTATTTAAGTTCATAGGTCAGGACAGAAAATTAAAAATCTTTGTTAGGCCAGGTATCCCAATGTCTTGTTAGGAAGACACTGTTCTCATTAATGATGTGGTGACAGTTCAAGGTCAGCATTTCAGTTCATCTCACGAGGTCTGAGCTGTGCGATCCGGTGTGTGATCTGGTGCGAGGGGTCCTCTCACCCCTAGAATCGCTTGCGCACTGCACGCGTCTCCTGCTGTGGATGGAAAAGAGGTGAGCGCCCGTGAAACCCGGGGGCCCCGTCCTCCGTCCCAGCAGAGCGCAAGTCCAGGTTTTCACGCTGCCGCCAGCAGCAGTGACCCCCAGCCCGGCCCGCTGCAGACCATGGAGAGCACAGTTACCCCGCGGCCTGCCTTCCCCGCTCCGGAGTGTCCCCCGCGGGGACAGCACGGTCTGCTCTGTCTCCGAGGAGCCAGGCCAAGGTTTCAGTCATGATGGCATTTAAGAAGCCTAACTTTTTTCCAGACCATTCTAAATGGCAGAACTCACCACAGGCTTAGGTTTCGACAGTCTGAAGTTATTGAGAAATTGGGAATCCTGGAGAAATGGATTTCATAACCAAACTGTTGAGTGCCCGGCCCTCTCGCAGAACTGCGCCGTCAGGCCACGGGGACAATTCTGATGGCGCATTCAGCACCCACAGAGCGTGGGCCTTGGGAAGGCCGTGGAGGGCACGGCCAGCCTTCCTGCTGCAGGCGGCCCTGGGCCAAGAGGGGCAGCGTGCCCCTGAGCTCTGCCCGCCCAAACACCCACCCTTTAAAAGGCCATTCAGATGACCCCAAGGCAGGATGGGGATGAGCAGCCCTACGTGCCACTGAGGGCCGGTGGCAAACGAGGGGCAGCAGTGCCCTTGGGTCCCGGCAGGTGTGACACAGACAGCGCCCGCCTGCCCTGTCCCTGCCCTGTCCCTGACTAAGCCTCCATCCACGGTGAGGCGGGAGCCCGACTCTGTTCCTGGAGAACAGAGCCTCCCTGAGGTGCCAGGAGCACAGCGGGCCGTGGCCGCTTCCATGCAAAACCCGGGACGGAGGCAGCGCTGGGGGCCACAGGCCTCTCCGGGAGAGGCGGGCTGCCCAGCCGCCCACGGACCGTTCTCATCTGTCGGGGCGGCTCGGGCGAGGCCCCGGAAGCAGAGAAGTGGCAGCGCGTCACGCGGTCTGCTCTCCAAATCGCATTCTGTCCGCTGTGCCCCGTGCAGGTGCCCTCGGGGGGAGCCTGCAACTCAACGTGACCCACGGCCTCGGCGCTCGTTCCACGCACACAACACAGCAGCGCACACGTTTTGGAGCTCCTAATCCACGACGAAAATGCCTGCCATCAACCGCCTCTGATACGGCAGGGATCTGCCCGTCGGGTTCGCAGCTCTTCTCCGTACCCCGGCCACGGACCAGCCCCCGGGTTATCCGTGTGGATGGAAGGGAAGAGCCATGCCCAGGACTCAGAGCCGAGCACATCTTTACAAGAAAACACCCCCCCAAACGGGGTCACACCTCATGCCCACCCGCAGCAGGTTCAGGGACACAGAGTGGAGGACGTCCGTGCCCGAGCCAGGCGAGGCTGGAAGGAGCCGCAGGCCCCAAAATGACGCAGCTGGCAAGACGCGCACAAATCCGAATCCCTACCACGCGCCGCCCCCAGTATGCGCAGTACAAGCCGTGGCCGTTTAGACGTGTCCGTGTGTATATGCACGTTGATACATCTGCGTGAAGCGTTTACAAGTCTACATACTGACATCTCTCTGGGAGGCGTACATCTTCCATGCAAACAGACCTGAAGAAAAGAACGGGCTGGCCAGAAGACAGAAATTACAAAGAGAATCAGTGTCCATCCTTCAGTTAATTTTAAATTGTACATGTGTGTCTTAGTTTGGGCAGTTATAAAAAATACCCTGCAGATGGGGTGGCTTAACCAACGTTTCCTTCTCACAGTTCTGCAGGCAGGCCTGGCTTTCCGGGGTTGGGTGAGGGCCCACTTCCTCCTGGTTCACAGACGGGGTCTCTTCTGGAAGCACCTGCTCCCAGAGGCCCCTGGCCGAACCATCCCGCTGGGGGTTAGGTCTGAACAAGTGACCCCAGAGGGGCACAGACATCCAGCCTAGAGCGCTCGTGTGCGTGTGCTCTACCGTGGTAAGAACTTGGCACCCCTGTCTGAGCCAGCAGGACTGTTCCCTCAGTTCTCCCCGCGAGGGGCAACTGGTGCTGTTCCAGATGCACGCAAGACGGCCGAGTTCACTTTACATCACATGAGGACTCCTGCCGGGAAGGAGAGCCGCCCAGACCCCTCTCGGCCCAGCAGCCTCAGCTCTGGCTGTCCCCGCGGACCAGCAGCACTCGTGGGAAGGGGCCGGAGAGAGGGCTCAGCCTGCTGCCCGCGCAGGGACGCTCACAAGGCCCGGGAGACAAAGGACAGGCTGGGCCCTTCATGCGGCCGGTCCTCCTGGTCCTGGAGGGACAGGAAAGCAGGGAAGACGGGTCGGGGGGAGTGGCCGGGGCAGGTCAAAACGCAGATGAGGACGCAAAAAGGAGACCAGGTGTTGCTGAAGAGATGCCCAGTGCAACAGAGACACGTTTAGAAGAGAACACATGAAAACCCAACTGCGAGACGGGGTCAGGGTACTACTGTCTCTGACACAACGAGACACAGGAGGAGGGGGGAGGAGGTCCCAGGGCTGAACAGACAACCTGAAGCGGCAGCCCCAGCTCAGAACAAAACCGCTGTTCCAGCTCCCACGACGGGGGGCAGCACAGAGGCTCTCTGTCAAGTAAGTAAATACATGAAATTAAAAAAGGATACGTGCACCCCTATGTTTACAGCAGCATTATTTACAGTAGCCAAGCTATGGAAGCTGCCCAAGTGTCCACGGACAGACGAATGGATAAAGATGTGGTGTATATATACACAATGGAGTATTACTCAGCCATAAAAAGAATGAAATCTTGCCATTTGCAAGATGTGGCTAGAACTAGAGAGTATTATGCTAAGTGAAATACGTCAATCAGAGAAGGACAAATACCATGTGAGTTCACGCATATGTGGAATTTAAGAAACAAATGAGGAAAGGGGAAAAAGGAGGGGGCAAAGCAAGAACCAGACTCTTAACTACAGAGAACACACTGAGGGTTCTCAGAGGGGAGGAGGATAGGGGAGGAGGAAACAGGGAGATTAGGGAGTGCGTTGCTGTGCGTGATGAGCACCGGCTGACGTATGCAAGTGTGGAATTGATATCTTGTACGCCTAAAACTAACATCACACTGTATGCTAACTATACTGGAATTAAAAGAAAAGTCATAAAAAAAATCCCAAAGACTTCAACAAAAAGGATTTTATTAAAAAAATTAAATAAAAACAGCCAAGTAGAAAAATGGGCAAAACAATGGGAAAAGCAAGAGTCTTCTGAATACAAAAGTATCTTCTTGTTCACAGGAGAAGATCGTGACCTGAGACAGGGACCAGGTTATCTCTGCAAGTTTAATGATTCTGGCAGAGATATAAAAACAAAGGCGCCTCAGAGACAACGTGTGGCCTCAGAGCTCAGAGGAACCTTGCTGGCCTGCTGACCTGGTGGTGAAAACAGCTTTCCTACTTCGCCCTGGGCTCTGCCAGGCACCAGCCTCCACGAGACGTCCTCCCTGCAGTTTCTGTAAAACACGAGAGGAAGGGCCTGTTTGCCAGCCCACAGTGGGGCTCCTCACGTTTCCTCTGACAGGCTCAGACACTGCATCCGGGGTAACAGGTTCCTTTTTGTCTTTAGTTCTCTTTCTCTCATTTAGTTTTGGAATACAACAATGACGTGTTTATGGAGTCCAGAAGCCAGAAAACAGAGAAAGCAGGGTCCCTAATACATTCATTTACCAAGGGAGCTGAGAGCTCTTCACAAGCAGGAGGGGCATCGAGTCAGAGAATCCCAAACTAACACCCATACTTAGTCCACCATCTTAAAACCATCTGCGTTAGAAATCCACATACTGTCAGCAGAAACAGGGCACCTCTTTAGCCACACGCGGCCTGTCAGTGCCTGTCAGTGGGGCCAGTCTACACTTTGAGCTAACCCACTTCTTCACACTCTGCCGTTTACTTTTCAGAACAAAAACCAGCACTTCAACACAGACCGTGACAAGATAATCAAGACAAATGAACTTGTGTTCTTTGCTTATGCACATTTTGGAACCTAAATTTAGTAATAATTCATTCAGAGCTTTGAGGCAGCATTTTTAACCATTTCCCAGCCCTAGGAACTTCTCCCTTTTGTCCTTTACAACATCTCTTTGAGACGAAACGGACAGTGGTGATTACTTACTTAGAGCAAGGAGAATCTGGACAGCGCGGAAAAGGGGATTTTTACTTCCTGCACCTAACTGTTTAACAAAGTATTTCGTGGAAATGAAAATTAACCTTCTTCAATGATGACTAATATTCAATTTATGTAAGCAGTATCAATCATAACTCGATCTAATCGTGTATGCCTAATGCAGACAGACACATGCGCTCACGCACGTGGAGCGACGGCCCGTGCAGCGAAGGGATCACGGTGGGAAGCAGCCTGGCTGTAGCCTCCCTGGGGTCACATCCTCTTGTTCCACAGGTACCACAAGCCACGGATCCAGCAAGCGCATCATGTGCTGCACGAATCCACATGCACCTGTTGCCGAGCACTCGTTGTCGTTAATAACAGGCTCCTCATGCCGGCCCTCCTGCAAAACTCTTCCGCCTCTCAGGAGGAGGAAGACCGTGGTTCACAGTGACGAAGGCTGCTATGGTCCGAAGGTCTTTGCCCCGCAAAGTTCACATGTTGGGACCCTAACCCCCGACGTGATGGTGCTCAGAGGTGGGGCCTTCGGGGGAGGAGTTCATGAGGCTGGAGCGGCCCTGAAAACAGAGAGGCCCTGCCACGGGAGGACACAGTCACGGCAAGACGTGTGCAGCCTGGAAGAGAGGCCCCACCACCACTCTGAGAGCGACAAACGGTGAGAATTACTCTCCGCGGTTTAAGCCACCCAGTCCTTGGTATTTTGTTACAGCAGGCGGAACAGATGAAGACAAAAATGCTTAAGACGTGTTTGGAAGGAACTAGAAAAAGCAATCCCAATGAAGAGAAGTCATCCATTACTTTGCTAACCAAAATCCAAAATATGGGGATTTTTTTACTAGAAATATTTCAGGCAGGTGAACTTAATGAACATGTTGCCAGAAACCAATGAAAAATTCCACCTACTCCTACCCACTTCCCATAAAGTCTCCGAATTCCCCCTTCAATCGCAGCAATGGGAATATATAAAAGCAGACAAAACCCAGCGTTACCAGATATTCAATACTTCAAGGAGGCTTAGGTTGAGAATAAAAGAAAAATGATTATTCTCAAAGGCTAGACTTGCGCACAACCGCACACAAAGCAGGACACAGCGTGGAAACACCCCCCAACACACAGCCCTCAAAGGATCAGGCCTCCCCCAGGTGAGCTGTGGCCGCAGCTGCGGCTTTGCCCGAAACGCAGCAGCTGCAACACGCGGGGAGCCGTGGGCCAGGGGTCCGCGCTGCCTTCTGCGCCCCTCCGGGCCCTCCTCCACGGTCACACGGGGCAGGGCCAAGGGATGCAGCTACTTCCAGCTTTCCCCTGAGCCGCGTGGGGCTTGCAGTTCTCAGTCAGCGTTTGAAGACTCCGCAGACACGGCCCATGGTCGGTCACGGACACACCTCACCGATGGCAGGCAGGGCCCGGTTCTCCCTCCTTCCCGCCTCTGACAGCGCCGCCCCCATTCCCCGCGGGGCTCTGGGCTGCAGGGAGCGAGCAAGTGTGAGCAGCACAGTAGCCCCCGCCTTCCCCCCGCTCCCGGGGGCAGTCCGACCCTCAGAGCAACGAGGGGGCGCCAGTGAGCCACGGCAGCATGCAGATCTCCTGAAGAAGGGTGCTCAGAAAAAGCACAACGGTCAAATGAAACAACTACCCTCCGCTTTCTCTCTGGGCTTTATTTTCTTATCCATTGTGTAGGTACAAGAAGAGTCCAGAATGTTGCCAGAAACGGTAGATGCCATCCCCCACTCCACAGCTGGATGAGAAGCTAATCATTTAATCATCGTACAGTCATTAATGATACTAAAATTCTACGTATTTGCAATCCTACTACCAAAAATAGTCATAAGAACTTAGCTGTACGAAATGTCAAATGAGGAGAATTCCAAATTGTATGAAGATGCCAAAAGAAACACGTGAAACTCAGACCAAAGCCGTTGCTACTGTTCATAAGTAACAGTGGTGTTCTGTTACTGCTGTAAAAACGAACTTAAACGGTAAATGCATATACATAAAAGGCAGAAATAAAAAGAATCAATGAAGGAAAGAAAGACCCCATGCCTTCACTCAAACCATCATTTCTTTTGAAAGTTACTAGAGACACATGAACACATCAAATGGCAGCAATCCGAACCACTGACTTGAACAAATGGTTTCAGCACTGACGGTGAAGGAGGGGCGCCAGCCTCAGATCAGGGGGGCCGCCGCACCCCCGTGGCAATAGCCGGGGCGCCCGTGTGCCAGCCTGATGCCTGACTTCTCACTGACAATCCCTCCCCACAGGCTAGGAGAGCACCCGTGAAAGCAAAATTAACACCACCTCCCACACCATGCACCCTCTCCACTGAAAACTCCTCTTGAGAAAATTTACTGTATTAAACACTTCCTATTAGAAGAAGAAGGAGAGTTTGACTTACACCAAGAAAGGAGCAAAATGAGTAACAGAGAAGACCCCAGGGTCCGTCACTCCGACACTGTCCAGGTGTGCATGATGCACACAATCTCCACGTCTGGAAGCTACTTAAGTGGGGCTTTAAAGAGGAAAGCAAGAATCACCTTCCACCACGAGCACGAGCTCTGAAGACTCACTCCCCAACGGAACCACTGAAAACTGTAAAACCAAAACCAAAAAGGAAGAACTACTTAAAGCCTCTGGAAATGCTCCTAAGGACAAACTGTAAATGAAGAAATATCTACCTTAAAAAAAAAAATCTACTTAAGAAAACCTACAAATACTTGAAAACTCAGAAATTCACAACGTCTACAGAAGGTGACCCTCTGTGGTATTTGAACCGTGACTGCTGTGTCCTTGCCCCTCGAGACGGCCACAGTCAGCAGCTCCCAGGTGGAAGGCGCTTCTCCCAGGGAAGCAGGGCTTCAGCATTTCTCATCCTGAGGCTGATTCCCTGGAGAGACGGGGCCCCTTCTCAGGGGGCAGAATGTGTTTGGATCGCTGGGAATCCTGCGGCCCTCATCACCTCGCCCGGATCATGGGGTGACAGTCACACACAGGCAGGAGCAAGCTGAGAGGACCCCAGGCATCTGCCCACCCCACAAAGCACTTGCTCCCAGAGTAAAGGAACCGCTCAGAGAGAAGCCCCTCATGGTCTCCACCCCCATCTCCAGAGCCCTGGCTCAGAGACTGCACCTGGGACAGAAGCAGCAGCTATGGAAGACAAAGACTCACTTCCCAAAGGGGTTGACTTCATCTGCAACAGAGCATGGAGGAATTTAAACCTAAGGGTGCTCTCAGAGTCAGGGAGGCTAGTACAGGCTAAAGTGAGCTAGCGAGCAGAAAAGAACTGAGAATAAACCTAGAAGGGGCCCCTAGACTCAGAGCAATTATCAAACAGGAGCCTCAAAAAGGATTCCCTCAAAGCAGCCAGTTTGACTGGTTTGTAGAGAAATTCATACCCAGCATATTTAAATAATAACAAGAGCAGTCAGCTGGCAATTAGTGGAGTTTACCAGCCGGGTGTTGCCAGGAAAGAGAAGGTGACATGGGTATGCCTACAGCCGGGACTCCCTGGGAAGCTAGAGCAGACATTTAACAACGGAGTGGGGGCATGGACAGGTCACTAAATAATCCAGCTAGCCATTCAACAAAGAAGCAAAAAAAATAATGACAGTAATGGGGGTGGAAGGGAAGGACAGTACTCAGAGTTGCTACAACACAGTATTTTAAATGTCCAGTTTCTAAACAAACATAGAACAAACAATCCCAAAATTTGCATGGAACCTCAAAAGACCCTAAACTGCCAAAGCAATCCTGAAGAAGAACAAAGCAGAGTCCTCATACTCCCTATTGTCAAACTCTATCACAAAGCTGTGATAATCAAAACAGTATGATACCACCATAAACCTAGACACACAGACCAACAGAACAGAACAGGGAGCCCAGAAATAAGCCCACATGGATAAGATCAATTAATTCATGACAAAGGAACCCAGAATATAGGAACCAAAGGAATTGGGGAAAAGGACAGTCTCTTGGCAAATGGCGCTGGGAAAACTGGACAGCTACATGCAAAATAATGAAAGTGGACCCTGTCCTACACCACACATAAAAATAAACTCTAAACAGAGTAAAGACATGAATGTATATGTCTCAACAATGACTTTTTTGGATATGCCACAAAAACAAAGGCAATAAAAACAAAAATCAACTAGCAGGACTACACCAAGGTAAAAAGCTTCTGCACAGCAAAGGAAACTATTAACAAAATGAAAAGGCAGCCTACCAAATGGAAGAAAATATTTGCAGATCTTTTACCTGATAAAGGGCCAATATCTAAAACATATAAAAGAACTCATACAAATCAGCAGCCAAGAAACAATCCAATTAAAAAATAGGCAGAAGATCTGAATAGACATTTCTCCCAAGAAAACATACAAATGGCTAACAGACACATGAAAAGATGCTCAACGTTATTATCATCAGGGAAATACAAATCAAAACCACGCTGAGCTATTACCTCACACCTAGTATCAAAAAGATAAGAGATAACAAGTGTTGGCGAGGATGTGGAGAAAGGGGGACCCTCCTGCACTGCTGGTGGGAATGCAAGCTGGTGCAGCCACTCTGGAAAACAGTATGGAGGTTCCTCAGAAGGTTAAACATAGAACTACCATGTGACCCAGTAATTCCACTTCTGGTTATTTATACAAAGAAAATGAAAATACCAGCTCAAAAGACATCTGTACTCGCACGTTCACTGCAGCATTATTCACAATACCCAGGACATGGAAACAACCTAAGTGTCTAACAGAAGATAAATGGAAAAAGAAAGTGTGTGTGTAAATAATGGAATATTAGTCATCCATAAAAAAGGAAACATGGATGGAACTTGAGGGCATTATGCTGAGTGAAATAAGTCAGAAAAAGACAAACACCTTATGATCTCCCTTGTATGTGTAATCTTAAGACACACACACACACACACACACAACAAGCTCATAGGTACAAAGAATAGATTGGTGGTTGCCAAGGGCTAGGGAAGGGGGCACAAAATGAGTGATGGTGGTCAAAAGATAGAAAAATTTTCAGTTATAAAATAAATAAGTTGGGCGCCTGGGTGACTCAGTCGTTAAGCGTCTGCCTTCGGCTCAGGTCGTGATCCCAGGGTCCTGGGATCAAGCCCCGCATCAGGCTCCCTGCTCCGCGGGAAGCCTGCTTCTCCCTCTCCCGCTCCCCCTGCTTGTGTTCCTGCTCTCGCTATCTCTCTCTCTGTCAAATAAATAAATAAAATCTTTAAAAAAAAATAAAAATAAATAAATAAATAAGTCATGGAGATATAATGTACAGCATAGTGACAGTAGTTAATAATACCGTGTTGTATACTCTTGTGGTTCTCACCACAGGAAAAAAGGATTTTTAACTATACATATACTGTAGGGATCATTTTGCAATATATATACAGATGTCAAACCATTCACTGTATACCTAAAACCAATACATTATGTTAATTATTCCCCAGTTTTAAAAAATTAAAATGTCCACTTTCCAACAAAAAATTTTGAAGCAGCCAAAAAAAAAAGTATGACCCATACACCAGAAAAAAGTAAACACAAAATGCCTGTGAGCGCACCCAGATGTTGGATTTAACAACAATAACAACACTACAAAACAGCCATTATAAATAATTATGTTTTAAAAGACTGAAAGAAAACACCACGGAAGAAGCAGATAAAAGTACGAGGGCAGCACTGCACACACAGAAAACAGCAGGGACGAGGCAGACGTGATCAGAAAGAATCAGATGGAAATGCTAAAGTTGAGAGGTACAATAAATGAAATAAAAATGTACTGGAGGGTCTCAGCAGTAGGTCTGAATTTGGAGAATAAAGAATTATGGAACCTGGAGATGGATCAGGATGGATTATGCAAGCCAAAAACCAGAGAGAAAAAGAATGAAGAGAAATGAAGAGCCTAAGAGAAATGTGTGACGCCAACACATACAAAATAGAAGCATCAGAAGAAAGTAATTGGTAAGAAAATATCCAAAGAAACAGTAGAACATTTCCCAAATTCACCAAACACCAAAAATCAATACATCCAGGAAGCTTAACAAACCACAGGTAGGATGAACACAGAGATCCACAAACACGCACATAGTAAAAGAAAATCCGAGTTCTGTCTCACCCGCCAACTGGTTTACCGTAAATACAATTCTGACATTAACCACCAGGAGTTCGTCTCAGACCCTACAATGAAGACTCAGTCCTCCTCAAGACTGACCTGACTTCAGGCGTCCCAGGCCAGGGGCACCTCTGATGGAAAAGTATAAATTCAAGGGTTCCCACAATCCCTTCAGGTTCAATAGCTGAACGAAAATCGCACAGAAGGAAGGAAACCATTACGCTTAAGACTACAGTAGTATTAACAAGAGAAACAGCTACAGGACGAGACACACAGTGGGAGGCCTGGGAGGCCATGCGGAGCCTCCCTGCCTCCAGGGAGTCAGGGTCAGCTCGTCACTCCCCACCAGCACATCAGTGTGTTCACCAGCCACAAAGCTCCACTAAGCCTTGTGTTCAAAGTTTTGATTGGAGTTTCATCATGTAGGCATTGGTTAAACCACCGGCCAGAGGCTAGAACTCAATCTCCAGCCTTCTCCCTTCCCTGGAGGTGAGGTGGCTGACAATCTCAAGCCTCTAATCACAGGCCTGCCCTTTCTGGTAAGCATCCACCATCTTCACTCACTTTGTTAGCATAACAAAAACTCCTAACATTCAGGAGATCCCAAGGATTTTAGAACCTCTGTGCTGGGAATCAGAGGCAAAGACCACATACATTTTTTTATTACACCACACAAAGACAGGAGAACATCTTGAAAACTACAAGAAAAAAGTGATTAGTCACTTACCAAGGAAACTCTAGTAAGATGAACTCTCAGAAAAAACAATGGAGGCCATAAGGCAATGGGATAACATATTCAAAGAGCTCAACAAAAAACTGTCAAACAAAAATCCTGTATCTAACAAAGCTATCTTTGAAAAAGAAAGATGAAATAAACCAGATAAACGAGTTTGAAAGAATTTGTTGCCTTACAAGAAAGACTAAAGGAAGTCCTTCAAGCTGAAAGCAAGTGACACATACAGTGAGCAAATCCACATGAAAAAACAGAGCACTGGTGGGGGTCATTATTTAATTAAACACAAAACACAGTAGAAATGCCTATTTTTCTGGGGCACCAGATGGCTCAGTCAGTTAAGCAGCTGCCTTCAGCTCAGATCATGATCCCAGGGTCCTGCGAATGAGTCCAGGATCAGGCTCCCTGCTCAGTGGGGAGTCTGCTTCTTCCTCTCCCTCTGCCCCTCCCCCTGCTCCTGCTCTCTGTCAAATAAATAAAATCTTTTTAAAAATGCCTATTTTTCTTTCTTCTCACAACCAACTTAAAAAAGAGTGTAGACAATAATATGCATATAATGTACTGTTGGGCCTGTAATATATACAGATATAATGCATGTGTAATGCATTTGCCAACAACAGCATTAAAGAGGTGGGTGGTGGAAGACTGTATTGGGCTAAGAAAAGGACCACAGACAGTAAATGATAAGAAATTAAAATGTTACAAGAGAAAATATACCCAATGCAAAGAAAGGGTCAGAAGAGGAATAGAGAAGCAAAACAGACATGAGACCTAGAAAACAAAACGTAAAATGGCAGATGGAAACCTGCCTGCTACAGCAACAATACTCTATTACACGTAAACACATTAAATAATCCAATCAGAGGCAGAGATGGTCATCCTGGATTTTAAAAAAACTGATCCAACTAAAGGCTGCCTACAGGAGACAAACCCTAAATTCAAAGATAAAAAGAGATTAGAGTAAAAGGAAGGGCAAAGAGAGGTCATACAAACAGGAACCACAGAAGCTGGAGTGGTTGTATCAGTGGATAAGACAGACAATAAAATTTCAAAAGTTACTAAAGGTAAGGCGAAATTTCATAATGATAAATGAATTACCATCAGGAAGGCATAAAGATTCATACTAACAGAACAAAATACAAGAAGCAAAAATGGGAGAAATAATAAATAAAGGGAGAACTAGACAACCCAACAATAAAGGATATGCCACTAACAATAATGAATACCACTACACAGAAGATAGCGACCGAAGACATGAAAACCACTACAAACTAACTAGAACCAACATATATATAAAACATTCCATCCAACAATAGAATACACACTCTTCTCAGGTGCAGAGGGAGTAGTGTTCAAGATAGAACATACGCGAAGCCTAAAACAAATCTCAGTACATTTAATAGGATGAAATCAGGGGCACTTGGCTGGTTCAGTCGGTTAACTGTCTGCCTTCCGCCCAAGTCAGGATCTCAGGGTCCTGGGATTGAGCCCTATAGTGGGCTCCCTGCTCAGCGGGGAGTCTGTTTCTCCCTCTCCCTCGGTCCCTCCCCCACTTGCACACACTCGCTCTCTCTCAAATAAATAAATAAAATCTTTAAAAAAATAATAGGATGAAATAATTCTGAGTAGGTTCTTTGCCAACAGTGGTATGAAATTAGAAATCAATAGCAAGAAAAACTCACAAGTATATGGAAATTAAACAACACATTCCTAAATAACCAGTGAGTCAAACAAGGACTGAAAAGGGAAACCAAAAATAGTTTGAAATAAATTACAGACAAGACACAACATACCAAAACTTACGGGATGCAGCTAAAGCTGTGCTTACAGGAAAATGTTTAACCTTCAAGGTAACAAAGACTTCAAATCAATAATCTAAACTTCCATCTTAACACTGGGGAAAAAAAAAAAAAAAACCAAAATAACCTAACACAAAGCAGAAGGAAGGAAATTAAAAAAGATTAAAGCAGAAATCAATCAAAGAGAGAACAAATAACAATGGAGAGATCAACGAAAACAAAAGCTGGTTCATTAAAAAGATCAGCAAAATTGACAAATCTTTAGACTGACCAAAGAAAAAAAGGGAGAATATTCAAATTACTAGAATCAGGAATTAAAGAGAGGACATTATTACTGACTTTACAAAAATAAGAATAAAGGAACTCTGAACAACTGTACATTAACAAATTGCATAACACAGATGAAATCCCTACACATACACACTACCAAAACTGACTCAAGAGGAAACAAAAAACCTGAATAGATCTACAACAAGCAGAGAAACTGAATTAGTAATCTAAAAGCTACCCCAAAAGAAAAGCACAGGCCCAAATGTATTCACGACTGAGTCCTACCAAACATTTAAAAGAAGAATAAATACCATTTATTCAAAAATTGCTCCAAAAGATATGAGAGGAAGAAACTCTTCCTAATTCATTTTCTAATGGCAATTTCACCCTAATACCAAAACCAAAGACAAAGACATCACAAGAAAAGGAAACAGACCAGTTATCTCTTACAGATATAAACAAAATAATCATCAACAAAATACTAGCAAACTGAATCCAGCAAAAAGTAAAAAGAATTATGCACCATGGGTCAGTGGGAATTATCCCAGAAATGCAAGGTTGGTTCAACATCTGAAAATCTATTAATATAATAAAAGCATTTCATGAAAATAAAAAACAAAAATTACATAATTATCTCAATGGATAAGAAAAAGCATCTTATAAAATCCAACACCCTTTATGATAAAAACATTCAACAAACTAGTAATAGAGGAGAATGTTCCCCTGTGTAGAGGGTTATAAATTATTTCTACTTTTTTACTTATATACGTGCATGTATATTTTATATAAACACCCTACCTTGAGCATATGTAACCTTTCTAACCAGAAATTAAGTGTTTTTATTTTTATTTTTTTTTTTTTGAAATTAAGTGTTTTTAAGACCCACTTTTATGTATTATTATTAGTGCAAAATCTGTTATTCTGACCTGCTATCTCATGTTATCTAAACATGTAAGTTGGAAGTAGTCCATTCAAGTTTCAAGTATAATTTGCATACAGAGTTACAATAAAACTGTCACTGTAGGCTCCAAGTATGGTAGCAGTAAGTTTTAAGTGTTTGCTTTGCTGTTTATGCTATTTTTTCCAATCAGCGATTATTTTATTTTATTTTTTTTAAAGATTTTATTTATTTGTTTATTTGAGAGAGAGAATGAGGAAGAGAGCACATGAGAGGGGAGAGGGTCAGAGGGAGAAGCAGACCCCCCGCTGAGCAGGGAGCCCGATGCGGGACTCGATCCCGGGACTCCAGGATCATGACCTGAGCTGAAGGCAGTCGCTTAACCAACTGAGCCACCCAGGCGCCCCAGCGATTATTTTAAAAAAGGAACTTCCTCAGTCTGACAAGAGGCATCTAAGAAACCCCACAGCTAATATCATCTATGTGGCTAACTACTGAAGGCTTTCCCCCGAGATCGAGAACGAGACAGGAGGCCGATCTGGCCACTCCTATTTAACACTGTGATGAAGGTGCGAGCATGGCAACTGGAAAAAATAAAATAAAAAGCAGCCAGATTGGAAAGGAAGAGGTACAACTATCTCTACTTTAATAACATCATCTTTTATGTAGAAAATCTTAAGGAATCCACCAAAAACCTATTAGAACTAATAAACAAGTTCAACAATTTGAGATAATATATGATCAATATACAAAAACCTGTTGTGTTCCTATACACCAGCAATGATCAATTAAGAAAACTTCCATTTACAAACACATCAAACAGAATACTTCAAAATAAATTTTACAAAAGCTGAAAATTTTTTCCCTGAAAACTACAAAATATTATTGAAATAAAGTTTTATCACTTATTTGTGGAACATAAGGAATAGCATGGAGGACATTAGGAGAAGGAAGGGAAAAACGGGGGGGGAGGGGGAATTGGAGGGAGAGATGAACCATGAGAGACTATGGACCTGAGAAACAAACAGGGTTTTAGAGGGGAGGAGGGTGGGAGGACGGGTTAGCCCGGTGATGGGTATTAAGGAGGGCACGTACTGCATGGAGCACTGGGTGTTATATGCAAACAACGGATCGTGGATCCTTACGTCAAAAACTAATGATGTACTTACTGTATGGTGACTAACATAACATAATAAAATTAAATTAAAAAAAGATGAAGCTGAATAAAAAAAAAAGAAGTTTTAAAAGATTTGAATAAACAGAAACTCATATCATGTTCAGGAGACATAACACTGTCAAGATAGCAATGTCCCCAAACTGATCTATAGGTTCAATGCCATCCCTTATCACAATCCTATCTGACTTCTTTGTAGAAAATGATAAAGCGAGTCTAAAATTTATATGGAATCACAAGAGATTCCAAATAGTCAAAATAATCTTTAAAAAAAAAAAAGCAGAAGGACTCACAAAAAACCTTACTACAAAGCACCTATAAATACAGGGAACAAACTGATGGCTGCCAGAAGGAAACGGGTGGGTGGTGGGCAAAATGGGTGCAGGGGAGTAGGAGGTCCAGGCTTCCTGCTATGGGACGAGTAAATTGTGGGGATGAAAAGCACAGCACAGGGAATACAGTTGGTGGTGTTGCAATAGTGCTGAATGGTGACAGAAGGTAGATCCACACAACCTGTGAAGAACTCGAATCACAATGTCGTACATCTGAAACAAATGTAACGGGTTAACTATACTCAAAACATTTTCTTAAAAAAAAGAACTTACTACAAAGCAGTGGCAATCAAGACAGTGTGGGGCTGGTACATGAATAAATAAATAGATGAACGGAATAGAAGTAGAATCCAGAAACAAACCCATCCATCTAGGGTCAACTGATTTTCTTGAAGGGAGCTACGACGATCAACTAGGAAAAAAACAGTCTTTACAACAAACGATGCTGGGACTCCTAAAGAGCCACAGGCAAAAAAGAATGAAGCTGAACGCTTACCTCACACCACTTACAAATATTAACTCAAAATGGATCGGAGATCTAAATGAAGGAGCTAAAATTATAAAACACTGAACAGAAAACACGGGGCAAACCTTTAAGATCTTGGATTTGGAAAAGGATTCTTAGATAAGATACCAAACCAGAAGCAACAAAAGAAAAAAAGAGATAAACTGGAGTTCAACTTAATTTTTAAAAATTGTGCCTCAGGGGGCACCTGGGTGGCTCAGTCATTAAGCGTCTGCCTTCGGCTCAGGTCATGATCCCGGGGTCCTGGGATGGAGCCCCACATCGGGCTCCCCGCTCAGCCGGGAGCCTGCTTCTCCCTCTCCCACTCCCCCTGCTTGTGTTCCCTCTCTCACTGTGTCTCTCTGTCAAATAAATAAATAAAATCTTAAAAAAAATTGTGCCCTAAGGATACTATCAAGAAAGTGAAGACAACCCACAGAATGGGAGAAAATATTTACAAATCATATGATCAGATAAGGGACTTAAATTTAGAATATATGAAGAACTTTACAATTCAATAATAAAAAGAAGACCCAAGCTTTAAATATGAGCAAAGCATCAGAATAAATACCTCTCCAAAAAGTTGTATAAATAGGCAATAAGCACATGAAAAGATACTCAGTACATCAGGAAAATACAAATCAAAACCACAATGAGATACTACTTCAAACCCACTAAAATGGCTAAAATCAAAAAGTCAGATAATAACAAGGATGTGGAGAAATCAGACCCTCAGGGTACCTGGGTGGCTCAGTTGGTTAAGCATCTGCCTTCAGCTCAGGTCATGATCTCACGGTCCTGGGATCGAGTCCCACATCGAGTCCCGCATCAGGTTCCCTGCTCAGCAGGGAGTCTGCTTCTCCTTCTGCCTCTGTCCCCCTCCTCCCGGCTTGTGCTCTCTCTCTCTCAAATAAATAAAATCTTAAAAAAAATAGTTAATTAAAAAAATAGAAATAAAAAAGAAAGAACTCAGATCCTCACACATCACTGTTGGGAATGTCAAATGGAGAAAGTGCCCATAGAAAACAGTCCAGCAGGCTCCTAAAACCATTAAACATAGAGTTACCATATGACCCAGTGTCTTAGTCCACCAGGCTGCTCTAACAGAACACTACAGACTGGGCGGCTTAGAAATAACCGAAGTTTATTCTCTAACTTTTGGAGTCTGGAAGTCCAAGGTCAAGGTAGCAATGGGTTTAGTGTCTGGTGAGAGCCCTCTTCCTGCCTCATGGATGGCGATCTGGCCAATGGGTCCTGACATGGCAGACGAGGCAAGGGAGCTCTGCCGGGTCCCTTTCATAAAGGCACTTAAGGCCAGGCAGAGCATTCTCATAACCTACCCATGTCCCAAAGGACCCACCTCCTACCACCATCACTCTGGAGATTAGGGTTCAACATATGAATCAGGGGCACGGGGCAGATGCAAACACTCAGTCTTCCAGCACCCAGAAACTGTATTCCTAGATATATACCCACCAACCCTAAAAACACAGGTCCACACAAAATCTTCTACACACACGTTTACAACATCACAGTATTCACAAGGGCCAAAAGCAGGAGCCCAAATGTTTGTGGCAGATTGATACAATAAAAATTATTCAGCAATAAAAAGTAATGAAGCATTGATAAATGCACAATATAATTGAACCTTTAAAAATTACATTAAGTGAAAGAGGCCAGTAAAAAAGGCCACGAAATATACTAAAATCTCTGTGATACAAATTAGATTAGTGGTTGCTTAGGGCTGCTTGGGGAGGGGAAACAGTAGAGTGCATAGCTTCAGGAATGGGTTTCTTTTTGAGGTCACGAAAATTTTGTTCTAAAACTGACAGGTTGCACATATCTGTGAATACACTAAATCATTAGTTTTACACTTTAAGGGGATGAATTGATGTCAAATGAACAATATCTCAATAAAGTTGTTTAAAAGGATAAAGGAGATGGTAGTATTTGAAAATGCCAGGAGGATGAGACCTTCTCAGCACCTCTACCACGAGCAGTCAAACCCCACAAGCAGAATGCCGGAAACGTGCTCACAACTCACAAGCAGGCTCCGCAGGGCCGTCCTACAACAGGAAACAATCCATAACCACAGCCTGGATGCGCTGCCCATTTCACTCACGTACTGATGTCCGAGCAGGAAAGCCCACTACCCTGACTGTCCTATACATCCCCACCAGGTTAGCAGCACACGCTGTGCCTACAGAGCTTCCGCACAATCAACACGAAACATGCTTTGTTCTAAGCAGGAGATCTGTAACTAGCTCCAACTGCTGCAAGACTGTGGGAGCCGCGGGAGGACTGCGTGCTTCCCTGGATCGCACACGCCCACAGAAGAGGAGGAAGGAGGACCGCGTGCTTCCCTGGATCGCACACACAGCCCACAGCACGGGAGGAAGGAGGACCGCGTGCTTCCCTGGATCGCACACACAGCCCACAGCACGGGAGGAAGGGAGGACCGCGTCCTCCCCTGGATCGCACATGCCCACAGAATAGGAGGAAGAGAGGACCGCATGCTTCCCTGGATCGCACACACAGCCCACAGCATGGGGGAACTCGAGGCCTCCCCTCAGTGCCGCTGTAGCTCAAATACAACCACCGCACTGGAGGAACTAGAGGTTGCTGTCCTCAGCGTTGCTCTAGATCAACCTTCTCTGCCCCCATCCGGAGATTAGGATGCCTGTGACAAACCTGGTGTCTCCAGAGAAACACTGAGTTAACCAAATGTGTGGAAATATGGAGACCTTGTTCAGCTGCCATCCCATGACTGATGAAATACATCAGCAAAATGGATCCGCAAGCCCTGTCTCCTCCCTCCTGGATAAACTCTGTTCCAAATTCAACTCTTTCCCAAGGAGCATGGTACAGGGAGTCTGGCAGGCCCCAAAGACCAGGGGAATGTAGGTTTTATCTTCCTGGCTGGTGGACAGGAGGTCCCACCAGTGCCTGAGCCAATGGAAGGGGGCGCTCAGGGCTGCAGGGCCAACACCAGGGGGCGGGACCCTATTTGTTCCCAAGGGGTAGAGCTACCCTAATACTAACTTTCTCGTTTTGTAACATGAAGGAACTGAACCTTGATGGAATTTACCCAGAAAAAAAATCTAGAAAAGGAAGAGTTTTACAATTGAGAATTTATTATGCTTTAGCTAATAACTGAATAAAGATACCATCCATACTGGGAATGCAGGTCAGGTTTCAGGGCCTCACTCAGCAGCTCTGCAACTTGGTGGAAATTATCCAGTACCTCCTCAGCCTGAATTTCATGAACAGACCACACTGACCTCTGACTCCTGAGAGCTGTTGGATGAAATCTCATGGTTCCCTCCCCTTCCTCACCCTCATTCTAAGTATCTTTTCTGATCTATACTTTCTATGATTTTTAAATGCTCACTTAGCAATCCCTGGGGCAGAAAAAAAAAAAAAAAACTATCTGTAATACTATGAAATATCTCTCTCTGACTATAACTACTAGTACTAAAGTAGGGTGTATATCAGTATGTTTAAAGTCCTATCAAAATAAATGACATTCTAGCCAGCATAGCCCACTGAAGTCAGAAAGAACACATGACAGCCCTCTAACATTATTTACTTGTATTATTCTGTAAGTTCTCATCAGTACAAGGCATGAAATAGAAATGAATTAAAACTACTCAAAAGGAAATTACAATTATTATTATTGAGACTATATAACGAGAAAATGGAAAAGCATCAAATGAGGAACCATTAGACCTAAAAAAATGGCTAAATAGAAAAAATAGCTCTATTACAGTTAAAGAGAATGGGAAAAAAGCCATTCACAAGAACGAAAACATTAAAAATATTCAGAAAAAAGTTTACATGTTGCCTTAACCAATTATATTAAAAAGAAGACTTGAGTAAATGATTATAAAATCATTTCTGGAACAGCACATGACATTAGAAAACATCATTTCTTCCTAAACGAGTCGCTGGGCTGGTACGGTGATTTCTCAGCGGGGTGGAGGACAGAATCTCTGGTGGTTTCAGGTCACACAGGCCTCGGAAGACCCAGATCCAGGCCGCCGCCTTCCCCCAGTCTCCAGAGATCCCGCGAGCTGCTGTCAACATTGGCACAGCGGCTCGGCCCTCCGGAGTGTGGAATACAAGACCAGAGATAAAATTCAAGAGAATGAGAGGGAAGTCCACAGACTGAAAGAAAATATTCACAAAAGACATACCTGATAAAGGACTACTGTCCAAAACATACAAAGAACTCCTAAAACTCAACAGTAAGAAAATGAAAACCCAATTTAAAAGTGGGCAAAAGACTTGAACGAACACCTCATCAAAGACAGAGTAAAACCAGAAAGGCGAATTCCTATTTCTCATACAAAAACAAGCCTGTTTCCCACTTTCGTGTGCAAACACAAATAAGAAAGATGGCGGCGGTAACTGGCGCCCAGTCTCAGCGAGGCTGGTGTGATACAGGGCACGTTTATTTCAACGAAGACATTACACACTGAATCAAGATATACAGATGGTGAGTAAGTGTATGAAAAGATGCTCAATAGCATACGTCACCAGGGAACTGCAAATTACAACGAGATACCCTCACACGAGCGTTAGAGCGGCCAAAATGCAGAACATTTCCCACCACCAAGTGCTGGGATGTGCGTCGACGGGAGCCCTCCCGCACCGCACACCGCGCGTGGGACCGGAGCACGGCGCCGCCACTCCGGAGGGCAGCGTGGCAGCTTCTTACGAAACTAAACATACTCTCACCCTACGGTCCAGCAGCTGCACTCCTCAGTACCTACCCAACAAGTCACAAACTTATCGCCGCTCAAAAACACGCACGCAGCTTCATTCATAATTTTCCAAACTTGGAAGCCACCGAGACGTCCTTCAGTTACTGAACTGCTAAATAAACTGTGGTCCATTCAGACAACAGAATATTATTCAGCACCAAAAAGAAAGGAGCCTTCAAGCCATGAAAAGACATGGGAGGAAATATAAATGCAGATTACTAAGTGAAAGAAGTCAGTCTGAAAAATCGACATACTGTGTGATTCCAACTCTATGGCCTTCCGCAAAAGGCAAAACTATGGAGGCAGTAAGATCAGTGGTCGGCAGAGGTTAGGGGGTGGGGGACGAGCAGGCGGGGCACAGAGGGCTTCGGGCAGTGTGACCACTCCGTGTGACCCTGTCACGGTGGGTACGTGTCCTCACACATTCGTGCAAACCCACGGAGCATGCACCACCAGCAGCGACCCTGATGTAGGCTGTGGACTCTGGGGGATGACAAGGCGTTCATGGGTTCATCAGATCAGTGGTGGCAAATGCACCGTCTGCTGGGTGCTGATGGTGGGGGAGGCTGGGGGAGGGGAGGGGGTGCAGTCTATGGGAAATCTCTGCACCTTCCCCTCAACTCTGCTGTGAACCTAAAACTGCCCCTGCCTCCACAAAATAAAGTCTATTAAAAACAAAAAGAAAATAAAAAACTGGCTCAATAACACACAAGTAAAAAAAGTGAACAGGAAAGGGAAGACATATTTTTAAGTCTAATTAAAGGTAACTTGTGGTACCTGTTACTAAATGCATTATAAAACTTCAGTTAGCAAAACTGCAGGAATGGGACAAGAATACACAGAAGAACTCAAGAGAACAGAGTGGAAAATCTCACAGACCCCAACGTGTAGGGTGATTTTAATATACAGTAACTGGCATGAAAAAGAGAGTAAAAGAACAGTTTTTTTAATGGATTTAAAATAACTGGTAACCTATTTTGAGAAAAAAAAAAAAAGTTAAATCCTTATTTACACAGCAGACAGCAAAATAAATTCCACACAGATGAAAGAGTTATTCCTTTTAAATGAAGCCATAAAGGAACTAGAAGACTCTGAACTCAGGGAAGGAAATGCCTTTCTAGGCATAAAAGCAAGAGGGAAAAAACAAAGAGAAATACAGAGATTTTATCATTTTTTTTTAAGTTCTTAAAGAAATCATTTACCTATCTTGATAAAATGTCTAATTTGAAGTGCATACATATTTATAACAAATCAAATACTGGGTGTGGTAGAGTAAAAAATATTTGGTCTTTGTCCCTGTTTCCTGTCACGATGCTTCTAAAACCCTTGGAATTTACAGCCTTTTGTATGCTAATGATGTGGCTGGGGAGGGGGCTGGTCACCAGAAAAGCCAAGCCTTACAGCACTTTCAGCCTGCTACCATCCCCTCCCCTGACCCACGGGAAGGAAAGCCCTGGAAGTGGGCCAATGGTTTAATCTACCATGCCTCGGTAATGGAACCTCCCTAAAACCTCCTAAATGATAGGGTTTGGGGAGCCTCCACGTTGGTGATCATATTCATGTGTTAGGAGGGTGGCGTGTCCAGAGAGGGCAAGGAAGTTCTGAACCCCTCCCCATACTTTGCCCATGCATCTCTTCCCTGGGGTTGTTCCTGAGTTTTACCCTTTAGAGTGAGTAATGATGAATAAATAAGTTTGTTTATATAAATACAATACACATATGATAAGACACATGCATGCACCTGTATGCTCACGGCAGCATCACTTACAATGGCCAAGACATGGAGGCAACCCACGTGTCCAGTGACTGACGAATGCATAAAGAAGATGTGACGTGTGTACCATGCGCACACACACACACACACACAAATGGAATATCACTCCGCTATAAAAAAGGAATGAAATCTTGCCATTTCTAACAACATGGATGGATCTACAGCATATTATGCTAAGTGAAATAAGTCAGAGAAAGACAAACACCATATGATTTTACTTTCACGTGGAATCTAAAAACAAACAAAAAGAAAGGAAAAAGAAACAAACCGACAGAAACAGACTTATAGATAGAAAGAGCAAGCTGTCAGTTGCCAGGGGGCAGAGAGGGAGGGAATAAAAGATACAAGCTTCCAGTTGAATTAAGATAAGGGGATGTGACATACAGCATAGGGAATTAAGTCAAAAACACTGTAACAACTCTGTATGGTGACAGAGAGTGGCTAGATTTATAGTGGCAATCACGCCACAATGTGTAGAAATGCTGAATCAATATGCTGTACACCTGAAACTATTATAATCTTTTGTGTCAACTACACGTCAATAAAATTAAAATAAAGTAGAGGTTAGCAAATAACGGCCCCCAGGCCAGTGCAGCTGTTTCTGTAAATAAAGTTTTATTGCAACACCCACTCATTCATTTACATACTGTCTTGGGCTGTTTGTCTGCGACAACCGCCAAGCTGAGTAGTAGTGACAGAGACCATCTGGCCCCCAGAAAAGCTTAAACTATTTACTGTCTGGCCCTTTACAGTAACATAAGGTGTAGGACACAGAATAACTATTTGCCTCAAGTCACAAAATTAGCGACAGGGCTGAGACCCAGATCTGCCGCCTGAGTCCCGGACAGAGACTCTGTCAACACACCTTGCTACTTACTCCCTTTTCCCTGGTTCCCATTCACTTACCGATCAAATTATGAGCTCTGAAGCGGAGAGCCAGTCCCTGCAGATTTCTTGTAGTGCTATCAATGATGAGCATTTCAGGCTTTCCCTCATCACATCACCTGCTAGACTCTTCAATCTGGACCCTCCTGCCCCCAAAGCCTTGCTGCCCTCCTTCGGGCTTCCCTGTTGCTCTGAGGTGACAGCTTTGTCCTGATCCCCCCAGCTGCCCTTCAGGCCTTGACCCTCACCTCCCAAGGCACAGACTCACTGACCAGCTTTGGCAACTCCCTTCTTCCAGCTTTTCTCGACTACTCTTTAATTTAAAATTCAGGCTCTTCTTTCACATCTGAACAGCCACACTGGAATCCTACCTGTTTAATCTGCATTCGCCTCTAATCCCTCCTCCTCAGACAAGTATTCCTTGTAAGACATCATAAAGCCCTCACTCAAAAATCTTTATTATTTACCTAAAAGGTGAAGTCTGAACTCCTTAATGGGGCTTTCCCAGTTCTCCCCTAAACAAATCTCCCTGTGCCAGTTAAACTGCATTGCTATGCCTTTCTCAATATCCTTCCTCAAGAGCCAGCTTAAACTGTCTGTCCCTCCTCCAATAATTAAGTAGAAAAAAGAGGTGTACAGAGAAAAGGGGAGGGGTACACATGACAGTTCTTTTCTCACCTGTTCTAGTACTTCTTGCTTGCTAATTCACCAGAGTACTCTTACCACCCACGTAAGACTGCTATCAATATGCTCAGTATTACAAAACTTCTTACAGCAAAAAGTAAAACTGTACTAGGACGCCTGGGTGGCTCAGTCGTTGAGCGTCTGCCTTCGGCTCAGGTCATGGTCCCGGGGTCCTGGGATCGAGCCCCGCATCGGGCTCCCTGCTCGGCGGGAAGCCTGCTTCTCCCTCTCCCACTCCCCCTGCTTGTGTTC
>NC_138370.1:261156-283635 GCF_054177405.1 Leptonychotes weddellii
GTGTCCCCTCTCAGATGGGTTTGCCTTCTGGCACATTCCAGGTGAGGATGCCATGTGGGTGTTAAGGAACTTCGATCCACCACAGTTCACCGTGACAAACATGACTCCACAGAGGAAATTGTTGTATCTTCTCGCTTCTTCTGTGGGAATGGGAATAGGGCTTCTGTGTTCACACAAATTCTGAGGCACCAGGAAGCTCAAAAGTTTATTACTATTATTAATTATTCCTTAAAAAATGGTATCAGAGTTCATGTTTCCAGTGGTGACTCCTAAAACATGGTAGGGCTTCAGAGTAAAGAAATATACATAACACACTTGAGAGGAAGTGTGTGTGGTATTCCCATTATGTCTAATTGTTTTCAAAATTAGGCTAGAGAAGGTTACATAAATAGAGATTTGGCAATTTATCGTCTTAATTAAACATTTAATCTTTGAGGTAATTGTAGATTCACATGCAGTTGTAAGAAGTAACACAGAGACTCCAGCGTTTGCCTCGCTGAGCGTCCTCCAACCCAGACACAGGACGTCTGCCACAAGGGGTCCTCCACGTGGCCCGCACATCCTCACGTCCTTCTCAACCCCGACAACGACTCACCTGCCCTCACCCTCTGCAATCTCCCCATTTCAAGAATGTTGTATAAATAGAATCATGTAGCCTCTAACCTTTGAGAACTAATGCGACTCCCTCGGCACGATTCTCCGGAGACCTTCTAGGTTGTTGTGTGGATCATGTTCGGTCCCTTCACCCCTTCACCGTGAGCAGAATTTTGCAGAATGCTTGTGTTGGCGTAGCCCTTTGCCTACTTAGGGACACCTGCATGGTTTCCAGCATTGGCTCTATGAATAAAGCTGCTGTCAATATTTGTGTGTGGGTTTGTGTGAGGATGTAAGTCTTTGTTCTCCTGGGAAGAGCACCCAGGAGGGCTGGGGCTGGACGGTAGGGGAGCCTCATGTTCAGTTTCTGACGCACCGCTCTCCAGCGTGACTGCACCATTTCGCATGCCCGCCAGCAACAACAGGGGGCCACCCCGAATCCTCCCAGCTTTGGGGTTGTCACTGTTTTCCATTTGAGCTCTTCTGAGAGGTAACCTCTCACTGTCATTGTAATTTGTATTTCCCTCATGACTGACGGGGCAAACATCTCGTGAGCTTGTTTGCCATCAGCAGATCCTCTTTTGTGAAATTCTCTTCTGCTCTTCTGCTCATTTGTCCTGTGGAATTTGGAGCTTCCCATCTCTATTCTGGACGCCAGTCTTCTGTTGGATCTATGATTTGGGAATATTTTCTCCCACTCTGTAGCTTATCTCCCCATCTTCTTAGCAAGACCTTTCACTGAGCAAAAGTTGAAAAATTTTGATGAAGTCCAATCTGCAAATCATTTCTTTGGCTTTCGGTGTCAAATATAAAGACTCTGCTTAACTCTAGATCCCAAAGTTTCTCCTATATTCTTCCTGACATTTTTATCATTTTATGTTTTGCATTTAAGTCGGCATCCATTCTGAGTTAACTTCTGTATGAGGTGACATGCTGAGGTTCATTCATTGTTTCTTGTTGGGTTTTGAGGTTCAGTTTTTGCCGATGTGCAGCTAGTCTCTCCACACAATTCGTGGGGAAGGCCATGTTCTCCCCACTGAACTGCTTTCGTGCCTTTATCAAACATCGATCAGGCCCATTCTCATGGGTTTAGCTCTGGGTTCTCTGTTCTGACCCACTGACTTACGGGCCTGCCCTCAGCAAGTATTGTACACTCGTGATTATGGTGGTCATAAATCGGATGGGATGTTTCCTTCTACTTTACTTTTTAAAAATTATTTTTAGCTATTGTATTTCCTTTGCCTTTCCACATAAATTTTAGAATCTTGTCTATATCTCCAAAAATCCTGTTGTGATTTGATAGGAATTTTGTTCATCCTGTGTATCAACTGGGGACAACAGACATCTTCACTGTGTTGCCTTCCTCCATTAATAAGGTGTCTCTCTACTTCTTTGGATTTTCTTTGATATTTCTTTGTTGTTGTATAGTTTTCAGCACACAAGCCTCATAGATAATGTGTTACATTTACACATATTTCTTTTTTAATGATTATAAATGATACTGTGTTTTTAATTTTGGTATCCATGTGTTCATTGCTAGCAAACAGAAATATGATTGATTTTTGAATGTTTATCCAGGAGTGAAACTTACTTGGTCATTGGTGTGTAATTCTTTCTATATGTCACTGTCTTCTATTTGCTAAAATTGTGTTAAGAATCTTTTCCTGATAAATGAATTCAGCAAAGTTGCAGGATATAAAATCAATGTGCAGAAATCTGTTGCATTCCTATACACTAATAATGAAGCAACAGAAAGAGGAATTAAGAAAATAATTCCATTTAAAATTTCACCAAAAATAATAAGATACCCAGGAATAAACCTAACCAAAGAGGTGAAAGACCTGTAATCTAAATAGTATAAAACGTTGATGAAAGAAATTAAAAATGACACAAAGAAATGGAAAGACATTTTATGCTCATGGATTGGAAGAACAAATATTATTAAATCTCTGTAATACCCAAAGCAATCTACAGAATTAAGGCAATCCCTATCAAAATGCCACCAGCATTTTTCACAAAGCTAGAACAAACAATCCTAAAATTTGAATGGAACCACAAAAGACCCCAAATAGCCAAAGCAATCCTGAAAAAAGGAAAAGCAAAGCTACAGGCATCATGATTCTGGACTTCAAGCTCTATTACAAAGCTGTAATCAAGCTAGCATGGTACTGGCACAAAAACACATAGATCAATGGAACAGAACAGAGAGCCCAGAAATGGACCCACAACTCTATGGCCAACTAATCTTCAACAAAGCAGGAAAGAATATCCAATGGAAAAAAGAGTCTCCTCAATAAATGGTGCTGGAAAGCCACCTGCAGAAGAATGAAACTGGAACATTTTCTTAACACCACACACAATAATAAACTCAAAATGGGTTAAAGACCTAAAAGTGAGACAGGAAAACATAAAAATCCTGGAGAAGAACATGGGCAGTAACATTTTTGACATTGGCCTTAGCAACTTCTTAGTAGACACGTCTCCAGAGACAAGGGAAACAAGAGCAAAAATGAACTATTGGGACTTCATCAGGATAAAAAGCTCTGCACAGCAAAGTCAACAAAAGTAAAAGGCAACTTATGGAATGGGAGAAGATATTTGCAAATGACATTACAAATAAAGTGTTAATATCCAAAATATGTAAAGAAGTTATAAAACTCAACACCCCCAAAATAAATAATCCAGTTTAAAAGTGGGCAGAAGACATGAATAGACATTTTTCCAAATAAGACATACAGATGGCTAACAGACACATGGAAAGTTGCTCAGCATCACTCACATCAGGGAAATGCAAATCAAAACTACAATAAGATATCACCTCACACCAGTCAGAATGGCTAAAATTAACATAGAAAACAGTCAGTGCTGGTGAGGATGCAGAGAAAGGAGAACCTCTTACACTGTTGGTGGGAATGCAAGCTGGTGCAGCCACTCTGGAAAACAGTATGGAGGTTCCTTTAAAAATTAAAATGGAACTACCCTATGATCTAGTAATCACACTGTGTATTTACCCAAAAAATACAAAAACGCTAATTGAAAAGGATACATACATCCCTATGTTTATAGCGGCAATGTCCACGATAGCCAAACTATGTAGACAACTCAAGTGTCCATTGACAGATGAATGGATAAAGAAGTGATATATATTTACATACAATGGAATATTACTCAGCTATAAAAAAGAATGAAATCTTGCCATTTGCAATGACGTGGATAAAGCTAGAGAGTATAACGCTAAGTGAAATAAATGAGTCAGAGGAAGACAAATACCGTATGGTTTCACTTATATGTGGAATTTAAGAAACAACAACAACAAAAAAAGCAAAAGAAAAAAAAGAGAGAGAGGGAGACAAACCAAGAAACAGACTCTGAACTACAAAGAACACATTGATGGTTACCAGAGGGGAGGTGGGTGGGAGATGGGTGAAATAGGTGATGGGGATGAAGGAGGGCACCTCTTGTTATGAGCACAAGGTGATGTATGGAATTGTTGAATCACTATATTGTACACGTGAAAGAATCTTACACTGTGTGTTAACTAACTGGAATTTAAATAAACTAGACTAAAATAATAATTAAATAATTTTTCATCTATATCCATGAAGGACATTGGTCTGTAGTTTGTTTTCATGCAGTTTGTCTGATTTTTGCACCAGGGTAATACCATCTTCAAAAATGAATTAGGAAATATTCCTTTTCTATTCTCTGAAATATTGTGTGGGATTGGGGTTAATGCTTCTATAAACATTTGGTAGAATTCTCCAGTGAAACCATCTGAGCCTGGAGAGGGAGTCTTTTGGGGGAGTTTTTAAATTATGAATTCAATTTCCTTAATAGTTTATAGGGTTACTCCAATTGTTTATATCATATTAGCTGCGTTGTGGTATTTTGTTTCTGGAAGAATCGGTCCACTTCTCTAAGTTATCAAGTGTCTACAGTTGCTCATAATGTTCTCTTGCTGTCCCCTGGACGTCGGCAGGGTCTGTAGCAGAAACCACCTCTCCATCCTGATATTTGTCACTTGTGTTTCTTGGTTTCTCTCAGTCTCTGTCGAGGCTCATTGACTCTGTCACCTGCAGGAGGTGCCAGGGCACTGAGCTGCAGATTTCCCAGGGTCTCCCCCATCCTCTGCTGGTGGGGGTGGGGCTGTGGCCACAGTCCTTTCTGGCGTGCGGCAGTTTCTGTCTCAAGTTCTGTCTTTCTGGGCTCCCCCTCCCTGGGCTTTGGCCAGGAGAGCTGTTTTGTTGGGGCTTCTACTGAGCTCCAAGTCTGCAATCCAGGAGACCACAGCAAAACCCAGCCTCCTCACCCTCTTCGGGCTTCTCTCTTCTATCCCTCTTTCAGAGTCTGTTTGTTTCTTTTATACGCTGTATGTGGTTTTTAGTTGCACTTGTTGCGAAGAACAGGGAAAAATACAACTACCACCTCTTCCCGTGAGCAGAAGTCCTAGTCTGTCATTTCTAAGGAAAGGAAAGAAATCAGAGCTGCTCCCCTTTCAGTGAAGGGACCTTCACAAATATGTCATAAAGGACATTACCTTTCAGAAAGGTAAATATTTTATTTTTGGCTTTTGTGCCAAAGATAATCTTATCTCAGATAGAATCCTTTCCAGGAAGCAGCTTTACAAATGTTCTCTTCCATGTTCCATAAGGTTTGTTTAAACCCATGGGATCAGGTTTCTTGCACGGTAGACTTTGAGTCGTGAAGACAGCACCTTACATTTATCCAGGTGTTATGATGGCCACATCAGATCCGAGACCATATTTCAGTTATTTCTTCACTTTCTTCTGTTGTACACAGCATGCTATTTGACTTATAGCAGATGCCCAATAGATGCTGCTGGACTGAATTCACAAACAGTGCTTCCTCAGTCTCATTTGATGGGTGCCCCTCCCCGCCCACCAGGTTAACAGCTGCCCTATCATTCCCTCTTCACAGAGAGAGCGTGCTGCAGCTCTTTGTCCAATATCAGAACACCACGTTTAGTGGTTGGTTAGGACCAAGCCAATCTGCTTTGATCCTAGATTACCATTTTATTTCTGGTTCTAGCTGTGACTCTTAATACCTAGTAAGTACGAAGAGAGCTTAACTTTTTAAAATTGAGTGTGGTAGGCTTGATAGAGAAGCCAGAAGACTGACAGAGGACATGGCATGTTCCAGCTTAAAAGAGATTTAGACTTCACATGACAAGAACGTGCTCAAATTTTGTTCTACATGTGCCCTTTAGGGACTGCAGGGCACCAGGAATCCCACTCCTGCCTGAAACACTCCTCTTTTATCTCTTTCCTAGGTTGGTTTTCTGTGTAATTAAATTTCATTAAACATAGTGTTGTATGGCCAAAAAACAGTTTAAAAACCACTGAGCTAATCCAAACTCCTCATTTTACTTGAGGCTCCAAAAGGAAAAGTAATTTACCCAAGGTCACAGAGCTAGGGTTTTGGTGGAGCCAGGACTAGTCAGGGAAGCAGTTAATCTTATAATTCAGACATCCAGACTCCTCGTTTCCTTGTCCTGGTGACCCGGGTAATTGGGCCTTTTGAATTGTACATGCATTCTTCCCCAAGTCTGCCATCACCCACTCCACCTAACATGGTCCGTACCTAAAATTGATCAAACTTGATTTCTGTGAAGCCCTGTTTGCTACCCAATGTCATTCTGAACTCCAACTATCCTGAAGACAAGGGCTCCCCCCCCACAAAAGAATGATCATCCAACAGTGACAGTCAAGAAATTATAGAGTATTTGGGAGCACAGAGCAGCATCCACACTCTGCCCAGTGTTAGGCTTCCGAAGAGATGTGACTGACTTGGGAAAATCAAAGGACATAATAAACCCCAATGTAAAAAACAAAAGACCCTTTGACCTCACTCAAAACAGTTAACAAAAAACCACATAGCTCTTTCAAAATACTGACAATAAGCAAATACACGAGGACTGCTCTACGTGGAAGAGAGAATCAGTGAAATTGCCAGTAGGTAGGCAGGAGGGAATGAGGCAGCATTCATTCTCTAACCTCTGAAACACACTGCAACAGTCCACAGAGCCTAAGGGAGTCGAAGCATGTCCTCACCACTGATTTCAGTGGGGGAGCTTATTCTACAGAGTGGAGTTTAAATAATTGCAGAGTGCTTGTTCAGATCCTTTTCTTAATGCTACACCATTACCTATGTACCTTCTATGGCCTTGAACTAGCTAGAGATACACACAAATTTGTCCAACATTTGTTCTCATTTTAGTGTCAGTTCCTTATGTGATGGGTCTTGGTGTTCTATGGAATAACAGGAAACATTTGTCCCTGACTTTTCTGGGACAGTAACAGTTTCCAACATTCTTCTCCACTATCCCCAAAGTATAGTTAGACTTGTGAGACAGTGTATCCTATTGAAACAAAACAAAATGAACTACTTTTATTGTTTTTTAATGACTAAAAAGAATCATATTCTCATTGCCTAAAAATAAGAAAATTCATAAAGTATAAAGAAGAAAATCAAAACAATCCGTAATCCACCACTCAGAGGCAACCATAATTAACATTTTAAGTGTATCTTTTTCAGTGTTTAAACATATAATTTGGATCATAGTCTATGTATGCTGTAGTTTTGTATATTGCATTTAGAAATTTAATAGACTTTATTTTTTAGAGCAGCTTTAGGTTTTCAGAAAAATTGTCAGAAAGTTCCTACATACCTCCTTTTTCCCTTATCAGTTTCCTTATTATTTACACATTTTATTAGTGTGGAAATTTGTTACAGTGGATGAGCCAACATTAATACATTATTATTGACTAGAGTCCAGGATTCCCACTTGGTGTTGTGCATTCTATGGGTTTGGGCCAGATGTATAATGACATATATTCATCATTATAGTATTATGCAGAGTAGTTTCATGCCCTAAAAGTCCTCTGTGCTCCACCTACTTATCCCCCTCCCCTTCCAGAAATGTAATATCATTGACATCGTACAGTGTATAGCTTTTTCAGATTGGCTTCTTTCACTTAGTAATATGCATGTAAGCTTCCTCCATGTCCTTTCATGACTTGATAACACATTTCTTTTTAGAGCTAAATAATAGCCCATTGCCTGGATGGACTACGGTTTATTTATCCATTCACCTACTAAAGGACAACTTGATTGCTTCCAAGTTTTGGCAATTTTGAATAAATCTGCTATTAACATTCATGTGCAGGTTTTGTGTGGACACAAGGTTTCCATTCTTTTGAGTAAATACCAAGAAAGAGAAATGCTGCATCGTATGGTAAGGGCATGTTTAGTTTTTTGTTGTTGTTGTTAAGATTTTATTTATTTATTTGACAGAGAGAGAGACAGCGAGAGCAGGAACACAAGCAGGGGGAGTGGGAAAGGGAGAAGCAGGCTTCCCGCCGAGTGGGGAGCCTGATGCGGGGCTCGATCCCAGGACCCTGGGATCATGACCTGAGCCAAAGGCAGACGCTTAGTGACTGAGCCACCCAGACGCCACCCAGGCATGTTTAGTTTTGTATGAAATTTTTAAACTGTCTTCCAAAGTGTCTGCACCATTTTGCATTCCCACCAGCAACAAATGAGTGTTCTTGTTGCTCCACATCCTCACCAGCATTCAATATTTTCAATGTTTTGCATTTTAGCCATTTAATAGGTGCACAGTAGTGGCTCATTTTTTTCAATTTGCAATTTTGTAGTGACATATGATGTAGATATGCTTATTTGCTATCTGTCTAGCTTCTTTGGTGAGGTTTCTGTTCAGATCATTTGTCCATTTTTAATTGGGTTGTTTGATTCCTTATAGCTGAGTTTTAAGAGTTCCTTGTATATTTTGGATACAAGTCCTTTATCAGATATGTGTTTTGCAAAGATTTTCTCCCAGTCTGTAGCTTGTCTTTTCATTCTTTTAATGCTATCTTTCACAGAGCAGAAGTTTTTAATTTCAATGAACTTGTCAATTTTTCTTTCATGGACCATGCTTTTAGTTTTGTATCTAAAAAATGACCACCAAACCCAAGGTCAGCTAGGTGTTCTCCTATGTTCTCTTCTGGGAGCTTTATAGTTCTACATTTTACATTTAGGTCTCCGATCCATTTTGAGTTAATTTTTGTAAAGAATGTAAGGTCTGTGTCCAGATTAATTTGTTTGCACATGGACGTCCACTTCTTCCAGCACCATTTGTTGAAATGACCATCTTTTCTCCACTGGATTGCATTTGCTTCTTTGTCAAAGATCAGTGGACTATATTTGTGTAGGTCTGTTCCTGGACTCTTACTGTGTTCCATTAATATATTTGTCTACTCTTTTGTTGATGCCCCGCTGTCTTGATTACTCTAGGTTCCAGTAAGTCTGGAAGTCAGGTAGTGTCATTGTTTAATTGTTTTTCTCCTTCAATATTGCATTGGCTATTCTAGGTCCTTTGCTTATCTGCATAAACTTTAAAATTAGTTCACTGATATCCACAAAATAACAGGATTTTGACTGGGGTTGCACTGACTCTCTAGATCAAGTTGTGAAGAACTGACATTTTTGGCAATATCGAGTCCTTCCAACCATGTACATGCATTATCTCTCCACTTATTTTTCTTTGATTTATTTTATCAGAATTTTAGTTTTCCTCCCACAGATCTTGCATATGTTTCATTAAATTTATACTTAAGTATTTAATTTCTGGGGTGAAAATATAAATGAATGGTACTGTGTTTTTACTTTTAAATTCTACTTGTTCATTGCTGGTATATAAGGAAACAATTGACTTTTGTATATTAACTTTGCATCCTGCAGTCTTGCTATAATTATTTATTAGTTCCTGGAGTTTTGGGGTTTTTTTTGAATTGATTCTTTGAGATTTTCTACACAGACAATCCCCCATCCTCCTTCCTCCATCTGGGCAATTCCCACACTAGGGGACCAGGGGTGGGGGCTGTGCTCCTCAGACAGAAGCTGACATCCCCGAGCAAGGTCTGTGCCCTGACTTCCATGTGACCGAGTCCTGCTGGGATTTTGAGTCTGGAGGGGAGGGAGGCGGAGGGCAAGGAGAGCAGTGTCCCTGCTGATGTGGCAGAGGACACGGCAGCCGCCTCTGGGGACTGTGTCCAGGGCTCACTGGAGGTCGTGGCGTACTCCCCAGTGCCTCCATCGGCCTTGCTGGGCTGTGGTAGTGGTTCAAGCTCCCGTGAGCCGCCCTTCCAGTGTCTTTTCACTAAGTCCCTTTTTCATGTGTATCCGCCAGAAGTGGCTTCTATTGCTTGTGTAGTCAAAGAGTATACTAGGAAAGCAAATTCTTTTGAAAATCAGTAAAATATTCACCTCGTTCAACTTGCTGGGGGAAAAGTCCTGCAGCACAAAGGCACATGTGGAAGGAATCTGAAGAGCCTGTGTGGAGGTTGATTTTCATCCTTCCTTAAAGACGTGGAGACCAAGGGTCCAGGAAAAATCTCCGGGGAGGGACTTGACGATTTCAGTGGCTGGTGGAGTTGGCAGGAGCCCAGCACCGATCAGAAGACCTAACTTGTCCTTTGCCTTCAGTGATGCGCAGACCCCCACTGCTGGGGGGACAAACCTACTGTCTTCACAGGCTCTTGTGAAGATTGGTGTGGCCCCTTAGACAGAGCAAAGAATCCAGTGCATGCCCTCATTTTATACAACACTTGTCAGAGACTGCAGTGGCCGGGCGGTTGTGGGGAGAAGGGGTGTCTTCTGGGTTACGTTTTATGAGCCCTTCCCCGTAGAGCTGCATGGTCTCCGGGGTGTGGGAATCACTAGCGGATGAAAGAGGGTATACCAAGGAGATAATCTCATTGAAATTCATTTGTGCCTGCTTAGTTTAACTAATGAGTCGTTATCCAGTGGAATGTAATAAATGTGTAGCATCACATTTGCCTACAGATGGCAAATTAATAGGTCAGTTCCTTGTCAAAACAGAAAGCGATTATCTATTTTATTTAACTTTCTAGCTGATTTGCATTTTTGTAGAACTGCCATCTGTTTGAAAGATGCTTTAAAGATAATATAAAACCTTTCCCCCAAAATTACCCAGTTAGCAAAATACCGTAACATCTCGTTTTTCCCCAACAGAAAAAGTGCTAAGTATGCTTCCCCTTCCTAAATAAACGGCCTTACAGTTAAGTATATATTCAGCTGCTGTGACCGTTCTCCTGCTGGGGGACCAGAACACACAGCCTACAGGTCATTGACTTGTGAAAACACTTGTGCTTATTTTATCTTCAAATGGATTGTTAAAAGGAAGTCAAAGGGTTACCTCACCTTGGCGCAGTCGGCGTCATTGTGTCCCACACTTTCGGTTTGTTTATTACTGTTCCCATCTTTTTGGGCGCCCTAATTTGAAGAGCCACTGGAGCTCTCTCTTCTGACTTAGAGATGTTTCTGTTTGACTCTCTTACTGTGTGACCACCGAGCGATATCTAATTGCAAAATCCTAGACATTGCCTATAGTTGGTCCAAAGACATTTTGGTTGGGTTCAAAAAGACATGAGAAAAATTAACCTCAAATTGGAGACATAAAGAAGGTGTCCCAAGCTGATTTTTGAGAAAACAGAGGTCTGACAGGGTGACGTTTGTAGACCTACATTAACTTGGGAGACAAATGATTTTTTTGTTTGTGTTCTGTGGGCCAAGCTGAACTGTGTTTTAACTGCTATTGATTTTATGTGAATTTCTTTTTGTAGCACTCAGATGCGTGAGTGACTAGAGACTAGTCTAGTTTGGAGACCAGGATTGTGGCACGAGCCAACCCTCATCTTTGCTCTGAAATGCAGGTTGCCGGTGGGTTCTGCCACCAAGAGGAGACAGGCTGTGCGTGACGCCCTATGGGGAGAATCCAGGGAGCCCCCAGACTCATTATTCCCGGGACGCTGCTTTCTCAGCACAGACAGCCCCACGGGAAAGTCGCCGCGAGTGAGACCCGTCTCAGCGCTGGTGACTGTGGCGGGAACGTCTCCAGTCCACAGTACCCGATGCAAGCGTTAGACAGTACTTTGGTTGTGAAGACGTCTACCCACGGCTGGTTTTATTCATTTTTAACTGACCGTGTGTTGTCGTCTTGACAGCTACCTGGCTCGACGTCTAGAAGCCACCGATCTGGTGGGATTCCTGGCTTCTGCTCTTCCTATGAAGAAACGAAGTAAGAAGGGCAGGGAGGTCAGGGAAGGGACCCTCTGAGAGACCCTCCGATCCACTCTCCTCCAGGCACAGCTACGGGAAGTAAGGTCCAGTGGCTTGTTCGAGGCCGTTAGGGACTGCATGTCTGTGCCTGCACAAAACCCACATGTTGGACCCTCAGCCCCGAAGTGATGGGTCACGAGGTGGGGCCTTTGGGGGTGATGAGGTCGTGTGGGGGGGGCCCTGTGGTGGGATTAGTGTGCTTCTAACGGAGTCCCTGGGAGCCCCTCCACACGGCTGCCCGGAGCCGGGAAGCAGCTCTCTGCAGACCCCAGACCTGCCAGCACCTTGATCCCCGAGTTCCAGCCTCCAGACCACGAGAATCCAGTTTCTGGGGTATCTGAGCCCCCAGGCCGTGGTTCTCTGTTCCGGCAGCCCTGACGGACCGACGCACGGCCCTACAGAGGCCCGAGGGGCTGAGTTGCAGAGGACGGGTAGGCATTCACTCCTGGGTGGGAATCTGGGGAGAGTCTCCTTTCTTGCTGCAGAGATTTTCTCCAAGCTTCTCGGAGCAGCCCGGGACACGCATGCCGTCGAGGGCGTGAAGGGTTCCAGCGACTGCAGCCGCGGGCAGGCGTCAGGCCCGTCTACACCCACAAACTTCCACTGAACGAAGGAAAGTCACAGGAGTGAAAGTTTCCGGAATCCACCTCAATCGTTAATCCCACCAGGGACAAGATGGATAATTTCCCTGCAGCAGAAAGACATCCACTCTTTAAAAATAGGGAAGAAGAGCTTGTGTTGCATCGTTATTTTTTTCTCTTTCAACTCAATTTCTTACCGTCAGTAGAGGGAAGAACAAAAGCAAGATCAATGTGGATTAGTTAGAGAAGCCAGACTGGATCTTTCCCATTAATGTCAAGTGCGAGCTTTCTGTTCTAAGCAGAAAGGCTCAAAGGCAATTGAGAATAGAACTAACACAAAAGTAGCACAATGTAATGTTTACTCTTAAGATGTAGGGTGAGTGCTGAAAGGACAAGGCGCTTGAGCATGAATGAACGGTTTGTCTAACAAAATAACAGCCCTGCAGGGCCCCGTTTCCTGGGACGACTAAAATCTTTGCAAATCTGTCCCGTCTTTCATTAATGATCACCCACCTACGTAAAAAGATTTATTTTTATGTAACTTCCAGTATTTATTTAAAATGAGATGACAGTTGGGGCACCTGGGGGCTCAGTTGGTTGAGCTCCCGACGCTTGATTTCGGCTCAGGTCATGAGTCGGCCCATGTCGGGCTCCACGCTCAGCTCAGAGTCGGCTTGGGATTCTCTCTCCCTCTGTGCCTTTGCCACCCTCCCTCTCACTCATGCTCTCTTTCTCTCTCTCTAAAATAAGTAAGTAAATCTAAAAAAATGAGATGACAATAAATGGAATTTGTGGGCCAATAACGTGTTTGTGTGCACCGAGTGTAACATGTAGAAGGCACAAAAGGAAACTTGCATAAAAAATTCCTTCCTTTCTCTCTGCCTCTGATCTTCTACAAGTGACCAAAGCCCCAAATTGGCTTGAAAGTCTAAAAAATCTATATTGACCTGATTATTGGTCATTCATTCTTTTGGCAAATATTCATCGAGTACTTGAGGACATGCAGGCTAGCGGGGGCATGACCTGGGGGAGAGGACGAGCCCAGCTCGCTCCGGCAGCATGTCCGGAGAGAGCCGGCATTCCCACGGCCCGGATAGCAGGACGGCGGCAGGAACGGCTGAGACACCAGCCCTGCAGACCTTTCTGGGCGGCTCGGTCAAGCATCGAACGCTAGTTAGTGCCTTTCTGCACCCGAATCACCTGAAGACCACAGGCCGTTCACTCTTGAAGGCCTGTGGACAGATCTTACATCTCTCTGTAACAATGCTGGGCCTTCCGAGTTCTCCCTTCGCGACCACAGTGGAGTGCATCTGTCTTCACCTGAGGGATGTGTGTGCAGAACCACACCTCAGACCCTCGGGAAACTCATTTACTTGGAGACTTGGGACCACACCTTTCAGAAATGAGAAGAGAAACGCTCATGGCATGAAAGCCATGCCCTCCGGTGTGGTTTCCCACGTTGGCAGTCGCTCCACCTCCTCCAGTCTGGGACCGTGGTAGCGTTCACACGCTTGGTCATTTGGCGCCAGTTTTGCCAGCCCCCTCCTTGTGCTCGTCTGGACGGGTGCAGGGCTGTGCACGTGGTGACCGGTCGGATGTGTCAGGCTGCCGGTGGTGATGCACTGATGATGGGTGTGTGCTCGTCCCGTGTTCCCTTCCCTATTCGAGGTTCTTCTGTAGTTCATGTGGGACTAAATGAGAAGTAGGAAGGAGTGCTCAGTCATGTTCAATTCATTTCACTTCATCCATCCATTCATTTATCCAACACACACGAGCTGATGCTCAGCTCTGTGCCCGATGCCATGGACTTCCTTAATCCGAAGTAGAGATTAATGTCTTTATTTAGACTTTCAGATTGGTCAGTCTGAAGAGGGTGTCCTTCAGGATCGGTGGAGGTCGGTATGGAGGAGACTCCCCCAGCCAATGGAGGTCCTCGCTTGCATGATGCCACAGAGCAGGGGTCTGCGGACCGCTCGTATGAGAGGGACGAGGGACACGAGTGTCAGAAGAACTAGAGCCACGCCCGCATTCAAGCCACCCTGGGGTAGAAAAGTGGTCGCCTTCAGCTGTCTGAAATTCCTGGGCCAATGGAAATTTAGCTCTCCCTCACCTTGTACAGCCAACTGCAACACTGAGTCTCGGGCTCCTGGCTCTTTCCTAAGAAAGTAACTCATTACACGAGGGGCGCCTGAGTGGCTCAGTCGTTAAGCGTCTGCCTTCAGCTCGGGTCATGATCCCAGGGTCCTGGGATCGAGCCCCGCATCGGGCTCCCTGCTCAGCGGAGAGCCTGCTTCTCCTTCTCCCTCTGTCTGCCGCTCTGCCTACTTGTGCTCTCTCTCTATCTCTGTTAAATAAATAAATAAATAAAAATCTTTAAAAAAAAAGAAAGTAACTCATTACACGAAACAATTACAGTAAAAGGAAGACAAAGTCAGTTTTGACCTGGGAGAGCTGAGGTCAGCCCCGTAAGTCTGTTTGGTGATATCTTTGTCCTTCATCATCTCATTTTGTTGGTGTTAGATCTGCTTGGAGCTCCTAGAAACACGCGGTGAAGGGAGATTAGTCGTCTTCAGCTTTAATTCAACATTTATGGATCCACAGACAGGTGCGGACCCCTGGGGACGAGGGGACACCTAAGGTTCGTCCTGCTGGTTCTCATTTCCTGCATCATAAAAACGAGGGTAAGGACAAGACCAACTACTCCAACAGGGATTGGAATGCTCCACCAGCTCGGGGCCCATGTGGGCGGGGAACCCGGTTTCTACCGCTTGCGGGTCTGCTCCCGAGAGGAGCAGGGAGAGGGACAGCACACAGGTGCCCTTCGCTCTCTGCGGCAGCAGCTGGCCTCAGACAGGAAATCCCACTTCATCTTCTGACAGAGCATCTGTCACAACTTTCCCACGCCTATTTTCTGGCAATAGCTTTCCTCCTTTGTGAATATGCTGCAGTCCCACACAGTAGGGAGATGCTAAGGAAGTTTCCTCTTTAATGAGCAAGTTAGGATTTTGGGGACGACTTAGAATGCTGTTTTCTTAAAGACGCAAACAGTAGGAATCGCCCGGGAAGATGCACCCTGGCCTGGGCGGTATTTAGTTCAGGTCATGTCCAGAGACGTGCACAGGAGGGACGTCCATGAAAAGCCCGTCATGTTTCTGGTCACTTTTGCCCTGCATGGGCAGGTTATTTATAAGTCCTGAATATTAAACTTAAGGGTACAAATGAAGGAAATCCCGTAACCAGCAAAGTGTGGACACACGAAGAGTAGGATGACGAGCAATGGTGTCTCCACATCCATGTGTGTCTGGCGGCACAGACCTTGGTCGTGTTTAATGTTGGTGTTTGCTTGGGAGGATGAGGCCGGCCCGACGGAGGGCGGAACAAGCATCTATTTTAGGAGACGGGGCTGGAAGTCCCGTCAGGAGGCACCGGGCTCTCCTGTGCAGGGACCCTCGCGAGCCTGTGGGGCTTTCATCGAGGCACCTGCCCGTGAGAACAGCCCCGCCTGTTGTGGGATGTCTGCCTTCTGGCCACGGGAAGGGAGGGCCAGCCAAGCGGCTCGAGAAGGACCTGGGCACAGATGCCGGCTCCCTGCCTCCTGTGGGCCTCAGTTTCCTCATCGGCAAACTGGGATGGTTCCACAGCCTTCAGTCACCAGTGGGCTGGGACACACTACCGAGTGCACAGCAGGACTTACCCCGCCACACACGTGTCTTCCTTCTGATCTCCTTGCTCCCTCTGTCTCTCTGTCTGTCTCTGGTGGAAAGTTGTCCTGAGCCCCAGGCGGCTCCTGCTCAGCAGGACTCAGAGACGACGGACGTGGGGCAGACTCGGGAACTGTCCCACGTTCTCCTCACAGGGCCCGCCCACAACCTCCAACGGGACTAGCCGCTGGGTTACCGGAAGCAGAGGACACCAGGGGCAGTGCAGGGACAGGCTCAGTGTGCTGAAGGTAAAGCCAATCAAGAATCTCATATTCTCAGAGAAGCAGAGCATTTGTTGCTAGCAGAATCACCTTCCACGGTACCGAGGAGGCTCTTCAGGCTGAGCACAGGTGGCACCAGACAGAATTCAAATTCACGTGGTACGGCAGAGTGGTACTAGAGGTTATTGCGTGGACAATTTAACAGATGGTACCAGGCGTATTTCTCCCCCTTTCTTCTCTTAACTGATTTAAGAATAATTGCGTTAGATAATATGTGTAGAATTGTATTACTTGGTTGTATCATACGGAAATGTAATACACTTGAAAACAGCCCCTGGGGGAGGTGGACGTTGGAGAGACAGAACGACAGAGGGGGCATCCACAGCACAGGAAGCAGTGAGCGAGTCAGAATGGCCAGTGGGAACTTTAACGTGGCAAGTTGTGTAAATACATATTTGCTCTTCCTCTCTTCGGCTTAAGACTATATAAAATAATAATTATGACAACGTCTTGCTGCGTTTGAGACACAACAGCGTGGGAATGCGGTCTGGGGAGTGCCGCTGAGCCAGCTGATGTTCTGTCCCGTTCAGGAGCCCGGTTAGTCCAACTCTGACGTAGACCCTGGTGTCGGGATGTATGCCGTAAGCCCTGGGACAACCACTCAGAAAACAACTCAATAGCACAGTAAAATACTCATACTGCTGTGCCAGGGAAGAGCCGCTGAACGCAGAAGGTGGTACGGGATGGGGGTAGGAGGGGGGAGCAGGACTCGCGGAGGACGGAGTGTGGTGGTGGTCACGGATCCAACCACGCCAACAGTAACACTGCCTGTGAGTCACTTGACCAGCTCATCGGGACTCAGAGGTGACCAGTCTGGACAGAGGGAGGCAGATACTCACATGTATGTGAGTCCACACTGCACACCAGGTCCATATCCACACATGCACACACACACTGTCTACAGGGGCCCAGTGGGGAGCCAGGAAACACAACGATGAGAGAAATGGGGAGGCTGTACCAACATCGGGACAAAACAGACTTTGAAGCAGAAAATGTTCCCAGAGAAAAGATGGGGCATTTTATAATAATAAAAGGGTCGATTCATAAGGAAGATATAACAATTTTAAGCTTACATGCGCTTAATAGCGGGACCCCAAATGCATGAACTTGACAGAATTGAAGGGGAAGGAGGCAATTTAACAACAGCTTCTAGAGACTCCAATACCTACTTCCAACAATTAATGGGACAACCAGGCCGAAGATCAACAGGGAAACACAAGACTGGGATCATACTTTATTTTATTTATTTATTTTTTAAAGATTTTATTTATTTATTTGACAGAGAGAGACACAGCGAGAGAGGGAACACAAGCAGGGGGAGTGGGAGAGGGAGAAGCAGGCTTCCCACAGAGCAGGGAGCCCGATGCAGGGCTCGATCCCAGGACCCTGAGATCATGACCTGAGCCGAAGGCAGATGCTTAATGACTGAGCCACCCAGGCACCCTGGGATCATACTTCAAACCCACTCGACCTACCTGATGTCCACAGGACCCGCCACCAAACAGTAGAGGGTGCGGTTGGGCATGTGAGATGCTCTCCAGTGGGAACCGTGTGGTGCACCATGAAATACACTCCAGTACACACGATGGAATGGAAACATATTAAATCTGAACAAATAATTCACAAATGTGGACACTAAACAACACATCCTAAATAACCAGTGGGTCAAAGAGTAAACCCCAAGGGAAATTAGCATGTTAGCATTACGGGAGGTGGTCAAAGCTGTGCTCAAAGGGAAAATCATAGCTTTGAGTGCCTATTCTAAGAAAACACCTCAAATCAACAACCTTTCACCTTAAGAAACTAGAAGAGAACAGCAAGCCCAAATCCAGCAGAAGGAAGGAAACCAGATTAAAGCAGAAATAAATGAAGTCGAGATTAGAACAATAGAGAAATCAACACAACCAGAAGCTGTTTCTTTGAAAACGTTGATAGAATCACAATCCTGTAGCAAGTCTGACTAAGGAGAAAAGAAAACTGCTAAGTTACCAAAGTCGGGGGAAATGGGGGGAGGGATGTCTTATACAATAATGACCTTATAAATGTAAAAGACGATTAGAACTGAGTACTCTCAACAATCGCATGCCAGTGAAGTTAAGCAAATGGATAAATTCCTAGAGAAACACAAATACGGAAACTGACTCAAGAGGACAGAGAAAATCTGAATAGATATAAAACAAGTAGAAATACTAATAACGTAGAAACTCCAGAGAGCTGCCCTGGTGGCTTCCCGCTGACATTTAAATGCTTCACAAACTCTGCCAAAGAGTTGAGGAGGAGTGAACCCTCCCCAGCTCGTCACCACCCCGACGCCAACACGGGGCACAGACGGCCCGAGCCCACGGCCGCAGACCGAGGGCTGCTCTGAACACAGACACAGAAATCACCACCCCACACGCAGATGAGAGCCCACGTGAGGCGGATCCTAAAGGTGAGTAAACAGGATTTACGCCAGCCGCGCGTGTCTGGCTCAACTGCAATCAATGTAATAAAGGACAAAAGCAGTGTCCTTTTGCATCTCGATGGATGCAGAAAAGAATTTTGACAAAATCCAACACTGTTTCACCATTAAAAAATACTCATGAAACTAGCAGGACGAGGAGACTTCTTACAGCCTGACGCTTCTATTTATGGTGAGTTGACTATTGACAAGGGGGCCAAGACAAGTCCCGGGAAAGGGCAGTCTTTCAAAGTGACGGTGCTCGGACGGTGCGATGTTCCCATACAAAAGAACGGTGTCAGGCCTTTCCCTTACCCTGTGCACAAAACTACACATGGACCCCAGACCGAAGTGTGGGGACTGAAGGCTAAGGTTTCTCTTAGGAGAAGACAGGTGTTCATCTTCATGACCTTTGGTCAGATGATGGTTTCTTAGATTTGACACCAAAAGCACGGCAACAAAAGAGAAAATTGGATGTTAAAACTAAAACTTTCCATTGCAAGTGATCTGAACAAAGTAAGATAACCCAAGAAGAATGGGAGAAAATATTTGCAAATCATGTATCTAATGTGGGACTGATACTCAAAATACTAAAGAACTTCTCTAACATCATAATAAAAACTCAAAAAAGCCCGTTATAAATTAGCCAAGGATTTGAATGAATGTGCCCTCAAGAAGACAGACAAATGGCCAATAAGCCACGAAAAGATGTTGTGCTTTGTCAGCCATCAGGGAAATGCAAACCCACACTGAGCTGTCCCTCCAACACGCTAGGACGGCTGTGACCGAGGACACAGACATCACGTATTGTCAGAGACGTGGGGAAATGGGACCCACTGAGATGAAAAACCAGCGCAGCTGCTCACGTTGCTGCAAGAACGTAACATGGCGCCACCACCTTGGAGAACAGCCTAGCGTTCCCCAGTAGTAAACGCAGAACGACCGCGAGACCCACAAGTTCCCCCCAGGTGCACACGCTCGAGAAATGACACCTATGTCCACACAAGACCTGTCCACGAACGCTCACAGCAGCATCACTGCTAACGACCCGACGTGGACACGAGCCACGCGGTATCATCCACCCAGCACTGTGGCCCCAGGAGCTGTAAACCATAGGGTCTGCTTCTTGCCCATCTGAGTGCTGGACGACCAGGATCAGGTGTGGGTTTGGCCAGGTGGCAGACACCTGCAGTGAGTGGGGCAGAGAGGCTGGCTCGCTCGGGGGCTCTCCCAGGGGCACTGATCCCTCCCTCACGGCCTCATCACCACCCTCGGGTCACACCTGCTCACACCAGCACCCGAGGTTAGGCTTCCACGTGGACAGTGGGTGAGGATGCCCGTGCTCAGACCACGGCAGGGGGTTACAAGGGTGCCTCCATCATGTGGGGCTACATGCAGAAAGAATCCCTTCTGTTCTCACCATGTGTCCCCACCACCTGGGAGACCTTACTGGACCCCAGGAAAGCATGCTGAGCAGAACACATTCAGGCTGACCTGTGCATCCCTCCAAACATCACTGCACCGTGCAGCCAGGCGCCCCTGCGCTCAGTCAGGAGTATTGATGACATGATGCTTGCTCTGGGCCAGGCCGTGGAGGGCTTCACCTGTATCCACTCACCTGAGCCCCAGTAGCCTTCACCTCGCATGTGGGTACCGGACCCTGCGTGGCTTGCCCAGGATCCCGGGACTCATGGGTCACTCAGCCCCATTTGGGCACAGCTCTGGCTGTGGAGCACATGCTCCCAATGCTGTCCGTGGGCTCCTCCACGCGGGAAAGCCTGTTCCTCTGAGTTTCCCACCTGGGTCCATGTCCCCAGCTTTCCTTGTCATGATGGTGTTCCTGCTTTACGCGGGCACTGCGGGGACAGCCAGCACACGGCTCTGGGGCGCTTCCAAAGCAGGGGTCCCCAGTGGCCGGAGCAGCTGTGGCCCTGTGTGAGTGAGCCTCCAGCTTCTCAGGGTTCCTGCTTGGAGGGGTCAACATTCACACTGTGGACGCACAGGTGTGCGTGTGTGCACGTGTGTACCGTGTGCATGTGTGTGGGTACCGTGTGCATGTGCGTGCATGTGTGCGCATGTGCGTGGGTACCGTGTGCATGTGCGTGCATGTGTGCATGTGCGCGGGTACCGTGTGCATGTGCGTGCATGTGTGCATGTGTGTGGGTACTGTGTGCATGTGCGTGCATGTGTGTGGGTACCGTGTGCATGTGTGCGTGCATGTGTGTGCATGTATGTACCGTGTGTGCCGGCTTATTTCTGAAAACACAGACAGGCTCCTACCACTGTGTCCCTGCCTGGATCTGGGGCTGCAGCTGGGGGCACCTTTCCATGAACACTGTTCTCACGCCCAGTAACTGAGTTGCTTTTGTGTGAACTTCACATCATGTCCACGACCTCATCACAGCCTTTCTGCAGAGAAACGAGTGCCTCCGGGCACATGTTCATGCACACTGGCTTCAGCTCTCCTGTGCATTTCCCAGTAAAACAGCAATCACAGAACCGTAAGCTGGAGGACAGGTATAGGATTGTTGCAAGATCTCTTGTTAAACTGACTTGTAGTTCTTCTTACTGAAGCCCGGTTGACAGCTGGCTGCACTCTTGTTCCCGGAACCGCCGTGGGCGCTGGGCTCTTGCGGCCCCCCAGGCCCCCACTTCTCCCCCGCTGTGTCCCCTCATGCCCGCTGCACCCCCTCCCACCGCCTCTGGCACTGGGGTCACATGCTGCTGAAAGGACAGAGGGCCCACAGCACATGGCTGGGAGCCTGTTCTTGCTGAAGTGCGTCCCGGGGCATGATGGCGGTAGGGCGCGTGCCCTGGTCCACCCCAGTGTGCACCACACCCTGTAGGATGTTCCAGGTGATCAGGGGAAGGCCCGTGGGTATAACTTAGCTGAGCAGGTGCAGATCTGTGCCAGGCATGTTTCCGCTGAAGGGGGCTGTCTCCGCTTCCGAAAACAGAAACGAGTCTCGTCACAAAGACGTCAGGATCTGCAGGGAGAAGCCGCCACTGGGAAAAATGGCCCCCAAGGCTGTTACACGGGAGCCACGGTGTAAGGAGACAGCGAGCGTCCGTGAACACAGGCCAGCCGCACGCGGATGAGCAGGAGCCACCTGCCAGTCTTCATGCGAGGCAAGGCCTCCACAGACAGTGCAAACTCGCGTGCCCCTCTGCTCACCCAGGACACCCTGTGGGCTTCCTGCACACCCACCGGCCCCCATATCAGCTGGGCGCCCTGCAGTTCTTTCCATCCAGGGTTCCTGCAGCCCCCAGGCCGGGGGCTCCGTCCCCCAGGCCGCCCCACCCCACACGCCAGCCGCAGGGGCTCCCGGCCCGCGTGGCTCTACACCAGGGTTCCCATGGCCCCGTCCTCGGGCGCAGTGACTCACTCTAGGGGCTCCCAGAGCCCACACATGGGCGTGTGCCGGCTTATTCCAGACCCCAGGATATGATGAAGGATACAGATGAGCAGCCAGATGAAGACGCACGAAGGGTGAGGTCTGGGAGGACCCCTCACGGAGCTGGGGGCATCACCCTCTCCACACCTAACATGTTCACCCACCTGGAGGCTCCCCGAGGCCCCCACTGTTGGGAATTTTATGGGGGTTCCTCACGTGGGCGTGATGGAGCATGAACTCCATCTCCAGCCCCTCTCCCCTCCTTGGAGGATGTGGGGTGTGGCTGGAGGTTCCACACTTCTGACCACGGCCCGGGGCTTCTGC
>NC_138370.1:284135-300204 GCF_054177405.1 Leptonychotes weddellii
CACCATGAGATACCCACCACACTCCATCCCAGTGCATTTGCTCCTGGCTGCAATAATATCCCCTCCCTGTGGGTTTTCCTTCTCCACAGACTCCGATCTAGCATGCACACGGCGGGGGTCAGCTCCCAATCTCGTCACCCGTCTCCCCACCGGGACTTGAGGCTCTTGTCTAGCATGCACACGGCGGGGGTCAGCTCCCGATCTCCCCAGTCTCCCCACCAGTACATAAGGCTCCTGTCTAGCGTGCACACGGCGGGGTCAGCTCCCGATCTCGTCACCCGTCTCCCCACCGGGACTTGAGGCTCTTGTCTAGCGTGCACACGGCAGGGGTCAGCTCCCGATCTCGTCACCCGTCTCCCCACCAGGACTCGAGGCTCCTGTCTAGCGTGCACACGGCGGGGGTCAGCTCCAGATCTCCAGTCGCCCCACCGGCACATGAGCACCCAAGGGCTTTGTCTGCCCCGTTCTCCGAGAATCCAGCAGCTGAGGACAGAGGGCGGCACAGGCAGACGCCCAATGAAGCTCAACAGACACGTTAATTCAGGACCTCTGGGACCTCTGGGACCCCAGCTCGGTGACCGGCCTCCCCAACTGGAGAATGAAGTGTTGACGGTCCCTGTCACTCCCCTGCTCATCACCCCAGCGCCACACTGGGATGGCCTTACTGTCCTCTCACCTGATTTGATACCATGTTAGTCTTGACCTTTCAGCTGCACCATGAGGTTTCTGGGTGGACACAGTCATTGTGGTCACTTTGACGTTCCCTCAGAGAAGTCTGCAGAAGCCCTCCATTCATTCACTGAAAAGGTGCCACTGGCCTGGTGTGGGTCAGGCGTGGGCTCTGCGGTGGTTCTCTAGGAAGAGCCTTGATTTTCTGATCCTTGGCGTCTGCACACTCCCGTGGCCTGATACTCCCCCCAACACCCATTTCAAGCTACTGACACGAAGTCAGCACCCCGGTGCTGGGAGGACTGGGGCACGGTTGGCCCCAGCACCTGACAGTTTGTGTGCAAAGGGCACCCAAGAAAGGGTGGTACACAAGAGAAAAGTCGTCTTGTAATTCACGTCTCCCCAAGATACTTAGCGGGCAGAAAAAGTCAGCCTCCTACCAGCAGAGCAGAGGAGGAAGCGGGCAAGGGGTGACATTTAAACCGATGACATCTGGCCCAGACAGCTCAGCGCCTGGAAGATCGGGCGGCACAGGGCCTTCCGCGCCCGTCACGTGAGTCCTGCTTACCGCAAGCACATTCCCGTGTCCACAAGCACACGCGCGTCCCCGACGCTCTGCCCCCCGGCCTCGGGGGCTGACCCCAGGGGCCCAGTACGTACCGGGCGACATTGCGCAACATGCTGGGAGCCTCTCCAGGGCGTGCTGCAGGCTCTCGGTGTCTCGCACGAGTAACAGCGTTTTCATGTGATGCACAAGGCGCACATCGGAGGGGGACATGCTGTGAGCCTCGAGATGCTGGAACAGCTCCTGACTGGCTTCCACGGACACAGCAGAGTCTGCATCATCCTTGGAGGCACCTAAGCAAAGCCAGGGTCCCAGAGAAACACACGTTTATGTTTCTGTCAGCTGAAGGTACTTCCCACCTAATGCGTCTCTACTCAGAATGAGCTGCTGGGGATAGAGGAAGCTGCCAGGAGAGGCCGCTGGAGCAGAATGTGAACCGTCAGCAAGGAACTAGGGCTCACTGAAGCCGCTGGAGGCCTGCCTCTGTCTGGGCCTCCATCTCCTGCGACGCCTTCCAGAAACACCGCTAGGAGTCACAGGCCGTGGCAAGGCCACGGACACGGCCCAGCCCTGCAGACCGGCCTCAGATGCCCCGTTCCCACTCAACGGCTTTTGCTGTGCTGTTCTCCGCTTTAGTCCCGCTTGGACTTCATACAGCATTTTGAGTCTATGACTTGATGGCCTTTCCCAACTTCAAAGAACTCCCAACTATTACCTCTGCACACGGCCCCCAGCGCCCTGTCCTGGACCCCACGTACACGCATGTCAGACCCGTTCCCGTCCCCCCAGCGCCCGCGAGCACCCATCTGCAGGTTCTATCCTGCCTGTTTCCCGGCCACTGATCTCTCTCATGCTGAACCTGACCTGTGGCTGAGACTCAGCATTGAGTTCTTAATTTCAGTTATTATATTTCTCACAATTTGCATTTGACTGTCTTAATAGATTGAGGCTATCTGGTGAAATTCTCCAATTTTTCACCTTTTTCTCCCTATTTTTTTGAGCACCTTAATCATACCTCTTTCAGTGCCTTCTGATAACATCAATGTCTCCATTGCACGTTCTTCTCGTGGTTTTGCCTGCTAAGTTGGAGTGCGTGAGTATGGAAACTGGCGGTGGTCTGGGCCAACCTGCCCCTGCAGGGACTGAGCTGACACAGGGTGGGCTCAGCCGCCTCCACCCACCCCTGCTCCAAGAGCGTGGCCCTCTGGGATGTCAACCTTGTCAGCATCCCAAAACTGCCGAAGAGGTCCACCATGTTGTTGAAGCTCCTCGCTTCTCCCTACCTTGCACCCCACAGGTTGGCATCTGGCAAAGGTTCTGAGAGACCCACAGGCCTGCACTGTGGCTGAAGCTGCACACACTGGTGGGTGAGCTTCCCAGGGCTCGGCCGGCCCTCCCCTGCACCCCGCTCCAGCGCCCACATGCATGGCCGGCAGACGCCCCCGGGGAAAGGAGGCCGTGGAATTAGGGCTCAGCCCTCACATGGTGTCACCTCCTCTGGGGTCTGCCCTCTTGGGCGCTTTCCCGCAGAACCTCCTAGACTCACACGCAATGGATCCTGTACTGAGGTCTTTCTGAGGCTCCTTCTGCTCTGCCGCGTATTAGCTATGTGTTCCTACTAGCCTCGTTTAGCTATTAAGTTTGTTTTCGCTCTGTTAAGACAAAGCGCTGATAGACGTGCTAAAGGGGAAAGGGTTAAACTGATCTATTAACAATGGCATTTTCACACCCTTGTGTAAATCACTTCCTTACCCCCCCAATTATCACAGAGCCAAAATTTCTCAGTCTTATTCATAAGGTCACATTCTTGCTCACATCGGAATACACTAAACCCACCCCAGCCCCTGAATCCACTAGGAACGTTGTCAGAATGGGCAACGGTTCATCCCGAGCGCCTTTGTCCTTGGTGTGAACATGGTGGCTCAACTCAGCACCTCCCCCTTCCTGATCCTGAGGTCAGCCGTCAGTAAACCTCAACACAAACGTAAGCAATTACCATCCATGAGAGTAAATGTGCTTCCCTTTTTCATCTCCTGTATCAATATAGAGAGTTGCTCAAAGACGCTCCCTGAAAATCTTAAATCCGCAAGTTACATGTGGGAAGTAAATCAAGGTACGTCTCAGAGGGGACGGTTGTGCTTATACTTTTACTTCCCGATTAGCTCGTGAAAACGAGCCTGAGTTCATCACACCTGCAATCTGGACTGACCTTTCCCGTGGAAATAGAGCTGAGAATACCAACAGCCTCTGAAATCGCGTTTAAAGCAGTGAGGATGCAGAGACCAACCACGTGAGGAGCCACAGCCTCGAGCACAAGCCATTCTGCATCCTTGCTGGACAGTTTAAATATTCTCATCTTTGCCTCAAAACTAATGACTTATTTTGACTACTGAATATTTTAGTGTTTTATATTTTAAACATTTAAATATTTTATATTTGCTTACTTTTCCAAATAAGTGGATGCCATTATTCAAAAGAACGGTAAAAAACATACCATCATAAAAGTAAATTTCTTGTGTTGACTTTAGAAACCTTAGGATATCATCTGCCTTTTCATTGGTACTTTTAATGTCTTCCTCATTGGTGTCTGCACCGTCCTCCCCGCGGGCGTCTGCACTGTCCTCCTCTGCACTGTCCTCCCTGAGGGCGTTTGCAGCATCCTCCCCGTGATCCTCCGCATCCTCCCCGTCACTCTCTCTCAGGGCTTCTTGCTCGCTGTCGCCCTCCTCAGGCTGGTACATGAAGTTGCGGCCAGAGGCTGTGGTCAGTAAGCCGGCAGCTTTCTTCCTCTTCATCTGCTGCTTCTTCTTCAGTTTCCTCTTTTTATTTTTACTGATTGTGGGGCCATCTGTGGGCCGTGGCTGCAATTTTTCTTGTGAAAGACTCTGCTGTTTCTTTATTTCTGCTTGTTCTGCATGATCATTATTGGGATTTTTAAAACTTTTCTTGGATTTATGCTTTCTTGCTCTTCTTCTCTTTGGTTGATCATGAAGATCCTCATCTATAAAAACAAAAATTCAAATACAACCATTTTCTGTACAATGGAACCATAACAAACATATTAGGCTAAGTTTTCCATAGAATCTTGCAGATTCAGTAGAAAAGGAATTTAAAATATTTACTTCAGTGATTCTCAACTTTATCTCAAGTAACTACGTGATCGAGGAACCTGGGACTTACCCTTAACTAAATGAGCGGCGGACGTGTTCTTCCAGAGAGGCCTGCACGGAGACAGATACATGCACGTTCACCGTTGCTACAATCATGACAAATGGTGAGATTTCAGGGATGTAAGAGCTGTTGCAATTTTATTGGAAGTAAGATTTCAGGCCTGCAGCCTTGCGGAAAACACATTAATTCCTATATTTTAAAATTTTACTTTGGTGCCTTCTAAGAGCTACTCGGATGTGAGAATAAATCATAACTAGGGTCGCCTTGCCCGTGTGAACCAGCACGAGGTCACATTTTGAAATGAAGATGGAGCCTGGGCTCGCGGTCAGCAGCAATGGGTTGGCTGTGGATGTGCCCGGCAGGCCTTCAACGAGAGTGCGGCGTCAGGGGCTGTGACGTGCTCACCCTGAAGCCCCAGCGTTGAACACGGGACAACAGTGAAGGCTCTGAGGCTGTTGCTGCATCAGCTAAGGGGCTGCCTCCGTCTCTGTGTCTCTGTGTCTCTGTCTTCTGTTTCTGTGTCCATCTCTGTCGCAGTCTGTCTCTGTCTCAGTCTCTGTGTCTCTGTATGTCTCTGTCTCTCTCTCTTAGTCTCTATATGTCTCTGTCTCTCTTTCTGTGTCTGTGTCCCTGTCTGTCTCTCAGTCTCAGTCTGTCTCTGTCTCTCTCAGTCTGTCTCTGTCTCAGTCTGTGTCTCTCTCATTCTCTGTGTCTCTATCTCTATCTCTCTGTCTCTGTTTCTCTGTCTGTCTTTGTCTCTCTTAGCCTCTCTCTGTCTCTCTGTCTCCATCTCTCTGTCTCTATTTCTCTCCACCTCTCTCTCTGTCTCTCTGTGTCTCTATGTCCCTCTGTCTCTGTCTCCGTCTGTGTCTCTCTCTCCATCTCTGTCTCTCTCTCCATCTCTGTGTCTCTGTCTCTGTCCGTCTCTGCATCTCTGTCTCGGGACCCTCACACTGTCCCCGAGCAGCAACCCACAGGGCGGGCTGTCTCCACTGCGAGCCTGTGAGCACCTGCTGTGTGGGCTGGAGGGACGGACACACGGACACGCGGAGGTGGAAGGCAGGCGGAGAGAAAGGAAACCCGTGTGCCGGCGGCAAGTTCCCGGTTTACCGCGGCCTGACCGACAAGTCCACCGTAACTTCGCGCGCGCCGGCTCCGCCCGGGAGCGTGTAACACCGCGCGCAGCGAGCACCGCGCACGCCCGGCCCGCTTGTTCTGGGGCGCACGGACCCCACTCGCTGCCACGCCTGCGTGCGGCGCGGCCCCCCATGCGCACCCGCGCTCCCCCAGCCCCGGCACCGGGGCCCCCGCGCAAACGCCACCGCTCCGCCCCCTGGGCGCACACGTGGTGCCCTCTCCACGGCTGTCCCCAAGCCCCGCCAACGGGAAGGGCTCGCACCTGGAGGGCCACCGCCAGTGCCTGGCGCCATGCACTGTCCACACTGGACGCCGAGGCGGGTGAACGCCGAGCCCTGCCGAGAACGGAGTTATCAGGGGCTGCGCTGTCAGCGGGCCGGAGGGCGGCGTGGAGCCGAGGACCCGCGGGCCTGCCGCCTGGTTCGCGGCACCTTCTGCGCGGGTGCGATCCCGGTCCAGTGCGCGGCCACCCGCCCGAGCGCGATCCAGGGGGTCCAGCACCAGCCCCGCAGGGGCGGAGGCCACATTTGTGCGAGCCGTGCGCGAGCCCGCCCCACCGCCCCCCCGGGTGGCCTACAGGTTCCAGCCTCCACGCCGGGAAGAGCAGCCCCTCCCTGACAGCCTGGCACGTGCGGGGTCCCTGGGGCTCAGTCTGGGGCCGCAGTGCGCTCGCGGGGTTCAGCCCCGGGAGGCGCCGGGAAGGACCAGCCGAAAGGACTCAGATCTGGAGCTCTCTCTTCATCCTGCAAGCTCCCGGCCCTTTGAAAACAAGGCACTTCTACAATGAAAAGTACCTTAAAAGCTAATTTTCTGTGACTTCTGCTAACCTGACCTTGCATCTCACCAGAGAAGCTGGGTTGCCGCTCCTCGAAGGGACTTTGTCCAAACATGCGCTCCTCCACTGACTCCAGAACATTCCGTCTTCACTGGCCCACTACACACCTGCAATCTTGCCTTCTTCAAACCCTCATACACAATGAGAGCTATGGGAACATTTATATTAGGGAGCCAGTAGTCTGACTACTTATAAATCTGAGAAGCACACTAATTTTGAAAAGCTGCCATCCCCAAAACATACCTTTCAGACACGCTAATTGTGAAAACAATCACAATTTGTCAAAGTTCTCTCAGCTACTATTTGGCACCTACATTCTGATGAACTGCTATAGTAGAAATAGTTAGATACCAAAAATAGCCATAGTCTCCAGCTTATTCCAATTCTCACAGCTGTACCATGTTGCATTAAAAAAAAGCTAAGTATTTTAAAGGAAATGTGAGTTTTATTCTAGATGCAAAGCTAAGGCTACAAATGCATTTGATAATTACCCTTTGGCTCTCAGTGTCCTCTAGATGCTAAATGCAAAGTAGTGAGCTTACAGTTAGTGTTGATCTAAACCATACACATGGCAGGCCTGTTAAAATATGAAGATATGAGGTGCTTCAAATTACTTTCGTTTTCAAAGATTTTTTATTTGAGAGAGAGCGACAGAGGGAGAGGGAGAAGCAGACTCCCCACTGAGCAGGGAGCCAGATGTCGGACTCGATCCCAGGACCCTGAGATCATGACCCGAGCCGAAGGCAGATGCTTCACCGACTGAGCCACCCAGGCGCCCCTCGTATTACTTCCGTAGTCTGTTGTTTGCCTCAAATTCAGGACAGTATTGGCCAGTGACCGGTGCCGACTGCACACATTCGGCAAAGTGAAAATGGGGTGCGGGTTTCGTCAGGATATGGTTGCCTGGCTCTCGGGACTGCCCTCCCCACCCCGAGACTGAGGGGACAGGGACACGGGAGAGCCAGGCAGGGGCCCGTCTGCAGCCCAGCCTGCATACTGGGCAGAGGGGACTTTAAGAGTTCCCTGTAACTTTAAAAAATGGATTTGCTCACTCTTTTTTTTAATTGGTTCTGGATATCTAGAGCGGAAATTTCCAAAGAGAGCAAGAAGGGGAAGCAGCACGACGGCTGGCCACAGGGAAGAGGTCTGCCTGGGCTTCGCTTCAGTTCCAAGCTATAATTTAGCTTTTAATCCCAAATAACATCCAAAGAACGCACGGGACCTTCATGTCATACAAAGGGCACCAGGCTTCAAACCCTACAATCTGGGGGCGCCTGGGTGGCTCAGTCAGTTAGTGTCAGACTCTTGGGTTTCGGCTCCAGTCGTGATCTCATGGGATCGAGCTCCGTGCTGGGCTCCGTGCTGAGCGGGGAGTCTGCTTGAGATCCTCTCCGTTCCCTCTCCCTTTCTCTCTCTCTCTCTCTGACTCATCCTCTCAAAAACAAAAACAAAATACTACCATCTAGATAATAAATTCCTCATGATTATAAGTCTGTCTGCCTGATGGCAATCAGATCACTTTGTTCTGATAAGATGTTCTGATCTGTTGCCACACTAAATATCTACTTCACAAGAACATAACAAATACGCGGTCAACATACACGACCTAATAATCTTCAGCCTCATTACTTCCTGCCTTCTTTTCTGAAACAGGTTTTGATACTGAAATCATCTCCCAGTTCTCTAGTTAGTTCTGAATAGGCTTGAGTTCTCTGTCTTTGGAAAATGAAACTTTAGTCTTGAAAACTGAGAAACAGGCATTTAGTGGAAGGATAATTAGGTGGTGCCTCGCCCACAAAAACACTCGGATATGGACTTCTCAAAACAATTCATATTTAGAATAATTCTCTGTGATAATTTTCAAAAAAATGACCAATAAAATGGTGAAAGTTTTGAATTAATAAAATAAATGGTTTAATATATGGCAATAGAATCCCAAATCCCTTAGATAAAATGTTAAAACCATGAAACAACTCATTAAAGTTAAATTATGGGCAATAAATAAAAAAAGTTAAAGAATGGGCAATCAGGAAAGTAATTAAGACAGTGCAAGTAAGGAAGAGACACAGAAGTTATTCAATAAATACCGAGCTACAGAAGGTTTGCATGGAGTAAACATGTCCTCCAAGAACGAGACAGACCAGGGACGAGGAGGGAAGTCGCAGGCCGAGCTGGGGCAGGTGCGTCCGTGTCCTAGACCCCCTGAGCTGGAGCTGTGGGGACGCCGGGCACCCGCCTCTCGCCTCTCACCTCCAGGAAAGACGTGAAGCAAGGAACAGGGAGGGTGTGACGGCCAGGGTGGACACACCAACCCTCTCCTGATGTGGCCCCGACCTGTGTGGCGGAGGCAGCCTCACACACGGGGCACGGTCCATCCGTGTCCACCAGACCTGCAGCCCCGGCGGCCCCTGAACACCCATCTGCATAGTTGCTTACGGCGTCAGAGCTCAGATTTTCCTTGTGTGAATCCGTTCTCTGCAGGTAGGACGGGCTTCACAGCAGCTTCCAGACAGGCCAACTGGTAACCAGACACCGAGCGTGCCAAGTCTGCTCCCAGGGTTACGAGCAGCTGCCCCGCCCTTCTGCGGTCCCGTGACATCTCGCACGGCCGCAGGGCTTAGCAACTATTTCCCCTATTTGTGTCCTAAGGATAACATCTTGATGCAACTTAGCTTGAAAACTGCAGTCAATACAGACCCAGACATGGTTCAACATTTCTTTTGAAAAACAGTAACGTGTGTTAGTAATTAGATCTGATATGTAGGCAACACAGTCAATATAAAGGTCCATTTATTTTAAGTGTTAACATTTCAGAACAACCTATAGACCATGTATGTCCCTTGGGCAATGCCTAGACACAAACGAATGTAAGTACTTTTATAAGCAGAACAGAACGCAGCTGTTTGGCTGGGTTACATGCAGAACTCCTAGTAATGTAGAATAATTTGTAAAAATATGGTGAAATGATAAATCTGACCCTTTACAACACTTCACATGAACATACTAGACCTTCTCATGATTCTTCATTCTCTGTGCCTAAAACTAAATTGTTCCTCTTGTTTATGAGCCGCCTTCGCTTACTGCCAAGCCCAGCTCAGACCTGTCAGCTTCCTTCGTCCCCAGGGTTCTCCTTCCACTAGAAATGCGCAGCATGGGAGGAGAAGACCTGTTACCGGCTTTATTACTCACCTGCGAGCTCTAAGGGCTACGTTTCAGCCACTTCTGTTTCTCCAATGTTTGACATACTAGGTTCTCAATGAAGAGCTCGCATTTCAGAGCCAGCCAGCTACAGAAAATAAGGACACTGTGCAGAGCTCCTCGTGCTCTGAAGTTCACAGCAAACGATGCTTATTTCTCTTGTCCACAAATAGGCATCAACTGTCTTTTGGGGCCAGAAGTATAGCGACATGCGGTCCACTTAGATCTCGGGATCCTCAGAGTTACTCTGTGGTATTCACACAACCAAAAAGGCACCCTCTTATGTGGGGCTTCTCTCTCCCTATCAGACTGATTGGGGTGAATCTAGAGGAGATCCGGGTTCCTTGACTGTTTCCTAACGGGGGTTCCTTGGGTTACCAGTGAGTTCATGTAGGGTCCTGGATGGCTGGGACCCTGGTGGCTTTGGGAAGCTCTCAGAGATGCCGCCAGAGATGAGAATGGCCTGGAGGACACCGGGCGTGAGGCCTCCTTCATGAGGTCTGCCGGCCGGAAGTAGAGACCCACCACTGCACCAACAGTGTAGGAGGGCTCCCCTTTCTCCACATCCTTGCCAACATCTGGCTCATTTGTGGACACCTGCTCCTTCACAATGACTGGTTTTGGGCAAACTCGTGTTCTTGAGAGGCTCTGAAGATGCGGAGATTCAGAATGGGACTGAGTTTGGGAATGCAGTGAGATTTCTGTGCAGAATTCACAGGGTTCTGGTACTACCTCATTATTTCAGGCGATGGCAGAGGCTTAGCAAAGTCCTTGATTCCACATTACCATTTTTATACTGTGTCTACAGTCAATGGTGGCGGGAACCACACCCCTGTCCCATGTTCACACTATTTTTCATTCCCTATTTCTCGGATGATTTACAAGAAGGTGCAAATTGCCCTGGAGAAGAATTTGTGAAATCCCATGTGAAACCATGGGTCACTGGGAACCAAATCTGTGTCCATGTGATGATGGGAGAATGGGTTACGTGGAGTCACAGAGTGCCTTTCTGGAGGGTCCCACCAGCCACACCTGGGAGAACGTGGTCTGTGCACCGTCACTTCCCTGATGCCGTCGGAAAGCAGCGCAAGATGCTCTTGGTATCACCGGCCATCTTCGGGGCGTGGTCGGGCTAGGCTGTGGGGACGAGATGGAGAAAGCAGCCTCGGACGTGGGCTGCCGCCTGTCTGCAATGACCGTGGGCCGAGTGAAGGGCGGCCCCACTGGGCTCAGCCCCTATCCCATCCCGGCCTCCGTGCTCTTGGGAACACCCGGTCTGCTGAACAGCCTGCCCCCCACCATCGGCATCGTGTTTGCGTGCCCCACCCCCTCACTGGCCCGTGAGCCTGTGGTGCACGTCGCTGACTCGCTGTGGGACAGAGGACAGGTCAGAGATGCTGTGTCAGAATTATTTTCATGAATCTTCTCTACCCATTGTCACTTTATAGGACAATTAGTTCAAGGAAATCTAAATGCACTCACCCTAAAACTGGGAGAGAATTCAGAAAACCGTCTATTCAAACCCCTCATTATACAGAGAGAAACATGCGGCCCAAACAGGTCAGGAGTCTGGCAGATCATGTGGATGCAGACTCCCTGCACACTTCTCTTCCACTTCACCTGGCACCTCCCACCATCCGCCACCAGGTGATGTACCTTCTTGTCCGGTGGTGCTGACGGAGTTCCGTCATGAAAGCTCGGTGCACAGCCAGGCATGGGGACCACAGTCAGGGGAGACTGTGCACCTGCCGTGCTCTGAACCTGTGAGCCCCGCACAGATGCTCCTTTTGGACCCAGCCCTGTGACCTGGTGCGTTGAGAACTAGCGTGAGCCTGCTCGGCAGAGAGTCTGCTCAGCTGCCATCGACGACGTGCGGCCCTGAGGCCTGCAGCTCAGGGAGGTCGGGGTCCTCCTCGGCAACACTTTGGCACGTACTGGGAGGGCTGCTACTTTGGCATTTCATGAGAATCCTTCTGGATGGGGGTGCTTCTCAGTATGATTACTGCAGGTTCTGCATGAGCCCTTCCCTCCACGGCATCCCTCCCCAGCTCTACACGTCGGGCAACCCACACATGACTCATTGTATAGCTGAAAATCTGGACCCTCTACCAACCTCTCCCTATTTCTCCCAACCACTAGCAACCACTTTCCTATGCTCTGTTTCTAGGGCTTTGCCTTCTGTGTTTAGATTCCACATATATGACATAATGCAGGATTCAACTTTCCCCCTCAGACTTATTTCATGTAGCATAATACCCTCGAAGTCCATCCACGTCGTTGCAAATGCAGGACTTCTCTCTTCCTCATGGCTGAACCATATTCTGTTGTATGTACACGATATGGTCTTTGTCCATTCACCCTTTGATGGACATGTATGGTTGTTCCATGTTTCAGCTACTGTCAATAGCGCACAATGAACATGGGAGGCAGGCATGTCCTTGAGATCCTGTTTCCATTCCCTGGGGTTATGTGCCCGGAAGTGGAAGAGGTGGGTCACAGGGTAGCTCTTTTTGAATTGTTTAAGGAACCTCCATACTGTTTTCCAGAGTGGCTGCACCAGCTTGCATTCCCACCAACAGTGTAGGAGGGTTCCCCTTTCTCCGCATCCCCGCCAACATCTGTCGTTTCCTGACTTGTTAATTTTAGCCATTCTGACTGGTGTGAGGTGGTATCTTAATGTGATTTTGATTTGGATTTCCCTGATGCCGAATGATGTTGAGCACTTTTTCATGTGTCTGTTGGCCATTTGGATGTCTTCTTTGGAGAAATGTTTGTTCATGTCTTCTGCCCATTTTTCAATCAGACTGTTTTTTGGCTACTGTTGTAAGAATTCTTTTTATATTTGGGACATTAACCCCTTATTGGATATATACTTTGCAAATGTTTTTCCCATTCAGTAGGCTGCCTTTTGTTTTGTTGTTTCCTTCACTGTGCAAAACCTTTTAGTTTGATATAGTCCCAATTGGTCATTTTATTTTTTGCTCTTATTGACTCTGCTTTTGGTGTCAAATCTAAAAAATCACTCATAAGAACTATGTCAAAGAGCTTCCCCCCCATGTTTTCTCCTAGCATTTTTATGGTTTCAGGTCTCCCATTTAGGTCTTTCATCCATTTTGAGTTTGTTTTTGTGTGTGGGTAAGAAAGTGGCCCAGTTTCATTGTTTTGCACGTAGCTGTCCAGTTATCCCAACACTATTTGTTGAAGAGACTGTTTTTTCCAATTGCATATTCTTGCCCCCTTTGTCCAAGATTCATTGACCGTATGGCCGGGCTTATTTCTGGGCACACAAGTCCGAGCTGTCCCCCCACTAGACAGGCAAGTGAGCCCAGAGGGGAGAGAAAGACGACACACATAGAGATGACGGTGTGCAGACACTGTGGGCAGAGCACAGACACGAGGAATGATGCCTGGGCTGGGCCGGAGGGGTCTCGGGGGGCACATCTTAGAGGACACTGCGGGCTGTCACAGGTCACAGTGAGGAAGCTGAGGGGACACCCAGCAAGCCTTCAGCACCAGGTCGGAAGCAGGGCCTGTGGGAAGCCCTCTCAGGTGGCACAGCTGCGGATGGCGGGGGTGTGGGGCCCTCAGGAGGGACGTCTGCGAGCGGGACAGTGAGCCAAGTGTCTGGGACCTCAGGAGCGCTGTGGAAGACGTGTGGGTGGTGAGGGCTGCTGAGAACGGGCCGCACAGAGGCCGACAGGCACACATGCTGACGCACTGGGTGGGGCTCACCAGAGAAGTGACCCTGCTCAGTGTCCTGAGCTGGATCCACCGGGGACGTGGCCCTGGCTTGCCTGCCGCACTCCCAGCTGAACGCCAGGCAGACCGGGGTCCTGCTCCTGGGTTTCAAACCTGCACTGCACCCCACCTGGGAGCGCAAAGGGCAAAGTTACTGGGCAGATGGGACAGGAACCGCGAGAGTGAGAAGCCCCTGTAATGTGATGGGAAACGTGTGTGGGCTTTGGAGACGGCCGTGAACCAAGCACGGAGTCAGACTTCCCAGGGGAAGGCTGAAGAAGGAAGAGCTCTTGCAGGGGAACGCTCAAACCAACATTCCTGCAAGCTCACTGGGAACCAGCCCAGCCAGGAAGACAGTCAAAGCAAGGAGCCTAACCAAAGAGGTGAAGGATCTGTACTCTAGAAACCACAGGACACTGATGAAGGAAATGGAGGAAAACACAAAGAGATGGAAAAACGTTCCATGCTCATGGACTGGAAGAACAAATATTGTGAAGATGTCAATGCTACCTAGAGCAATCTACACATTCAATGCAATCCCCATCAAAATACCATCCACTTTTTTCAAAGAAATGGAACAAATCATCCTAAAATTTGTATGGAACCAGAAAAGACCCCGCATAGCCAGAGGAATGTTGAAAAAGAAAAGCAAAGCCGGTGGCATCATAATTCTGGACTTCAAGCTCTATTACAAAGCTGTCATCATCAAGACAGCATGGTACTGGCACAAAAACAGACACATAGATCAATGGAACAGAATAGAGAGCCCAGAAATGGACCCTCAACTCTATGGTCAACTCATCTTCGACAAAGCAGGAAAGAATGTCCAATGGAAAAAGAGTATCCAGTGGGGGGGAAAAAAAAAGAGTATCCAGTCTCTTCAATATTGGGAATATTGGACAGCGACATGCAGAATTAAACTGGACCATTCTCTGACACCAGACACAAAAATAGACTCAAAATGGATGAAAGACCTCAATGTGAGACAGGAATCCATCAAAATCCTAGAGGAGAACACAGGTAGTAACCTCTTCGACCTCAGCTGCAGCAACTTCTTTCAAGACACGTCTCCAAAGGCAAGGGAAGCAAGGGCAAAAATGAACTTTTTGGACTTCATCAAGATAAAAAGCTTCTGCACAGCAAAGGAAACAGTGGATAAAACAAAGAGGCAACCCACAGAATGGGAGAAGATATTTGCAAATGACACTACAGATAAAGGGCTGATAGCCAAGATCTATAAAGAACTTCTCAAACTCAACACCCAAAAAACAAATAATTAAAAAAATGGGCAGAAGACATGAACAGACATTTCTCCAAAGAAGACATCCAAATGGCCAACAGACACATGAAAAAATGTTCAACATCACTCTGCATCAGGGAAATCCAAATTAAAATCACATTAAGATACCACCTCACACCAGTCAAAATGGCTATTAACAAGTCAGGAAACGACAGATGTTGGCGGGGATGCGGAGAAAGGGGAACCCTCCTACACTGTTGGTGGGAATGCAAGCTGGTGCAGCCACTCTGGAAAACTGTATGGAGGTTCCTCAAGACGTTAAAAATAGAGCTACCTTACAACCAAGCAATTGCACAAGACACAGATGTAGTGAAAAGAAGGGCCATATGCTCCCCAATGTTCATAGCAGCAATGTCCGCAATAGCCAAACTGTGGAAGGAGCCGAGATGCCCTTCAACAGATGAATGGATAAAGAAGATGTGGTCCATATATACAATGGAATATTACTCAGCCATCAGAAAGGATGAATACCCACCATCTGCACTGACATGGATGGAACTGGAGGGGATTATGCTAAGTGAAATAAGTCAAGCACAGAAAGACAATTATCATATGGTTTCACTCATATGTGGAACATAAGAAACAGCACAGAGGACCACAGGGGAAGGGAGGGAAATCTGAATGGGAGGAAATCAGAGAGGGAGACGAACCATGAGAGACTCTGGACTCCGGGAAACAAACTGAGGGTTTCAGAAGGGAGGGGGGTGGAGGATGGGGTCACTGGGTGATGGGTAGTAAGAGGGCACATGATGTGATGAGCACTGGGTGTTATAGGCAAATGATGAATCATTGAACACTACATCAAAATCTAATGATGTACTATACAGTCGCTAACTGAACATAATAATAATAATAAAAAAAAGCAACAAGCCGCAGGGAACATGCCAGAAGACACCTGATAACCCCAGGGAGCATTTTCAGTCGCTGAAACGAGACCGGGAAAGCTAAACGGCAGTTTGTTGTCGCTGAACAGACTGTAACTGTTGTAGTCACTAAAACTATAATAATGAAAATATAATACAAATGTTATCATAACCTAAAGCAAGCTGGCTCCATCGATACACAGATACATTCTGTCGTGAAGAGATGTAAGTAGTTTTGTGGGTATATGCTCACAATAAATTATTTAGGTGTTAAATATACTTTATGTTGTGGAAACAATCCGAGGGCTAGGCCGGCAGCGGGGATCAGCCCAGGGAAGAGGGACGGCAAGAGTAGCCCCACGGGCAGCAGGGGGATGCTGCAGACAGCCTGGTGTGGTGGAGGGACCTCGCCACCTGTCTCAGGGTAAGGAACTGGGTGCGGCTTATGTGTAGCAGCTCTCTGAATGGGCGCAGATGCCCTGGCGGTCCCCGAGTGGCGGAGATGACCGGTACTCAGAATCCTGGGCCTGCTGCCCCAGAGCCCTCCTGGGACAAGGCTGCCAGGACTGAGCGCTGGCCAGGTGCATGCCCCC
>NC_138370.1:300704-327722 GCF_054177405.1 Leptonychotes weddellii
TTTAAACTTGACTATTCATGATCTGGAAGGCACCTCTGAGTATCAGGTCTGCCTTCTCTTTGTGGAGAGTGTGGACTTCACATGAACCTAATGCAGCTTACTGTCTCCATTGCTGACCTCTGCCTTTTCTTCCCTCCAATTCTACTGACTCTGGAAACACATGATAATTCAGTATTGTTCAAAATGCATCTTTTAATGAAATTCTGCTTATTATCTTTTTAGTTATTAGTTAAGATATTAAGCAAAACAGAGTTACTTCTCTGGCACACACCATTACACATCTTATGCTAATGGCAATACAACAATTATAAAACAATTGCAAATATGAAGATAGAAATATCTAATGCTCTGCTAATTGGATTTCACGCCCAGCTCTTTGCCACCTATGGTTTTTGAAGCACATTCTATAAATGAACCTCATTACACTGTAAATCATTTTTCTACATTCTTGTTTATGACATATGCCACATCAATTTCCCATAATCTTGTTTACTAAACAAATTTAGTACCATTTTCAACATGAGAATCTAAAAAGGTATGAGTTTTCTTATCCAACTTATTAATGATTTTTTAAACTGAAGACAGAAGAAGAAAAGCAGTTCACAGGGATTTGTGGATTGATGTCTTAATATTGTCACATGTTGGTTTCCTCACTCAGTCCTCATCTGAAACATTTCTAGCATTTGGAAACGTGCTTGTTTTACTTAGGGGCACGTGTTTAAATGCAATAGCCAGACTTGATTAGATGGCATTTTGTGAACAGTGGCATCCATGGGTAGCTGCAGAATTGGTTCTCCTGCTTTAATACTTGTGGAAAAGTAAGAGCTTGTGAGGAGACTCTAAGCTTGGACAGTGAGAGATCCTGCCTAGACTTTTAGCTCTGCTGTCTTGATGTGTACGTCAGGATCCTGATCTCTGTTGGAATGCCCACAACATTACCACTGCCAAATCCCCGTGTCCCAGTGCAGCCCAGGAACTTTGGAGGAAGCTAGCTGCATCACGTGGCCGTGGGTTTGCATTCCATTGGGTACATAATCTGACATAAGTCTTTGAAATTGGAAAAGGGGTTTCAGAGAAAGAGGTTTCCTCTCTTCAAAGGCAGCTTCTGGAACACAAATTCTCTCCCTGTGAGTGAGCAAAAAATCTCGGAGTTCTGAGCAGCCGTCCTGCCACCATGAGGCGTAATCATCTTTGGGTTGTAGCTGTGATCATAAGGTACAAGGAGAAGATGTGATTCCCAAGTACTTGGCATCATGGAGCCAAGGCATCAAACCAACTCTGAGGCTCTGGACGTGGCATCCACATAGGCCAATAAAGCCAGTAAACCACCTTTATTATTAAGTGAGTTTGAGTTCATTTTTCTATTACCTGCCACCAAACACAATGTGATTGCTACTGAGATGTATATTGTCAGGGATCTCCCAAGACACAGAACCGATAGGATGTGTATCTCTACCTATATCTCTGTCTAGATAGATTGATTGTAGGGAGTTGGCTCATATGACTGCAGAGGCTGCAAGTCTGAAATCTGCAGGCTGGAGACCCAGCTGCATGAGTGTGAAGGGCCATGGATGAAGCCTCAGCCCTTGTATATGACTTTGTTCCAAGTGGCAGTGTGCATCCCTGTCCCGTGGTGTTCTGTACTCTTCCAGCCTTGCAGGGACCACTCTGCTCTCTTCCTGCAGAGCAATCAGAGTGGAAGATGGGGCAGTGAAGGTGAGAGGAGGAAGCAGGTACTTGAAAGAAGGAAGAATCAGTTTGTGGCAGAGAAGATGTAGTGTATTAGAGAAGGTAGTGGAGAGTGGTGTTCTTTTGCTAATAAAGAGATGCCCATGACATTTCAATTAAATCTGCAATCCTAGAGTAATGTGTTACATAGGGATCAGATAGAAACAGATGGAATTAAATTAGCGATGTGCCCTTGCTCTGGGTGCTAAGGAGACTGCATCAGGCATTGATAAAGATGGGAATAACAGATTATCAATTAGAAGACATCCATGGCTGGCTCAGTTGGTGGAGCATGTGACTCTTGATCTCAGGCTGTGAGTACAAGCCCCACGTTGGGTGTAGAGATTACTAAAAATATAAACTTAAAAAAATATCTCGAAGACTACATGAATATATGAACTAAATATCTAAGCTGGATGGAGAAATCAGATTGAAATTAAGACATGCAGCTCTGGAGTACAGGAAAACTTGAATTTAAGGAACAATAGTGATGATGCTAACGTGCGTATAGTAAAATTCCTATTTATAACATACTGATTGAATTTAATAGTGCTTTTGAGTATATATTTTTATATATAAAATTTCTGTAAACACAGAAGCTTGCTATTAAGTGGGTGCCTGTAATTTAATGCTTAGAGGAAAAAATAATGCTATCATAGCACTTACCTGATAGTGTTGAATGACTTACTTTCACATTATTTATGTTTCTGTTCATACATTCTGACCTTAGCCTACTGTGTGATATTTAGGATTACATCAGGTCAAGGTCTGTACACATCTCTGTGAACATGTTCTACTTTTTGTCCATGTGTGTGGAAATGTGGAAAGTGGTTAGTTCACATTTGTTGGAAAGAGGGGTGATGATTGCTTTGGCTGATGGGGTCCAGTGAGGGAATTACTGATCTCTGCATCATGTAAGTGCAAAATGGGATAAGTAGAATGATGTGGGATTGTCTTGTTGGCATTACTCAGTTATGCTTTGCCATCGTCTTTTCTTAACTATAATAGAAGATATTTTTGTTATTGAGTAGATTACTTTTCAACCAACTAAACAGAATTTGACATTTCTATATTTTCTCATAATAAAGGAGCAGCAGAGCAGACATTATGTTCTTCAGTTCCATAGTGGTTCATATTCCTTTTTATTTTTTAATTTTTATTTATTAGAGAGGAAAGGAGGAGGGACAAAGGCAGAGGGAGAGGGAGAATCTCAGGCATACTCCCTGCTGAGTGTGGAGCCTGATGTGGGGCTTGATCTCAAGACCCTGAGATCATGACTTGAGCCAAAATCAAGGGGTGGACGCTCAACCAACCGAACCCAGGCGCCCTCATATTCCTTTTTAAAAGGTAAAAAGTACCTGAGATATTTTGGGCAGGTCAGTTGAAGTATTTGTGGATATTAGAAATTAGGTAGGTAATATTTGGTGTAATGTCTATATTCATGTGCATATGCAGTAATCAGGAAAATATTTTGTGATTTGGAAAGTAGATTCCTATATTCATCTAATTTCTTTTTATTAGGGAAAATACCTTGTGTAAAATATAAATATGGACCATTCTCTGCTTTGCATTCTTGAAGCCTCTGTGTGTGTGTGTGTGTGTGAGATTTCTTAAAACCTATTCTTTTCGGGGCACTGGGTGGCTCAGTCGTTAAGCGTCTGCCTTCGGCTCAGGTCATGATCCCAGACTCCTGGGATCAAGCCTCGCGTCGGGCTCCTTGCTCCGCGGGAGGCCTGCTTCTCCTTCTCCCACTCCCCCGATTGTGTTCCCTCTCTTGCTTTGTCTCTGTCGAATAAAAAAAAAAAGAAAAAATCTTAAAAAAAAAACAACCTATTCTTTTCAGCACTGAAGAATAAAAATGGAAAGTTAAATTTATATTACAATTATGCAGTGCAATTCTAAAGGAGGTTTGAGGGTCTAAAAAGCTCAGAGGTGCTAATTAGACCCTCACCGAGGGGCCTGCTGTCCTGACCTGAACGTTCTCCCTCGGAAGGTGGGGGAGCACCCCTTTCTCCCTCCCCCAGCTCTGCATACTCAGAAGGGCCCAAGAGTCTGAGGTCTTGCCTTCACTGATGGAGAGTCCATGTTTTCCCAGCCAATCAGGAAGAAGATGCTTGTCATCCTGCCCCTCAACTTTCTGGAGCCTGAGAAGAAAGACTCATGGCCACTTTGGGTGTGAGAGATGAGGGGACAGAGAGGTGAGGAAAGTAGGCCATCGAATGTACTCCTCACTTGAAAGACAAAACACACTGAATTACACAGGGCAGCCTGCTGTTAAAGTAAATTTAAAGGATAGACCAGAGGAAAACTCAGAAAAAGACCCTAAATCTCATCTATAAAATAGGAGTGGGATGCCATGAAAAAGGGAGAAATTTACAATGAGAATTTAGTTTTCTTTCTCCTTAAAATTAGGAGTGGTGAAAATTAGAACTGACATTGCCAACACCTGGATTAGTGTAACTGAATTAATAGGCCCACAGGTGCACAGGGCATAAACTCTGAGGGCAAACATTCCCCCGCCCAGGCCATGTTTGCAACATGTTTTGAGTCTTAACATGTTCCCACCAATGTTCTGAGGACTTTACATGAATAACCCACTTAGTCCTTACAACTTCCTTACGAGGTGGGTCCTGTTACTATCTCCACTTTACACGTTAGGGAACATCACATCGTGTTTATGTAACCTACTTTCGGAGGCTATGTCACTAATGAAGCCTGTATCTTGGAGTTGGTACCCTGCTCGTATCCCTGTTTGCAGCCTGTGTATGGGGGGACAGCTATGGAGCAAGAGTAGGAGGTGATGTAGTTAAAAATATTATAAAAATTATAGCCCTTGAAATTAAAACTCAGACATTCACAGATCAGACATAGCTGAAGAAAAATTAGTGAACTAGAAGATGAAGCTGAAGAAATTTCTTAGTACTAAGCACAAAAAGAACATGAGAAATCCCAGGGATGCAGTGCATAGATCCAAAAGGCAGAAAATGCTTCTGATAGAAGTTAAAAAAAGGAATAATGGGGTGAATCAGTATTTGTGATAAAATGGCTGATAATCTTCCCAAATTGATGAAAACTGTTTTCAGACTGAAAAATTGTACCACCTGACAAATGCCATATGATTTCACTCATGTGGAATTTAAGAAACAAAACAAATGAGCAAAAGGCAAAAAAGAGGCAAAGCAAGAAACACCCTTAACTACAGAGAACACACTGATGGTCACCAGAGGGGAGATGGGCCGGCGGGGGCGGGGGGGGGGTGTGTGTGTGTGGGCGTTGCTGCAAGAAACAGGTGATGGGGATGAAAGCATGCACCTGTCCTGATGAGCACCAGGTGATGTATGGAAGTGTTGAATCACTGTATTGTACACCTGAAACTAATATCACACTGTATGTTAACTAACTGGAATTTAAAAACTCAAGTAAAAAAATGGATACAGAAAAATTGTACCACCTGCTAGGCCAGAGTAAAGACAAACAAGATGCACATCTTGACCCATCCTCATAAAACACGGCAGTATCCAGGGTAAAGACAGAATCCTGAAAAACTTAGTCAAGAGAACAGAAATTGCTTATAGATTAATGAGAAATTTCTCAAAAGTAACAACAGGTGCCTGAAGCTATCTGTTGGATTTCTTGGATTCCATACCTTGTCTGTCATTCAATATTGAAGTCAAAATAAAGACCTTTCCAGACATACAAGGACCTGGACAGTTTACCTCACAGAGACCATGTTGAAAAAAAAATGAGAAGATATTTTTGAGCATGAGGAATAATGAACCCAGAAGGATGCTAGCCAAGAGATCGAGGACATATTTATTTATAAGTATTGATTTTAGGATAAGTAATACATTTTCCTTTGGTACCCACACAATAGTAATGTCAAAGCAGCTGTGCTGTGGGGAGGGCTTTGTGAACTTGGAGGCAAGTGTGCGCATCCCAAGTTGTCTTGTGTTCAAGAGGATATTGGAGATACTGATTAATGGCTTTGCTAGAAAAATACACGTATACTTGCATATGTTAAAACTGTTGGAGAAATAAAATATATAGGTACTAAAAAATCCTAGATAAGGAAAAATCCTATATAGTGAAAAATCCTATATAAAGCAGTAAAGAATAAAAAAGTACAAAGAAAAACAAATTAAGTGAACTATCAGGACAATGTAAGTCCCAGTTTATCAGTAATCACAATAAACATAGCTGGGTGAGGGCGCCTGGGTGGCTCAGTTGGTTAAGCGACTGCCTTCAGCTCAGGTCATGGTCCCGGAGTCCTGGGATCGAGTCCCACATTGGGCTCCAAGCTCAGTGGGGAGCCTGCTTCTCCCTCTGACCCTCTCTCCTCTCATGCTGTTTCTCTCTCTCAAATAAATAAATAAATAAAATCTTTAAAAAAAAAAAAAAAAACATAGCTGGGTGAAACTCAAACATAAAAACAAATACTCTGTTTATTCAGATTGGATTAGATACAACATGGAATTCTTGATGTTTAAAAGAACATATGTTAACTATACTCCCATAAAACATATAAAAAAAGTATTCCGTATTCAACAACAACCACAACGAACATTAAAAAATGTCTTGCAGATAGCTAAACTTGGGCAAGATTCATAAAGAAAATTAAGAGAAAATTTAAGAATATGAAGATTAAGGATGAAGAACATGATAGAATCACAAGTAGTTAAAAGGGCCATATAATTCGCAGAAATTTTTGCTGAGAAATTTGAAAATCAAGATGAAATGATTGGTTTTCTTGGTGAATATAAGTGACATAAGTTGATCCAACAAAAGCTAGAAAATGTGAATGGTCCATTAAAATTTTTCTTAGATGTTCTTTTATGAAAGTCACTGGATCGGTTTTATGGGTAAATTCTGCACAAACTTCTACAAATTGATGAATCTGTATTATCTTAACTAGTTCAGAGTTATAACCATCACTCTCTTTAATAAGTAATTCCCAGACTTGTTAATATAGCAGAAAAAGGCTAATTTCACTTAATATAAATACAAATTTCATAAAATATTAGCAAATTGTGTCTAGGTATATATTTAATATGACCAAATGGGCTTTGTTCCATAAATGGAAGAGTATTTCAATAATAGCATCTCTATTGTAGTAAGATATAAGACGAGCATGTTGAAAAAACAACACACACATGGTTGTATCAGGAGACCCTGAATGACCTTGAAACACCATAGCAGCCACTTAGGATGAAATTCTAAGAGTAATGGCAGGACACTTCCTAAACAGGCTTCAGGTTATAATCAGAAACCCCACAGCAAGCAGAGTAATGATTGGGGAGTACTAAACTGTGGATCAAAGCAGCAACACCAGAATGGTCACTCTTGGCCCCAATTATTCTGGGGTCTCCAGTTAAGGTTACATGGGAAAGCAAAAGACATGAAATGTTAGAAATGTCCAGTGGAAAGAGGAAGAGGCCATACAAAATCTATTAGGTAAGTAGGAACATGGAGGATGTAGAACAAATGTAAGATCTGTAAATAAAAATCATGAACTGTACTGTGTATGATGGCAAAATGCATCCATTCTCAGAAATAGTAAACCCTGCAGAACACCTTGGGAGAAAACAGGAATGCATAAGGTCTATAGGGAAGAAACCCCAAAACTATGAAGTACTTGGAAATGATATAAAACGTTACCGAGTGCTAGGTAGGGAGAGACCCTTTAATGGCAAACTCATTATTAAAACCTATCACTTCACTTCAGATGCGTGAGCGTGTGTGTGTGTGAGATACATTTTCGATCAAATTCCTGTTTGGGGGGGCACTGAAGGTAGGGAGTGGGGATTTGATTAAGGGATAAAGTCAAGGCAGAAGAATAAATTTTAAGATTGTCTAATAAAGAGTTTTAAAGAAAATCTGAATGGTGGGCGTTCTGATCTCCTTAGAGAGGAACACCGGTCCCAATGCTACAGGAGATAAATTGACCTGTAGGACCGTCTTTTCTGTACAAGTGGCATTTTCAAGTTGGTGGAGAAAATATGGATTATTCAGTAGATCTATTGGGATAATTGGTTAGCCATTGGAGAGAAAATTTCTACCTCGCAACTCAGAGTTTCAAACAGTAATGATCTAATCATTAGAAATAGCTGTAGAAATGCTAAAACAAAATGTAGTCAAATATATTTTTTAAATCGTGGAATTGGGAAGAGAAAATGATAGAAGCCCTTAAAGAAGGGAGTGATAGCGGCGCCTGGGTGGCTCAGTTGGTTAAGTGTCTGCCTTCGGCTCAGGTCATGATCCCAGGGTCTTGGGATCAAGCCCCGCATCGGGCTCCCTGCTCCGCGGGGAGCCTGCTTCTCCCTCTCCTACTCCCCCTGCTTGTGTTTCCTCTCTCGCTGTGTCTCTCTCTGTCAAATAAATAAATAAAATCTTAAAAAAAAAAAAAAGGAGTGATAGACTTGGACATAAATCCCATTAAGTCCATGTAAATTGCTGAAAGCCACCACTGCGAAGTAAACGCATCAGAAGGCAGGAGGAGTGTTGCAGCAGGTGGTCTGGAATATATACAGAGATGCTACATAGTAGCAACTGCCCCCTAAAGAAGTAGACAAGTCTATGGAACGGGCAGTCTGCATGGAAATATATTTGGTCAGTAATCATAACAAAAGTTTTTGCAAATCCGTGAGAACAGTGGGAAACTCTTCTTTCAGCAGAGACCCACAGAAAACCTGGCGATAGGTGACGTGGGCCCTGGCACACGCGTGTCCTGTGACCTGCTAAGGCCACTCCCAGAAGTGTGTTTGCAAAACACACTGAGAAGCGTATAGAAATGTGCAGAATTCCTAGCAGTTGGTAAAAACCGGAAACAAGCCAAATGCCCAACAAGAAGAGATCTGCTGGGTCCGTGTGAGTCTTCAGGCAAGAAACAAAGGAGAAATCCCTGTATGGGACGTGAATAATGCCAGTGAGGAACAGAGTGTCGTTCTGGAACTTTCAGGAGGAGATGCCTGGGAATACACAGCTTAGGTGACAGTCACCGCAGACATCCTAACGGGTACGGGGACCTGGGATTGCTTTCCGGTTTGCGTGTTCTTCACAGTCAGTATTTGTGGAGTATGCCTGCCAACATAAAACAGCTGATTTTCCTACCTTGTGAGGCTCGTACGTTTGAATGGAAGCACGTGGTATCTGGTAACGTGTTTGGTCAGAGACTCTGGGGACAGAGTAGGTTTCGGAAGGTGAGTGCACTATGCAGGGCTTCTGGCCTCCATGGAAAGCTACAGAACACGAGCATGGTTTCTGAGGGTGCGTGAAGTGTGTGTAGGTACGTGTTCCGTGATTGTGCCCACTCAGTAGGAACAAACGGACCGCGTGATGTTATCAACAATCCCCTGGAAGAGACCCGGTCCCGTTTCATCAGATGCACGTGGTGGTGGGGTCTGTACTAGTTTCCAATGAGAGAAGGAACAGAGAGGTTAAGAATTTATCAAAATACACGCTCTCGCACCCCTCAGATTCATCAGGGTCTGGTGCTGTTTTTCCCCTGGAAAGAGAAGGAGCAGTTGTTAATATTCCTGGTAGCACTCTTGTTTCTTGGGGTCACGGAGCTAGCCTGGCTTCACAAATACGGCTTCTGCCGTCAGCTTATCTGAGAATCATACCCTGGTTTAAAGCATGGTTGTAATATTTCTCTCTGGTTCTGTACCTTGAAGGTGGGAAAGCCACGTCTCGTCGTGTCATGCGCTGCTTGAGAAATGACCTCTTTTTCACCACGGACACAGGTCTGCGCGTATATACCCAGCGTTTCAGGGTCTTACTTAAGCCTTGCTGGCCTCACTTTTTATAGGCAGTTTCTCTGCCACATCACTGTTCTCCGTTTTAATTATCGCCTGGTGTCATGTTGTCTGTGCCCATTCCATGTGTTTTCTTGTCCACGGTGGGAGTTTGCTTATGTTTTTTTATCATATTTTCCCCATTTCTGTCCATTCCTCATCTTAGGCTTTGGCACCACGTGAGGCGCGGCCATAAGCCCAGCGCAGTTTCAGAGCACCAGCCGCTGGACGCCCTCGGCCTGCACCCAGCCCAGCCGTGATGGGGACTGCTCAGGTAATGTCCCTTGTGGGCTCCCCGCGCTCCGTGCATCCGCGAGGGCCGGGACCCAGTGGGCCGGTGGTGGGACATGGGAGGGGAGGGTGCCTTCTGTTTGGACAGACGGGGTGACTCCTCGCAGGTGCCGTGTTTGTGGGGGATGTGGGGAGAGGCTTCGAGGAGGTCCGTGGGGTCTCCGTGGAGGGCGGCAGGTGGTGGTAGGTGTGCTGAGCATGTGTGCGGGTCCGTGGCGGCCATGAAGGGAACTGGAACCCCTGAACGGGGCTTCTCCTTCTGTGCTCTCACTCCTTCGTGCTGGTAGGAGAGGCCACCACGTGGCATTGGTGGTGGTGGGTGCTTTGGTGTGTGTGGGGGACACGGGAGCCAGGCGTGGAGCTGGTGACTGTGGAGCAGGGACGCACATGTCTGACTGCCACACATTCGTGAAATGCCCAAAACTCCCATGTGCTCAGGAAGGCCCTGCAGGGTGTGCCCACCGCTCACCTGCCTGTGAACATGGGTGCTGGTGGGGCTGTGACCTCCCCTCCCAGTGCCAGTGAGCACATCTCACAGCCCGCCGCAGCCTCCACACGCGGACGCTGTCATTCTGATGGTTCAGGGGAAGAGAGGACGCGTCCACGGTGTCCCATCGCTCCGGAAGAGATTTGCGTGGATGAATGCGGTAAGATTTGGGTGGACCCTTCGATGACGCTGCTCTGTCCCCTCCGTCCCCTCATGTGTCGCTCGGGGGCACCTCACACATTCACATCTCTGTTCGCTAACATCTGCTTGGGCTTACTTGATATTCTCAGAAGGCGATGTTGACTTTGGGGTGCGTCTCCACAGCCAGGAACATGGTAGCCGTTCGGTGGGACTTCAGTTTTGTGTAAGAGCCTTCAGGGAGGTAGAAGACAAAATTCTCCTTTTATTTAATTTTTATTTTTCTTAATTTTTAGTGTTTTTTTTTTTAAGTTTATTGATTTAAGTCATCTCTATACCTAGCATGGGGCTCGAACTCACGACCCCGAGATCAAGAGTCCTGTGCTCTTCTGACTGAGGCGGTCGGGCGCCCCAGGCTTTTCCTGTTAAACTCTCCCACCCTCTGCTTCAGCAGAGACCAGCCCTGAGGCCGCCTCAGGGCTCGGAATCAGGCAACCTCCTGGTAGCGAGGAGCAGACCCCTGCCTGTTTCCTCCACGGATTGGGTAGGGTTCTGGGTTGGAAAGAACAGAATTCACTCTGGCTTGTTTAGGCAGAAAAGGAGTTTGTTACTAAGGATATGAGGTGCACCCTTCCTTTCAGTGGGGCTGGATAAAGGGGTTCTGCACTCGGCTGTCAGCCCCACCACCCGGGACCCAGCGTGACGTGGGGAACACCCCCCAGGACGCTCGCTCCCCACTCAGGGAGCGCTGGATGGACAGAACGTTGGTGCAGGCCTGCCTCTGGGGACAGTCTGTTGTTGGTGATGTTGGGGTGCTGCTCCTTGGGGAGGAGTCCTTCACAACGTGGTGAGCATCAGAGGAGCAGGGCCATGCTCAGCGATGTGGGGCAGCCCATGTGGGGGCCATCGCCGGAGCCTGCGGCAGGCTGCCCACCACGCCCCCAGCTCTGTCCTCAGCTTGCACGGTGGCAGCAGTAACTGCCCCTATGAGACGCAACTCTCCCCTATAATAAGGGGACAGCACTTTGTCCCGAAGGGGATCGCAGAGGTGAGGGAGCTGCCGCGGCTCTGGCCTCCCCCGTGACTCCCCCGCGTCGCTGCCCTGAGCCCGCCGCCGCCTCTGTCATCGGCCGGGCACCCACGCTGGCCTTCGGTGGGCGCACCTGTGGCCGGACAAGGCCCTTTCCTTAGGTTCTTCCTTAGGACGGCAGAACTCCCACCTGAGGGAACGGTGTGTGGAAGGTATTCCTCGCATTCTGAACTGCACAGTCCTGGGTGGTCGGGGCGGTCCTGGGTGTGGGGGATGTTCAGCAGCACCCCACACCTCCAACCACCGGACCGTGCCCTCCCTCCCGCGGTGAACACCAGACATGTCTCCAGGCGCTGCCGAGTGCCCCTTGAGGGAAGGTCATCCCCTCCCACCCCACCGAGAAACACCTGCGGTTTTCAGATTCACGGACATCAGGTTGCTCATAATCTTCCCTTAGTGTGCGTTCAGGATCTGAGAATCTATAATGATGCTGTTTCTCCGGTTCTGGATGCCATGAGTTTGAATTTTCTCTCCCTTTTTCCTCATCAGTCAGGTTGGGCAATTTTAATGATCTTCTCCATGAACCAGATTTTGGTGTCATTGATTATCAGTACTGTTTTTATATTCTCTGTTTCTCTGATACCTGTTCTGGTCTTGATTATTTCCTTTCTTCTACTTACTTGGGTTTTAATTTGCTTTAATTCGTGTTTTTTTAACGATCAAAGCTGTGGTCAGGGATTTGAGACTCCTCCCTTCCTGATAGGTGTTATTTAGTATTCTAAATTTCCCCATGAACTCTACCTTGTTGGGGCTGAAGATTTCTGTATTTCTGTAAACAGTCTTGACAGGTGGTTAATTCATGGAAAGAACATAGTCCTTTGGGTTTTGTGGGTAGGAGTTGTCAGAAACCCTTCTTCCCCGTCCCCTCCGTGGGACTGGCCCAGCTCTGGCTGGGACAAGCTGCCCCACGGGCCACACTCTGGGCTTCACTCGGCCACATGGGTTCCGTCTGTCTTCTTCTCTTAGAATTTCCTTAATGATATTGCTGTGTAGGTGGAATGTTCTTGTTTTCCAGCTATGTTTGGAATGTCTTCCCTTCCCCTCCCCCCCAAACACTGGCCTTTACATGGATTTGGAGAAGGACAGGGAGACAAAGGGAGACTCCTCTCCCCACCTGGATCCGTCTTTCTCAGCTTCTCTGTTCTGTCTGTGGAGGGACATGGGTCACCTCCCTGGGAGACCACTCCAAATTCCACGGCGAGGCCTTCTGTCTCCCTTTATATTGCTCATTCTCCAATGGGGCAGTTTTGCCCCCATGGCCAGTAGATGTCAGAGTGTCCAGAGAAGTTTTTGTTTTTCGTAACTGGGCAAGGGTGCTACTGGCATTTGGTGGGTCGAGGCCACGATGGTACTCATCATCCCGCCCCTGCCACGAAGAGGGAGCTGGTCCAAATCCAAGAGACAAGGTTGGGGAACCTTGCTTTTACTTTTATGATCTAACCTCTCATACTTAGGGTATCCTTAAGAGTCTGAATAAGAAGGGTAAAGCGATAATATAATCTTGATAAGCCATTTCTCTTTAGTATGAGGTTTTTTGCATGGGAGGTCTTAGGACAGTGAATGGTCTGCCTGCAAATTCATTTATATGTATTATATTTAAAATGCATATTTGGATTTTTTGGGACAGCAATAAAATGTTTTTGAAACAACCTACTGGAATTATTCAGATGCTTATCTTTTCATTGATATAATGGCTCAGTGTACATAATCCCCACGTTGGCAATATTGCAGTCCTCATGCAGAATTCAGAGCAGTATTTACATTTCTGTTGTGCTCATAAAAGGATAAGAGCAGGCGGTATTTTGATATTTGTCTCATTTAAAATAAGAGAAATTATAGAAAGCATTCTTAGTATTGCTGCTGGATCAAGCCACAGTAATTCTGAAAGTAGAATTCTAGTTTATTTTTCAACAGAAAATTCACTCTTCTCCAGGTAACTATGAATAGACCTACGTTGCTCCAAGATAAAGATTATATAGGAAGAGAAACAAAATAGTACCACCTATGATCCTGACTGTCTAAAGGCGACAGAAACAGCCCTCTCTTAGAGCATTATTCATTTTCATTGCATAATGTCATTGGTTTTTAGTTAAGGTTTTGATTAACTTTGACAAACCCAAATGCTTTCCTTTATTAAACATATGAATTCAATTTGGTTTAATTTTTGCTGGGCTACACCTACTGGCGCTTTCTTTCCTTTCTCCCTAATTAGCAAGAAAGCCAGGAGGGTCCTCATATCGCCTGTCTGATGGTGGAGAATCCGGTTTCTGGTGTTATGGGGTGAATGGAGGTGGGGTCTGGACAGGTATCCAGTATTTCCTTGGCAGTTGGAAACCTGGGTTCTAGTTAAGATTCGTCCGTAATTCTTCCTTGACTGTGGCAGAGTGTGTTAATCTGCCAGTCTCCCTTCACTGCCCCTACCAGGGTACCCGTGAGGGGCATGGGTCATAAGCCCTAAGTCTTCTCTGTTCTCATGGACAGATCACACTTCCCTGCAAGGACTTCGGCATGGACGATGAGTATCTAGAGCTTGTGTGAGTAAATATTTCAACTTTTTTAGTTCAGCAAGTACATATGTATTAAGAATAAGTTGTACAAATTATTTGTGGGAGTACCTTCTAGCTAGCTAATTCAGAGATTTACTTGTAGAAATTGTGAACGCTGTAATTGTAAATTCTTTTTATTTGTCTCTTCCTTTTTAAAAACCATGCAAACAATATATCTTAGCATGAAAAAATTGGCATAAAAATTAGCGTAAGTAAAATGAAAGATTCAGAGATGGTCATTGTTGACATTTTGGTTTACTTTTCATATTTTCCTATGTCTTTATATGTATATATCCACAATTTGTATTAATAGAATGATTATTCTAATTATTTCAATAACAGATGTTTTAACAAATTAATGCAGTATATTATGGCACCTGTCCTTGTCAATAAAAATATTTAAAAATATTTTAATAGTGATGAAGTATACCATGATATGGGCATCACTCAGGTGACAGCGATGTCCTGTTCTTTGGGAATGTAAATAATGCCTGGATGACTTACCTCTATTCAGCTAATTATCCTCTTAGAATACATTTGTGGACTTAAAATGTTTCAGAAGATAGGAAGATTTTAGAGATTTTCAGCATACATTTCAATACGGGTTTTACAAAAATGCACCTGTTTGTCCTTTCACTCAGACTGCACACCTGACAATGTTTGCTTTTTAAATTTTCTTTGTAATTGTGGGCTTGACTGATGATCCGCGCTTGGCAGTTTCATTTACTTAGGTTAGTGGTTCTGTTGAACGTGTTTTTTCCTACTTCTCCCTTTTGCTTGGTGTGTAAATGGCACGGTGTAGGGTCTGTTACTCATGCCAATGTTATGAGGATGTTTATTTCACTGTTTTGAAATCCAGACCATAAGATATTAACTCTTTTCATGTATTTATGATCCAGATATGTTTTTGCTTCTTCAGATTGCCATTGCAGCTTCAACTTTATGGTTTTTATATATGTAAGAAGTAAGTTGTCACACAGTGGTGTCTATGAATGCATTCCTCCATGAATTCTGACTTTGGGGAAATGCTAGAAAGCCTTTCTTTGCCAAAATTTGCATAAACATTCAGCCATATTTTAGTTTAACATTTTGTTTCAGTTTCTGCATTCATGTCTGTAATTCTTCTGATTTATTTTGGTTACGTATCAGGGGAAGACTGTATGTCTGCCGCCAGTTGGCTGACTAGCTATTGGAATACCGTTTCCTGAGAACGATGCCGTTCCACTTTCTCATGCTGGATTAACTTCCTATTTTGGGAAGATGCTAATTGAGGTAGACTCCTGCATCACTCTCCCCTTTCCATCGACTTCTGTTGGTAAACATCTATGTTAAAGCTTTTTCTTTCTTTTGGAAGTGCCTGTTGAGTTCATAACAAGTATGTGTTTGTGTGCGAATGTATGCTAGAGCATATCGTCTTGGACGGTCCCTGGAAGGTGGTGCTTGGCTTGGCTTTGGGGAAAGTGTCGCCGTGAAGATGCTGTGTGATCCTTTAGGATGGAGGAATTGGCACGGGACGGTCTCCTGGAGTTGGGCCTTTCCCCCCTGAAGTTGGTTCTTTGAAGGGCACCTGCTCAGGCCAGCTTTGCTCCTGAGTACGTTAATCCGGCTCCCAAGTTTACGTAGATGCAAAGCCAATAGGCATATCTTATGGCACACCCTAGCTGCGGCCGGCAGGATTGGGATTGGGCAGGTGCGAGTGCTAGTATTCCTCCTACATCGATAGTGTGTTGTCGTTTTCCGATGACACACGTGTAATCAGTGTTGATCTCCGACAACATCAGGAGCCGTGACATGGCCAAATCACTCATAGCAATTTTGGGGAGGCATAGTGCTAGAGCAGGCATTTTAGGGCCCTTATCCGGAGAGAATTCACATTTTTTTTCTGTAATAAGTTACCACAAATGTGTTGGCTTAAACAACATAAATTTATTGTCTTAGAGCTCTGTAGGTCAGTCAAGCGTCTGGCAGAGGCTCACTGGGCTGACATCGAGATGTCCACAGCGCTGGTTCCTTCTGGTGGCTCCAGTGGAGAATCTGTTCCTTACCTTTTCTACCTTCCAGAGGCGCCCACATGCATTCCCTGGTCCTTGACTGCGGGCTCCATCCTCACGTCTCTGGTCCTCAGAGGAGCTAGGAACAGGCTCTGCTCTCATGGACGCATGTGATTATCTCAGGATTATCCCCTCACCCGGAGACCCTTAATCCCATAAGCAAAGTCCCTTTTCCATTCGAGGTACCGTGTTGGCAAATTCTGGGATTAGATTGTGGACATCTCTTGAGCCATCACGGTGTCGCCATGATGTTTACATGTCATGTAATTTTGGGCTTGGCTTTCATTGTTGGGGAGTTTATGTTTTACCATGAACTTGAACAAAATTTCTACATTTCCTGGAAAAAATAGTTGCAAAGTGTAAGTTTTTCATCTTTTATCTGTACATTATATCTATGTCTGTTTTCAGAATGTAATAAGATTAGCTCCTTTACCATTTTTAAAGCAGAGGAAAAAATTGTTTATTGGGGCTGATGATTCCTCAGTAGGACCTGGATTTGTAATTTTAATTTCAGTGCAATGGGCTTACCCATAATAAGGGCTTAACCCTTACACATAATTAAGATGTTGTCCTGATTAAGAATGAAATAACCAAAGGATAGGATTCGTGAATGTGGACAGTGAATTCCAGTGTGAATTACTCGCCTGCAATCAGTCAAGTTGACGAGTACACCAAGATCCATCTCAGGATGCGGTTATGGTCAGTCATTTCAGACATGTGCCCCTCAAAGAAATCAGTCTTGGCCAGAATCCAGGAACACAGGCCGAGGAGTGGGACGCAAACGCTGTCGATCGAGCACTGTGGGAGGGACGCGGGAGGGAAGGGTTTACAGACAGACCCCCAGCAGGTGCAGGACACAAAAGCTTCAGTCTATGTGCTTTAAAGTGCATGCAGATGAGTGGTGGAGAGAAGACAGACGGGACGGAACAAAGCAGTCTCGTGTTAGGAAGTCTGTGAGAGATTCTGGGCAGATACAGGCTGAGGAGTGCGTTTCTTGTTTTCCAGAGCCACGAACACGTTATTCAGGACATTGTTGTGGGAACTAACTATTTCTAGTTTAAAACAACAGTTGTAAATTTCCTTGCTGTGAGCTGCTTATCTGCATTTAACTTGTGTTTCTTTAGGGGAGTTGGATCTTTTTGCCTTAAAGAAAGATTTGTCCTCCTCTACCAAATCTCTGTAAAGAAGAGCAGCTTTCAGAAACACAGCTTTGGGGCCACATCCCTATCGTTGCCTGAGCTTTTCCACCTGCACAGGTTAGACCGCTCTTAGCCTGATGTTTTTATTTATAGTGTCTTCCCAGATGTGCTCTACTTTATTTCTCAAAAAATACTTCAAGATTGAGACTTCATGAGCTCAAGCATGGTCATGACGTTCAGTGTTCCTTGTGTGTGTGTGTGTCTGAGTGCGTGTGCGTATCTCTGAGCAGGTGCGTCTGTGTGTGTCTCACGGTGTCTCTGGGTGCCTGTGTGGGTGTGTGTATTTGGGTGTGTGTCTGGGTGTGTGTGTGTGTGTGTGCATCCCGAGGAGGAGCGGCTCTCTGATCTGGCCGATAGCCCATGCTGAACTTGGTTCACACCACAACTGAGTGGTTAAATGACATAAGGAATGTATTTAAGATATTAGCTACTGTTTTGAATATTTCAGTTTTCTTTAGATCCTTAAAATGTTTCCTGCTTCTGTTTAAATATTACTTACCTCTAAAATCTAGGAAGCCAGCACCTGGGGTTTGAAATGTCCTTCTGTGGACACATTCTGGAGAAATTGGTGGGAAATCAAAGCCTTATTGGAGGACTGGCCCGGCCCTTGCTTTTGGGCCTGCGGTCTGTCCTTCGCGGCTGCCCTCCTGCGGCAGCCCCTCGCTCCTTCCCTCCCCGTCAGACGGGTGACTGTATCTCAGAGTCATGGTGTTCGTGGTGCTGGCCTCTCCGGGGCCCCTGCCTGCGGTGGGGGGCATTGTCTGGCGGTACTGCTCAGAGAGTGCTTGCTCCTCCTTGGGCGTTGTTATTTTGTACGGTTTCCGGGTGCTTCCAGCCGGCTCTTCCCATGAACTTCAGGCTTGCCACATGGGAGCTTGGAATTACCATTCCTTCTTCCTCAATGCTTGGTGGAGTCGCCAGATTCTTGAAATGCTTAGAGAATGATAATCAGCGTGTTTGTGATTGTGGCTGTTCTGTTTCGTTTCTGCTTGTGCACCTGCTGGCCCGAACCCTTCTCCCCGTATCAGCCGCCCCTCTGATGTGTCCCCTGCTGCAGAGGATGCCCAGACTCCCGCTGCATGGTCAGAACTCTGGAACACGTACACACCTACCGCGTGACTGTGTCAGACACAGACCTCCTTCCGGGGTGTTTGAGACCCGTTTCCTTCCCCTGACGACTTTCTCTCTAGCAGGACCAATGAATCTATCCTTACGTAACAAAGTAAACACCTAGATTTAAAGAACCATCTGTAACAACAGAACATAACAGGAACACAACAGCTGTGTTGTTCTTGAGAACTTTTTTCTCTGGTCTTAAATTTAGACACATCTATCCCACAGACGCCGACGGGGAGGAAAATGAGAGCACACGGCAGAAGCCGGGGCTCCGCAGTTGTTTGCGTCAGCTCGGTTTCACAGCTAAATGTCATGGTTTCCTCATGCTTCTGGTACCTGCAGTTCTCAAAGCAGACAGATTGTGTCTGCACAGAATCGCCAATGTGTGATACGCTTGTCCTTGTGTCCCGCTCTCCACGGCAGACCAGCTGCTCCGGGATGTGCCTTCGGACCCCTGCGGTCCCTCCGCATTATAGCGGCTGTGAGGTTTCCTCTTGGGATATGTCTGGGCTCCAGCCAGTCACCATAAATTCATGCTTGAATTGGTAAATATGTTTGCTGCAGCATGGATGGTTGGTTAGAATTTTTTTTTTCTTTAAGATTTATTTGAGAGAGCGAGAACACACACAGGCCACGGGGAGGGGCGGAGGGAGACAATCTCCAGCAGACTCCATGCCGAGTGAGGAGTCTGATGTGGGGCTTGGTCCCACGACCCTGGGATCACGACCTGAGCTGAAACCAAGAGTCAGATGCTCAACCGACAGAGCCAGCCAGGCGCCCTAGTTGGTTAGAATTTTTAAAGATCATGTGGATCGCAACTTTGCACTGAACCTCCTTTAATGATGTCTTGCCTGGAGCTCAGTGCAGGATGGCAGACAGGCAGACTGATCCACAGGCTGTGTTTCCAGGCCTGTTTCTCGGAGGTTCATCCACAGTTGGGAGGAGACCCCGCAGAGCCCTTCTGGGAGGGGCCTTCCCCTGCCGAGCCCGGGCTGGCATGCTCTGATGGGCCCTGAGGCAGTGGGTGGCAGGAACAGCTCCTTACTGAGGCCTGAGGGACTCCTGGATCAGGTGGGAAGAACTGGGCCTGTGTGTGGCTCCGGTAACTTAAGAATGAGCATGTGTGTGTCAGCTCCAGGCATCCCCCCCACAAAGTGCTCTCCATGTCTGTCACTCACCTTGGGCTGCCATGATGAACGACCACAGAGCAGGGGCTTGAGCATCTGCAGTGTGTGGTCTGGTGTCCACATCTGGGCGTGGGCAGGCTCTCTCCCGGGGCTCTGTCCTTGGCTGGCTGCTGGCCATCCCTGGAGGTCACGAGCATAAATGGATGAAGGGCCAGCTTAGTTTGCCATAAGGGAGGCTGTCGGTGGAAACAGTGAAGTGCTTTGTTAGAGACCGTATCGTGGATTCATGTGATGAGAACACGTTGACATGTTCTGACCCCAGATTCTCAGAGGTGGTCACTGCTGTTGAGAGAGTTGGGGCAAACACAGTGAGGAGTTCCCATAAATAAGGGTGTTGAAAATCTCCCAAACTGCTTGGAGGAGTTCAAACTTCGTGCATCTTGTTGGTGTCGAGGTCACGGTGATGAGGGAGATTTGGAACACGGATGGCGCTCTGAGACTCCTGTGGACGCATCTTGTGGCCACTGTGGGCTAGGCTGTGGGCGTCCCCTCCTCTCTGGTGGCTGGGAACCTTTCTCTGTTACAGAAAAGAGCTTTCTGGCGGTAGTTAATTGAGACCATGTGAGAAATACCATTTTGTTGATCTGAGACCTAAAAATCTAAGGAATGGGATGAAGCAAAAATGGGTCCGGGACGATGAATGGAACAAACCATCTCATTGTTCGTCCGAGACTGTGGGCGTGTGAAGCGTCTTGTCTCCATGTCAGGTGGGGAGATACAGGCTTGCCCTGGGGTCTCGAAAGGGAGGCTCCCCAAGAGTCTCAAGGGGCATCAGCGGGGTGGGGGGCCCGTCCCTCACGAGCCCTGGGTTTGAAGGATGCCCTGTTTGGAAGGCTGTCCTCGAAGGGCGTGGCACCCCTCAGCATGCCCCCTGACGTCAGGATGGTGGGAGGCCCAGGGGAAGGCGGGAGGCCAGTTAAATGACCTGCTGGGTGGGTTTGCTTCTTCGCACAGAATGACGTTCCGTGGAGGGAGTTCAAGGCTCTTGCCTGGTGGTAGTGAGCTTTGCGGAGCCTGAAGCACAGCGCGGTCTGACCCGGTTGGACTTGGGAGAGAGGGTGGTGCTGGCCCCGAGCCGCGTTCCTACGAGTGCACATTCACAAGCTTCAGATTTAAGGATGGCCCCGAAGGACCTGTTGTGTTTCTCGTGTCCCTTCACCTTCACTGATGACGTCAGAACATCTGCGCAGCTTCCCTTTGTCCTTTTCTCCCTCTCTTTCCGTGTCTGAGTTCTGCATCTCTCTTCCTCCTCCACACCTGTGCGGGGGCTCAGATGTCCCGTCCCCGTTCCATCAGGGAGCGCTTTCCCCTTCCTTGGAAGGGTGAGGCCAGGTTTGAAAGTACGCATTCCTGGCACCTGTCTGTGCCTCGGCGCCCTCAGCCACAAGATGGAGGCGCTTCGAACCCCTCGTGGGGGAGACTAGGTGTGTGTACAGCTTTTAGGGGCTGCCCGTCCCGCTGTCGTCAGCCAGAGGATAGGGGCTTCTCTCGCCACGTTCTGACGATTCCCTGGAAGAGGCTTTGCCAGTTCGTTCTGAGGGCCCTTTGGAGCCTTGCTTCCCACAGGATAAGAGAGTGGGCTCGTGAAGGTAACAGGTGCATCTGACTGTGCTCATTCTTGGCAACCCCCACGGAGCCTGACATGTCATCTGTGTTGCTCACTGAACTTATTAAGCCAGTTTCGACCAAGACTGTGAGCTCCAACTCCATGAAACGGCCAGAGAATGACGTATTAAACACTCACCTCTGAGAGTTCTCCTTCCAGGATGCATGCTGCGTGTTTATCACCCACTACCTTGAGCACGTCACAGTGTGTGATGGAGCTTTCTATACAGCATTATTTGCTTGCTTGGCTTCAGGTTGAGCCCCGTCTCCGTGGTGTGTCTTGTTTCCCCAGCCGCGGATGGAGCTGGACACCCAGTGGAAATTCAGTGTGTGTGTGTGTGTGTTGAGCACGTGTTGGGTGCATTTCCCTCTTGTGCAGACTGTGTGGTGGATGGTGCTGGAAACAGAACTGGCTGCATGCACACCCTGCATGTATCCCAAACGTGTTCGTGAAGGCCTAGCTTATGTTGTGGTGTGTCTCCCTGTCCTGCTGCTCTTGCAGGTCTTCCCTTTGTCCCTCCCTAATGAAAGTTTAGAGCCCTGACGTCCGCTACCTTAAGCCTCTATGAATTATGGTTATTACTTTATAGTAAGTTGTCGATTTTTTTTTTTTAACGTGGGGTGGTCCAGATCTTTCCCCTTTCAGTGTTGGTGATGCTCTGCCCTCACCGTATTCAGGAGTCCTGTGGCGAGAGCAGGAAACACTCTCAGATTCTGGTTCCATCGTCCTGGGGTGGTCCAAGCACTTGTGTGTTTGATGCTTCTCGAAAATTCTAGAGCACAGCTGGGCTTGTGAACCAGCCTGCACCTGCATAAAATAGAGGTCTTTAGGAATTTCATTTAATCTGCAATATACAATGTTTGATAAGCTAAAGTAATAGATACACTATATGCATGGATCCATCGTATTTGGTGTTTGAATTTGGGTGAGCACTGAGGCCAGAAAAAGGGACAGTGGTGCCTGGTGGCTTTTGTGCTTTTTTCTCCTACAAAATTGCCATGCCTTTGCAGGTGAAGTTCTCCTGCTGCACACGGCGATCACTGAGGAGGGAGAAAGGGTGTTGTGTGTATGTCACGGTGGAAGCAGACACCGAGACCGCTAATCGGAGGGGCCCGTGGCCACGGCGGCTGCATCTTCCAGAGCGGGAGCATGCCGCGGGTTGGTGCTGTCGTGAGTCCGTCCATGAACAGAAGTCCGTGGTGAGACCGGCTGCTCACAGGGGCTCCGCCGTGACGTGCACAATATTGTGTTGATTAAGAAAGCTTGCTTTCTCTTCACTGACCTTATCCAAACCTATTCTTCCTGGATGGTGTGGTGCTCTGTGTGCTTTTATAGTAATAAAGCTCTGATACTCGCTGACGGCCTAGATATTACGTAGTTGTCAGAAGCCCTATTTTTGACAGAGTGATAGAGACAAAAGGAAAGCTCTAGAGATAAACGTACAAACCTATGGTCTAATAATTCTCATGTGGGGAGCACCCTTTGTAATTGTCACCTTGGTAGAGCCTGTTCCAGACCCCGCTGTGCTCTCTGCCCCAGCCCACCCTCTTGCCCAACTGCTCACATTCTCCCAGGGCCCTCAGACCCGTCCCCGCCTGCGTATCCCGCACTCCGTGTCTGAGTCCTGGCCATTTTTCTCACTTGAGGCGTCTCTACGTGCCTCGTAATCTACAGCCCCTTCACTCCGGGGGCCCTTCAGCCCAGACAGCATCCTGGGGTCTGGATCCCACTGCGTGCGCTCGTGTGCTACATGAGCGTGTTCTTCTGTCCTCTCTATTTTCTGCGCGCTGCAGCTGGATCCAGAAGCTTGGTCAACTCACGTGCCTTCCTTCGGCAAGACTGTGGGTAATGGTGTATTTCTTCACCGAGGGCACGTCACGTCTGCTTCTCTCTGTGATGTTAGCAGCAGTCCATGGTCAGTGCTTACGTCCATTAACTTGCCGGAGATGAAAAATGATAGTATTTGAATCTTTATCATCTGTAATTTGGGACTGCTTGTATCAAGAGACACTTCTCTTACTCTATTTCATTATACGGCGGAACAATTCATGTAGGAAAGGCAGGGTAAATGCCTTATCTTTCCTTTATGTAAAAATTACCAAAATAATGAATTTTTTTAAAGATTTTATTTGACAGAGCATAAGCAGGGGCAGCAGCAGAGAGAGAGGGAGAAGGAGACTCCCCTTAGAGCAGGGAGCCCGATGCGGGGCTCGATCCCAGGACCCCGAGATCGTGACCTGAGCCGAAGGCAGACGCTTAATCAAGACTGAGCCACCCAGGCGCCCCTGTTGTGGTTATTTTCTTTAGTGGTGTTGACACCCCCATCTTTGGCTGGGGTGCGTGGGGTCACTTCCGAGTTGGGCTGTGAGCCCTTGACACAAGTCTAGACTCTCTTTACTTATTTTTAAGTTTTTATTTAAATTACAGTTAGTTAACATACAGTGTAGTATTAGTTTCATGTGTACAATATAGTGATTCAACACTTTCAATACATCACTCAGTGCTTATCACAAGTGTACTCTGTACTCCCCACCGCCTGTTTCCCCCATCCCCCACCCACCACCCCTCTGGTGACCATCAGGGTGTTCTCTAGTTAAGAATTTGTTTCTTGGTTTGTCGCTCGCTCTCTTTTTTGTATCTCCTTTGCTCATTAGTTTTGTTTCTTAAATTCCACATGTGAGTGAAATCATGGTACTTGTCTCTGACTTATCTCATTTAGCATAATACACTGTAGCGCCATCCATGTCTTTGCAAATGACAAGATTTCATTCTTTCTGATGGCTGAGTAATATTCCATTATGTATATATAGACCACGTCTTCTTTATCCATTCATCTACTGATGGACATTTGGGCTCTTGCCATCAATTGACTATTGTTGATAATGCTGCTATAAATGTGGGATGCATGTATCCCTTAGAATTAGTTTTCTGTGTTCTCTGAGTAAATACCTGACTCGAGTCTCTGATAGATGTTCAGACCGTTTTCTGTCCCAGACTTGGAATTAGCCAGGGTCTAAGGAGCCTTGCTGTGTTTAGTGAAAGTGGGATTTTGAGAACAGAGTCTTCTTTCTCAGGATGCCGTTGCTACAGGTTAGTTGTCGTGTCTAGACTTCAGCTAGGACGCATATGTGAGTTTTTAGAGACAGACTACCTTATACTTTCATACTGATACTTGAAATTCCAGTTCAGAACTCTGGAATGTTTACTATGCCTCTTTTATGTTGCATTTGTATCTGTTTTCTTCCGTGCTGAAAATCCCGATTTCCAAGAGCACAGGACATAACAGAATGACTTACAATCAGGCATCCTCTCTATCCCGCGTCCAGCAGTACGAACATAACAAGGTCAATACCACCACCGGTATGACTGCTGAAAACCACGGAGTCTTTTCAGTGCTGTCCCAGTGTGGTCGGCACGTCTGTGCACTGAATTCGGTATTCTTCCTGTTCACATTTTGTCTTTGTTCTCCGGTCTTCGTGGTGCTGTCCTGTCATGATTTGCTGGAGCATTTTGTCTCGTAGTTTCTGCAGAAGAGGCTCGTGGAAACAACGACCATCGAGCACTTATGTGTGATAGCATTTTTCCTGAGCCCTTCATCCCGGGGAGGGGGGGGCGTCTGCTTACCTTCCCTGCACGTGTTCGCACGCCGCTCGCTCCAGGCTCCTCCACTGAGACCTGGTGCTGTTGGGGAGGCTGCCGGCAGGCAGTCTGCTGCATTTCCTTTACGAGTCATTTGTCTTTCTGTCCAGATGCCAGACGACTTTAATTTTCTTAATGTTCAGTGATGGAATTATAGATCATGGCGTTATTCGCTCCAAGTTGGTTTCTCTGGTTCTTTCACTATGTAGCCAAACCTGTTTTTTTGTGAAATTCAGTAAACCTCTCATGAATTACATCTGTCTCACGGTTTTAATTTTCACATTTGCAGACTCCTGTTGTCTCTCTTTTGCATTTTCTTTGCCTGCCTTTGATATTTGGCGCTTCCTGTTTGTTTAAAAGTTTCTTTTTTTAAACCGCCCCCCCAAACACATTTATTGTTTGTTCATTCTTTTTCTTCAAGTGGATTCCTCATTTCTGAAATGAGCTATCCTTTATTTTCCGAGATCTGTCGCCTCGTTCCTAAGTTCTTCCAATTTTGATTTAATGTTCTTTTATGTCTTACATCACTTTCTCAGTGTCTTGTAATGTGTTTAGAGTAGTGGGTGGTGGGTTTGAATTACTTTGTGGACCTGCATTTCTGGTGCTTTCATTGTGTGGGGATGTCATTCTCGCTCCTTTTTTTTTTTTTTTAATTATTTTTTCAGCTTTACCGGGACATTGCTCCTTTCTTTCTTATAATAACTTAGTCAGACTTGACCTTGATGCTCTTCCACTGCTCATTTTTATGTCACCTGGCTCTTGCTGAACATTTTGCAGAAGGCTTTTCGCTCCCCATGAGCTTTCCCTGCTGTTGTTTGCGTGTGGAGTTAAAAATACGGCAGCATGATTTCTGAGGTTTCTCGGCTCTGTTTCCGTTCCCCAACTGTACTTTACCTTTCCTTCCCTTAGCGTCATGTCGCCGTTCTGCTGAGTTGTGACTGTGGGGCTCTGTCCCGGAGGGGACGTTGTGCGACCAGGCTCAGGAGTCCGGGGGGCCGCTGTGCTCGCAGGCTGTCGGGTTGGGCAAACCCCATTGTAGCACCCCTGTGTTCGGGCTGGCCCGCAGCATTCGCAGGAGTGCCCACTGGCTCCTTCCTGTGCCTGCAGACGCGGTGCCATGCAACTCCTCTGACCTTCTTTAAGGTTTTGTGCTTCATGGGGCTGCCGCCTCATCTAGTTTTCTTGCAAGTGGTATTCATGAGTGTCTGTGTTTTGCTAACTTGTTACTTTGCATCTTTTGATGTGGGGATTTGGGGAGCTGGAAAACGGTGCTGTTGGGTTTACCATATCCCAAACATCTCTTTTTAATGGGGTCTTAATATGTTTTCCTATAGAAGTTTTAAAAACCAAAGCCTTGTGACATTTTCAGTCCCTTATATCCTTGCTCTGTATTATCTTTACATTTCTTTCATATGCATTCTTTTAAAAACAAATAAGTGTGGGGCGCCTGGGTGGCTCAGTTGGTTAAAAACAAATAAGTGCAATTGCTGGATCGTATATGCTTTGAATATTTGTAACTTTATTTGGAAGATATATTTAAATGTGATGTTTCCCTGGCTTGTTTTAGACCTATTTTAATGGATTATTTAGTAGATGAACTATTGTAAAGCCTAGGTAATGTTTCAGTATGTCAGATGCAAGTGATTTTAAAGAGGTTTGACAGTTACTAGTTTCCTGTTGATGTAAGTATCTGATGCTGAGTACTCTTCCATATTTCTCATCTATTTAACATACTTTGTCACTCTGTGGCACAGCATGAATGCTGATGCGTCTTCAGCTTCTCCGTGGACATCGGTGAATTAGAAGGGAGGTGTGTGTAGGTCAGGAAGAGGAACTGAACAGAAACAACAGGGCTGGCTCATGTGTAAGTCAGTTTACTTTTCTAAAAAGAAACTTTTTTAAAAAAGGATTTTATTTATCTGAGAGAGAGAGTTAGCGAGAGCAGGAACACAAGCAGGGGAGTGGGAGAGGGAGAAGCAGGCCCCCCGCTGAGCAGGGAGCCCGACGCGGGACTCGATCCCAGGACCCTGGGATCATGACCTGAGCCGAAGGCAGATGCTTAACGACTGAGCCACCCAGGCTCCCTAAAAAGAAACTTTTAATAGAAATATAGCATGCCTTCAGAAAATTGTGCATTCTTTTTTTTTTTT
>NC_138370.1:327822-362224 GCF_054177405.1 Leptonychotes weddellii
AGAATGAGATAGAGCATGAGAGGGGGGAGGGTCAGAGGGAGAAGCAGACTCCCCGCTGAGCAGGGAGCCCGACACGGGACTCGATCCCGGGACTCCAGGATCATGACCTGAGCTGAAGGCAGTCGCTTAACCAACTGAGCCACCCAGGCACCCGAAAATTGTGCATTCTTAAGTTTATAGCTCACTGAGGTTTTGTGAAGGGAATGAGCCCGTCACATCAGCAGCTGGGTCAGTAGATGAAACACTCCCAGACGGTGGGAGGCTCAGATTCTGCATTCGTCCTCTCCCACCCAGGGCCACCACTGTGCTGACTTCCAACAGCACACGTGAGTTTTGCTTATGTTTGACCTTCCTGTAAATGGAATTACACAGTGTATGTGATCTTTCATTAGCAACTTTGTTCAGATATACTTTGCATAGCATATAACGAACCTCTTGAAGTTCACAATTCACTGGCTTTTAGTATATTCATGGACATGTGCCCCAACACCACCTTCAAGTTTAGAACGCTTTTTACCCAGAAAATAAACCGCGTGCCCCTTAGCCATCCCCCTCCCGCCCCTCCCTCCCCCACTCCAGCAGCACACCACCACTGATGTGCTGTCTGTCTCTGCAGATTTCCCTGTTCTGGAAACTTCGTATGAAGGTAATTATAGGAGATGTGGTCTTTGTGTGTCCGTCTGCTTTTACTTAGCATGGTGTTTTCCAGGTTTATCCACGTGGAGCATGCATTTCCTTTCTTTTCCTGAATGATGTTCAGTCGCATGGCTGTACACATCTTATTTATCCAGTGCTCAGGTGGTAAGCTTTTGGGTTGTATGCACTTTTTGGCTATACAGATATATCTACTACCAACATTTGTGTAGGGATGTTTTGTGTGCACATACATTTTCACTCTCTTGGGTGTACACCTAACAGTGGGATTGCTGGATCGTGTGGTAACTCCATCATGTGGAGGACCTCAGACTGCCTTCCAAAGCCGCCACACCCTTTCGCCTTCCTGCCTTCAGAGGGCGGGGGTCCTGATTTCCCCACATCCTTGTCCACACTTACCTCCTTGTTCTGATGTGCAGTTTTCTGGTGGCTAACGATGTTGAGCATCTTTCCATGTGCCTGGCGGCCACCTGTATATCTTCTTTGGTGAAAAATCTATATCCTTTGCCCATTTTTAAACTTATTTGTCTGCTTTTGAGGTGAAAGAGCTCTGTATACATTTTGGAAACAAGTTCTTTATCTGATGTATGATTTGCAAATTTCTGCCTCATTCTGTGGGTTATCTTTTCACTTTCTTGATGTGTCCTTTGAAGCATAAGAGTTCTTATTTTGATGACGTCCAGTTTATCTATTTTTTCTTTCATTGTTTGTGCTTTTGGTGTCACATTTAAGAAAACATTGCCTAGTCAAGGCTGTGAAGATTTATACTATGTTTTCTTTTAAGAGTTTTATATATTTTTTGCTTTTGCCTTTGGTCTTAGATCCATTTTGAGTTAATTTTTATATGTTATATAGGATCCAACCTTATTCCTGTGCATGTGGAGATCCATTGTCCCCATTTATTGAAATGACTTTTTTTCTCACTGAATTATCTTAGTAACTTTGTTGAAAATCAGTTGGCCATAAACATATGGGTTTGTTTCTGGACTCTCAGTTTTATTCTGTTGCCCTATAAGTCTGTGTAATGCCAGCTTCATACTGTTTTGAGTACTTCATAGGACTTTGTAGTAAGTTTAAAATTGGATATGTGAGGGGTGCCTGGGTGGCTCAGTCAGTTGAGTGTTTCACTCTTGATTTTGGCTCAGGTCACAAACTCAGGGTCGTGAGATCGAGCCCCACATTGGGCTCCACACTCAGCACGGAATCTGCTTAAGTTTCTCTCACTCTGCCCCACTTGTGCTCTCTCTGTCTCTTTCTCTCTAAAATAAATAAATAAATGTTTAGGGGAAAAAGTTGGATATGTGAGTCCTTCAACTTTGTTCAGTTTCAAGATTGTTTTGGCTACTCAGAGTCATGTGGAATTTGATATGAATTTTAAGATCAGTTAATCAGTTTTTGCAAAGAAGTCATCTGAGATTTTGACAGTGATGCCATTTAAAATGTAGATCAATTTCCATCTTATAAATATTAGGTCTTCTGATCTGTGAACATGAGATGACTTTCTCTTGATCTAGATTTTTGCCTCCTTTCAACAATGTCTTACAGTTTTCAGAGTATAAGTTTTGCACTTTTGTTAATTTTATTCCTAAGTGTTTTATTCTTTTAGATGCTATTATAAATAGCGTTTTCTTAATTTTATTTTCCTTTGTTTATTACAAGTGTATGCAAATACAGTGGATTTTTGTAGATTTATCTCGTATCCTGCAACTTATATAGAAGTCATATTACCTACTTACAGAGATAGTTTTACTCCTTCCTTTCCAATGTGTATATCTGATATATATTTTTTTTTCTTAATTGTCCTGGCTAGAACCTCCAGCATAATGTTGAATAGAAGTGGTGTCTTGTTCTTGATCTTAGGGGGAAAGCACTGTCTTCTAAATATGAGTTTGCTGTGTGTTCTTCGTAACTGCCCTTTATCAGGTTGAGGGAATTAGATACTTTGTCTAGTTTGTTGAGTGTTTTTGACATGAAGAATGTTGAATTTTGGCAAATGTCCATTGAGATGATCATGTGTTTTTTGGTCCTTTATTCTGTTGATATGGTATGTTAACATTATTTGATTCTGAATGTTAAACCAAGCTTGCATTCTGAGGATAAATCTAGAATGTTTTTTATTTTCCTTTTTCCACTTAACATATATCTATGATGTATTAATTGTAGACTGTTGTCATTGCTGTATAGTATTCTGTTATGTGATTTTTATCACCATTCATTCTCTTGTTGGACATTTAGTTAGTTTACGGGTTTTGCCTATTATGGGTAGTATTGCTTTGAACTTTGTTTTGTTAGTCCAATGGTGATCATATGTTTGTATTTCTTTGGATATATTCCTGGAATATATCCAAACCAGTTCCTAGGTTTGCCTGTGTTCAGGTTGAATAGAAATTTCCAGTTTTCCAAAGTGGTTTTCCTGGTGTATACTTCTCTCAGCGGTGTTTGCTAATTTCTGCTGCTCCATATTTTAGCCAACTCAGTATCTTCTGGGCTTTTCATTTCAGGCATCCTGGGGAGCTTTAGTAGTATTTTATTGTAGTTTTAATTTGCATTTGCATTCTTTGATGACTAAGGAAGCTTATTACCTTTATATATGTCTTTTGGTTGTTTGACTCACTTTCAAGATGCTTATTCAAATGTTTTACCCATTTTTCTAATGAGTTGTCTCCCTTAGATTTTTTAGAACAATTATGTAGTAATAGTTTTTAGAGTCTGTAAATCCACCTTTGATTTCAATTATTTTTTCCACTGTGATTTTCATTTCCTAAGTGATATATTTTTATTCTGTTATTCTCAATTTTAGTATAATTATCATTTTTGTATGCCAGCATTATTATTTATGTTATTTAATAAGTGTTTTCTTACTCCAAGGTTCTAATATGACCTCCTAGGTTTTCTTCTAACATATTTTTTCTTTTTTCATTTATATTTCTTTTCATTCTGGAGTTGATTTGATAACTGATATGTCAATTTACTCTGAAGAGTCATGCTTTCAAATTAGAAGCATTATTTTAACTAGCACAGGAACTCTCTGGTAATTGTGCTTCCATATTCTCTGTCATGACACTGGTAGACACACTATATATTTGATTTCTGCAATATTTTCTCAGTTTTATGAATCAGGAAATTAATCATGAAGATTAAGCAAATTGCCTTGAATCTCAGTGTTGGATCTAGCATTTGCTTTTACTTTCTTTCTTTTCTTTTTTTTTTAAAGATTCTACTTATTTGAGAGAGCGAGAAAGAGACCATGAGAGACAGCATGACGGGAGGAGAGGGAGCCCGATGTGGCCTTGGTCCCAGGACCCTGGGATCGTGACCTGAGCCACCCAGGCACCCCTTGCTTTTACTTTCTTACAAACTAATAAAGTAGTGGTTAGTGTGTCACAGATCTAGCAGAAGACGTGGTGCTACTGGACCAGCGGACAGCGACTTCATCACTTACACATGAAGTAATAAGTAATTTTGCACATGCAGAGTGTCACCTGAGGAACAGAGCTTGGGGAACTCCCATTTTTATCTCAAGCAGCAAGGAGTGTGTTCTCGGTCCGGGGCGGGTATGTTACCTTAACACTCAAGATGGCTCTGTTGTGTCACAATGCCGAGGAGTGGCCCGGAGAGAGAGTAGCAAGTGCCTTGCATTCTGGGGTCACTCAGGACCTACGGTGGGTCACCTCTTTCAATACAGCTTTCCCTGATTCTGTAATTCTTTTATCTTTTTTTTTTTTTAAAGATTTTATTTATTTGTTAGAAAGTGAGTATGAGCAAGAGGGGGGATGGAGAGGGGCAAAGGGAGAGGGATAAGCAGACCCCCTGCTAAGCAGGGAGCCAGATTCAGGAGCTCGATCCCAGGACCCTGGGACCATGACCTGAGCCAAAGGTAGACGCTTCACCAACTGAGCCACCCAAGTGCCCCCCCCCTTGATTCTGTAATTCTTGTTTCTACTACACCAGGCCAAATAATAAATATTTTTTGTGTATTTAACCTCCACTTTTGATAAGAATATATTAAAGATGTGTTTGTAAACATGCTGGTGACATAATTAGCAATCCGGGCTATATCTTGGCAAGTCTGGCTGTTCAGAGAGAGAAACAAAGTGGCCAGACTAGATGGAGGATAGTCTCAAACTCTTACTAAGTTCAACACTTTTCCTTTTCTTTGCTAAATATGTATTTTGCTGCGTTCTTTTAGTATGCTGGAAAGAAATGTGTAGCTAATGTAACTTTCCTGTCACATGATTAAATACGAATGTAATGCCCACTTTTAACATAAAAGTGAAATAAAAGGAAAAGATTTTATAATAAAATAATACATATTTTAATAAGTATGCTTAGCTATGACCACAGTCAATGACTTAATGAAAAAAGCAGGTGCTCGTATATGATTAAAATGAATGTGTTTCTTTTATATTCAAGTAAATGTTAATGACACATTTTATTTATAGTTGACATTTAAAGGGAAGGGCTACATAGGTCTACCTTTGTACGTTTAGAGAATCACTATAAATGCAGGTGTTTTGGCAGGTCTAATACCATGTAAACGTTTTGTTCTCCATGAAATGACTTTCCAAAATAGTAGAAAAAAATCCAGAAAAACTCAAAACCCCCCAAAACAACAAAAAACCAAACCAGGAAACTCTTTGTAAAGCTTCAAACAGAACAAAGTATTGTCCTCCTTATATGTATATGAGCCTGCTTCAGAACAGATTAAGCATTTTTTTTCCTTAATGGCAGCTAACTTTTAGCTCAGATACTTATACACAAGGTTGGCTGACTTTCCTGAGCATCTGGCCAAACAATTCTGAATTACGTATGAGGCAGGAGCATTCTGTGTTATGCGGGAATGTCCTGGGCATCACTGGAAACCTGATGTCTCTGGTCCAGCTCTTTAAGTGCTGGTAATAACCCCAGTCATTGTGAACAGATTTGCTGGACTCCCCACAGTCTGTCTCCCACTGAGGACCCTAGTCCCGGGACGCTGATCTTGCACATGTTAAATGCCAACCACACAAGGGGGACAGTCCCCAGATGGGGCAAAATGCCATGGACATTCTTGGGAATCTCTGAAGTAACTTGTGCCAAGCACACAGCCCTCTCTCCTGTTTGTTGCTCTCAGGATGAGTTCCCTTTGCCTGGCCCAGCCTTCTTTCTGAGTGGCTTCTCAGGAAGCTAGTTAGAATTAGGCTTTGAATAGAGGCAGATTCACAGCATCACCCATTCTGTTGTTAATAAGGTCTCCTGCTAGTGATAAATAATAAAAGAACTTGGAATGGTAGAAATTTGTTTTGCTCTTTAATTGGTGTTAGGCTCTCATTAGGGGCTGACATAAGGTGTTTGGTTCATAGACATTTTTGCACTCACAGTAGCATTCAGTTTCATTTAAAATTATTAAATTTGGTGCAGATATAAAAACATTTCTAAAGGATGAATGAAGTATGAAAAATAACGGTATGATAACCCAGTTTAAGAGAAAATTGGGGCTTCGTGATTTCATTTGAAGTTCCCTCTGGAGCTTGGTCCTTTGAGCCCCATAGAGGTAATCTTTTGCCTTTAAAAAAAAACCTAAAAAATAGTTTCACTGAACGTATTCCTATTCGCCAAATAAAATACTGCTTAGTTTTATAAGTATTTGAACCTTATATTGACAGAGCTGTGAGGTATATTTTCCTCTCTCCTTTCCTCATGTAGTTCAGCTGAGGTCTGTTAGACATTTCAGTTGTATGAACGGAACCCAATTTATTTCTCCATGTCCTCTACCGGGGCCTGTCTTATCACTCCCACTGCGATTCTGCCTGTGCTCTCCTGGTGCACTTGAGTGCGGATTTCTCTGTGCCTCTGTCGTGCAGAAGACCCATTCTCAGTATTATGAGGTGATGCTAACTTGTTTTCACAGCACCATTTTGCAGTCCCAAGGCCCTCTATAAGGGGCTGGGTTCCCCTCAGTCCTTGGCGACACTTGATGAGGTCAGATTTAAATATTCTTGCTAATCTTTTGTCTCTGAAGCGATACCTCATTTGATTTTTATTTTTCTGCTTTTTAAATTTTATTTATTTTTTATTTTATTATGTTAATCACCATACATTACATCATTAGTTTTTGACACAGTGTTCCATAGTGTTATACGCAAACAATGAATCACGGAACACTATTTTTCTGCTTTCTAATGAGATCGGATGTTTTGTGTGTGTTGGCTGTACGTGATTCCTATGGAGGTTGGTGCTTATTGAAAATTTCTCTACCTGATTGTCTTTGTATTGTTGACTTTGAGGAATTCATAATATTTTGGATGCAACCCTTGTATCCTTTCCCTGTGATACAAATCTGTTTTCCCAGCTGGTGATGCTGTTCTGCATTCCTTATAGTCTGCTTGAATGAACAGAAATTCCCGAGTTTAGTCAAGCCCGTCGGTTGGTCTTGTTCTTCATGGTTGTGGTTATATGTGTGAGCCCTGCCGGCGAGGCGGGTGGCTCCTGGTTGGGGTGACTGAGCAGGTTCAGTGAAGGGGCCACAGGCACACTTTGGGGCAGGCTTTAAGGAAACCATTGTCCATTACTCACTCTGAGTGGGAGAGAGAGGGGCAGGCATCTGAGGGGAGCTGTACGTAGCAGCCATGGTGGTCAGTAACATTTTGAACAATTCAGAACCTGTTTGGAACCTAGATATTGCCAACCCTCTGCCCACCGGGAGGGCACAGGGTCATGGAACCCCAACCGCAGCGTCTCTCTGCATTTGATCCTGCTCAGCTGGACAGGTTTGCTGGACGGAGCGGAAGGCGGTGTGTGCGTGGAGCCTTCAAAGTTCAGCTGCAGGGTGGGGGCACGGGTGGGGGTGCGTGGGCCTCACAGAGAGCAGCCACACATCTGTCCTGTTGTCTTCATAAGCTTTACGGTTTTGCCTTTAACCTTTTAACTACCCGGAATCTAATGCTTAACCTTTTTGTTCATTTTTCTTATTTTAGGGGAAAGAAGGGGTGCCAATGGGCACATTCGTGTGATTTCTCATCATTGTAAAATATTGCTTTGAAAGTTCCTTTCTGTTCCTAATTTGCTAAGTACTTTGAAGAATCATGAGTGGATGTTAAATGCTTACAGGTGCTTCTTATCCATCTGTTGGGTTTATTGCTCAGGCGACTCTTGACCAGTGTGGCTGCTGAGGCGCCAGCCCTCCCCGCGGTCAGAAATTCACAAAGAACTTCCGACTCCCCCAAAACTTAACTGCTAATAGGGAATTGTTGACCAGAAGCCTTACTGATCCCATCAACAGTTGATTAACATGTATTTTGTATATTATGTGTATCATGTACTGCATTCTTACAATAAAGTAAGCTAGAGAAAATCAAACGTCATTAAGAAAACCATGGAGAAAATACATTTACAGTAAAGCACCTTATTTATTGGAAAAATCCATGTGTAAGTGGACCCACCCAGTTCCCACCTGTGTTGTTCCCACGTCAGCATAGACATTTTCACAAAGTTTATTCTTCAATTCATGAGCATGGAAAGTTTTTCCATCTCTTTGTGTCTTCCTCAATTTCTTTCATCAGTGTTCTCTAGTTTCTAGAATATAGATCCTTTACCGCTTTGGTTAGGTTTATTCCTAGGTATCTTATGGGTTTTGATGTAATTGTAAATGGGATCAATTCCTTAATTTCTCCTTCTTCTGTCTCATTGTTAGTGTGTAGAGATGCGACTGATTTCTGTGCATTGATTTTGTATCCTGCCACGTTACTGAATTGCTGGATGAGTTCTAGTAATTTTGGGGGGGAGTCTTTTGGGTTTTCTACATAGAGTATCATGTCATCTGCAAAGAGTGAGAGTTTGACTTCTTTGCTGATTCAGATGCCTTTTATTGATTTTTGTTGTCTGATTGCTGAGGCTGGGACTTCTAATGCTATGTTGAATAATAGTGGCAAGAGGGGGCATCCCTGTCATGTTCCTGACCTTAAGGGAAAAGCTCTCAGTTTTTCCCCATTGAGGATGATATTGACTGTGGGCTTTTCATAAATGGTTTTTATGATATTGAGTAATGTTCCCTCTATCCCTATATTTTGAAGAGTTTTAATCAGGAAAGGATGCTGTATTTTGTCAAATGCTTTTTCTGTATCAATGGAGAGGATCATATGGCTCTTGTCTTTTATTAATGTGCTTTATCACACTGATTGACTTGTGAATGTTGAACCACCCTTGCATCCCAGGAATAAATCCCACCTGGTCGTGGTGAATCATCTTTTTAATGTATTATTGGATCCTCTTGGCTAGTACCTTGGTGAGAATTTTGGCATCCATGTTCATCAGGGATATTGGTCTATAATTCTCCTTTTTGGTGGGTTCTTTTTCTAGTTTTGGGATCAAGGTAATGCTGGCCTCATAGAACAAATTTGAAAGTTTTCCTTCTGTTTCTATTTTTTGAAACAGCTTCAGAAGAACAGGTATTAATTCTCCTTTAAATGTTTGGTAGAATTCCCCTGGTAAGCCATCTGGCCCTGGACTCTTGTTTGTTGGGAGATTTTTGATTACTGCTTCAATTTCCTTACTTGTTATAGGTCTGTTCAGGTTTTCTATTTTTTCCTGGTTCAGTTTTGGTAGTTTACATGTCTCTAGGAATTTATCCATTTCTTCCAGATTGCCATATTGTTGGCATATAGTTGCTCATAATATGTTCTTAAAATTCATTTTATTTCCTTGGTGTTGATTGTGATCTCACGTCTTTCATTCATGATTTTATTAATTTGGGTCCTTTCTCTTTTCTTTAATAAGTCTGGCCAGGGGTTTATCGATCTTACTAATTCTTTCAAAGAACCAACTTCTAGTTTCATTGATCTGTTCTACTGTTCTTTCTATTTCATTGATTTCTGCTCTAATCTTTATTATTTCTCTTCTCCTGCTTGGTTTAGGCTCTATTTGCTGTTCTCTCTCTAGCTCCTTTATAAATTAGCTTGTGTATTTGAGATTCTAGTTTCTTAAGAAAGGCTTATGTTGCTATGTACTTTCCTCTTAGGACCGCCTTTGCTGCATCCCAAAAGTTTTGAAAAGTTGTGTTTTCATTTTCATTGTTTCCATGAATTTTTTAAATTTCTCTTTAATTTTCTGGTTGATCGCTTCTCGGCCTTTTGGCTAAGATCAAGTGTAGTATCTGTTCTTATCAGTTTAATTTTCTGGTTGACCCATTCATTCTTTGGTAGGATGCTCTTTAACCTCCTAGTATTTGAGTTCCTTCCAAATTTTCTCTTGTTATTGAGATCACGTTTCAAAGCATTGTGGTCTGAAAATATGTGGGAAATAATCCCAATCATTTGGTACCAGTTGAGACCTGATTCATGACCCAGTATGTGATCTATTCTGGAGAATGTTCCATGTGCACTCGAAAAGAATGTGTATTCTGTTGCTTTAGGATGGAATGCTTTGTATATATCTGTGATGTCCATCTGGTCCAGTGTGTCATTCAAAGCCCTTGTTTCCTTGTTGAGCTTCTGCTTAGATGATCTGTCCATTTCTCTGAGGGGGATGTTAAAGTCCCCTACTATTATTGTATTTTTATCAATGTGTTTCTTTAATTTTGTTATTAATTGGTTTGTATAATAGGCTACTACCATATTAGGGGCATAAATATTTATAATTATTAGATCTTCTTGTTGGATATACCCTTTAACTATGATATAGTGTCCCTCTTCATCCCTTACTACAGTCTTTGGTTTAAAATCTAATCTGTCTGATATTAGGATTGTGACCCCAGCTTTCCTTTGATGTCCATTAGCATGATAGATCGTTTTCCACCCCCTCACTTTCAGTCTCGAGGTGTCTCTGGGTCTAAAATGAGTCTCTTGTAGGCAGCATATGGATGGGTCTTGTTTTTTATTCAATCTGATACTCTGTGTCTTTTGATTGGAGCATTTAGCCCATTTACATTCAGAGTAATTATTGAAAGATATGAATTTAGTGCCATTGTATTACCTGTAAAGTCCATGTTTCTGTATATTGTCTCTGTTCCTTTCTGGTCTGTGTTACTTTTGGGCTCTCTCTTTGCTTACAGGATCCCCTTTAATATTTATTGCAAGGTTGGTTTAGTGAACACAAATTCTTTTAGTTTGTGTTTGTCCTGGAAGCTCTTTATCTCTCCTTCATTCTCAATGACAGCCTTGCTGGGAAAAGTATTCTTGGCTGCATATTTTTCCCATTTAGCACATTGAATATATCATGCCAGTCCTTTCTGGCCTGCCAGGTTTCTGCGGATAGGTCTGCTGCTGATCTAATGTTCCTACCATTCTAGTTTAAGGTCATCTTGTCTCGAGCTGCTTTTGGGATTTTCTCTTTATCTCTGAAATTTGCAAGCTTCACTATTATATATTGGGATATTCATCTATTTTTCTTGATTTTGAAGGGGTTCTCTGTGCCTCCAACTTGAATGCCTGTTTCTTTCCCCAGATTAGGGGAAGTTCTCAGCTATAAATTACTCAAATATACCTTCTGACCCTTACTCATTCCTCTCTTTCTCTCTCTCTCTCCTCTTCTTCTGGGATCCCAATTATTCTAATATTGTTTCACTTTATGGTATTGCTGATCTCTCAAATCTTCCCCTCATGGTCCAGTAATTGTTTTTCTCTCTTTTGCTCAGTTTCTTTGTTCTCCATAATGTTATCTTCTGTATCACTTATTCTCTCTTCTGCCTCATTTATCCTAGCAATAAGAGCCTCCATTGTTGATTGCATCTCAGCAATACCCTTTTTGATTTTAACCTGATTAGATCTTAGTTCTTTTATTTCTCCAGAAAGGTATTCTCCAGTGTCTTCTATGTTTTTATCAAGCCCAGCTAGTTTCTTTGTAATCATCGTTCTGAATTCTAGCTCTGACATTTTACCAGTATCCATATTTATTAAGTCTCTGGCAGTGAGTACTGCCTCTTGTTCTTTTTTTCTGGGAATTTTTCCCTTCTGGCCATTTTGTCCAGAGAAGAATAGATGAACGTGAGAACAAAATAGAAATAAAAAAATAAAAAATAAAAATCTCAACCACAACCCCAGTGAAATATACACTAGGGAAATCAGAAGAGATCAGAAACCAAAAAAGGAAAAAAATAGGGAATATAATCAAAGAGGTAGACAGAATGTGGTGATACACTTGGTCCTGGGTGTATTATGGTCTGTTTGTTAGAAGACACTTGATCCCAAAATTGTAAATAAAGAAAAATTTATACATATAGAAAAATAAAATTGAATACAGTGCAAGGAAGCCAAAAATGAGGAATATGTAAAATGTAAATGTAGAAATGAAAATTGAAAAAAAAGACTTAAAAAGATTTGATAAAATAAGCTAGTTGAAAAGGGAATAAAGAAAGAAAATGAAAAAGAAAATTTTGAACTGAAAGACTGAAGATTCATGAGGAAAAACCTTGTAGTCTATATACTGTTTTTCCCTAGAGTAGGAGTTTTTCAGTTCTGTGTGATCCATAAACGTGGTGTTCGCCTGATGTTCTCACTGGTCTTCTGGGGGAGGGGCATGTTGTGCTGATTGGCAGGTGTCTTTGCTCAGGTGGGCTTGCACCGTTCCTTGCAGGGGGCTGGCCTCAGTGTAAGCTGCTTCTGGTTGCTCTGTGTGGTTTTTGTTCCTTGAAGGCTTTTCATGCAGCTTTAGAGGATGAAAAACTAACAAAAATGGTAGCGCCCCGATCTCCAGCCCTGGAGCTGAGCTATCGTGGTCCCCCACCCCCTTCGGTGCACCCTCAGGAAAAAGCAGTCAGTCACTTGTGTGTGTGTGGAAGTCTGTGGACTCCTGGGGTGCACACCAGCACCATCCTCCCAGGGGAGGGAGGGAGTGGTGGTCTCACCGCCTCACTCCTGCTCTCTGCGCCCCCTGCTCTGGGAGTGGTTGCCTGATCCTGCGTGCACCTGCACTGCTCCCCCGGGGAAGGAGAAGGGACTCAGCAGTTCTGTCTTTGCTGGGCCGCTGCTTGGAGAGCACCTGCCCAGTCCTGCCGTGGTTCGAAGTTTACAGCAACACCCAGCGGCAAGCCGGCTTCCCCGCTTGGATGCCTGGGAACTCTGCCGTACCCAGGCACCCCTGTTCTTTCTGTGACCCTGGGGATCCTGAGACCAGGCTGTCCCAGCTTGGATTCCGCCCCGCTTTGCCACCTGAGGGCCTCTCAGGCAGGCACGTCCCTCACTGGAGCAGACCTCTAAAGTTCTGATTTTGTGCTCTGCTGCTCTATTACTTGCTGGTAGCTGACTTACGGAGGCTCCCTTTCCCTGAGGTTTATCTGCCGATATATCCCTTCAGATTCACTTCTCTGCACCTCCTACCTTGCAAAAAGTGGTTGATTTTCTGTTTGTAGAACCCTAGCAATTCTCTTAGATCTCAGGTTGAATTCACAGGCATTCAGAATGATTTGATGGATATCTAGCTGAATTCAAGGGTCCCCTATCCCTCTGCCACCTTCCCTCTCCTCCTGGAATTCTTTTACCTTAGATATTTGGTAAAACTTTTGATTGAAACCACGTGGGCCTGGAGTTTTCTTTGTGGGTAGGTTTAAAACCACTGACAGTAACTATAATGATTTTAGGAATATTCAGGGTTTCTGTTTCTTCTTGAGACACTTCAGGGAAATTGCGTTTATCTAAACTTATCCGTTATCACCTTTGTTTTCAAGTTTGTTGATAGAATTTTATTGTCTCTTATGATGTTTGATCTTTCTGGTATTTTTAGTTGTGTTCTCCTTTTCTTTGATATTGGCTTTTAGTGTCTTTATTTTTTAATAATTAAGAACAATTCTAACAACAGCTTAATTGAGATATAATTTATAGACTCTTTCTTTTATTCTATATAATTCTGGCTGGAATTTCTCATGAACTAGTCTTGCTGTTGTTGGATCATCTCTGTTGTGCACTTTTTTTCCGTTTAATTTCTGTTACTTTCTCTTCTGCCTTTCACTTTGTAGCTATCTTTTGTTGTTGGTTGCTTAGCTTGCTTGTTTATGCTGCTTTTACTACTTAATGTTGCTTTGGATGTGTTCCAGTATTCTTCAATTCTGAGTGTTTTGCCCCCTTGAGTCACCCACCTGCTAGTCTGTTTTCTGTCCTGTGTTTGCTTTCTCCAGAATGCTATGCACATGCAGTTACATAGTATGTTGCATTCTGATCCTGGCATCTTTCACTTTGCGGAGTGCCTCTGAGATTCACCCCCACTGCTGTGTGCACCACTGTTCCTTTAAAGAAAACTGCTGAGTAGTATTCCATCCTATGAATGTACTCACATCTCTGTCAGTTCTGTTGTAGAAGGCCATGTGAGCTGTTCCCAGCTTTGAGCAACTATGAATAAAGCTGCTTCAGGCTCTCCTGTGAACGTGGGTCTTCATTTCACACGGGTATTTCATTCGGTGGAAGGATGGGGATGGCCAAACGGGAAGAGTGTGTGTGGCTTCCTAAGACTTGTCAAACTGCCTTCCTATGCACCTGCGTGTCTGCCTAGCCCCCAGCAGGTCGAGCAGGTACTTGTGGCTTGCATCCCTGCCTGTTCTTCGTGGCTGCGTCGGTGTGTACTATGTGTGGTTTTGTGTGTGTATTTCTCCTGGCTTTTCTCATGGTGTCTCTCTTCAGCTTTTTCCCTAACTTCCCCAATAAGTGAAGACATTGAGCCACTTTTCACATGTTTACTCTCCATCTTTATTCTTTGATGAAGCGTCTTCAAATATTTTAGACAAATGGGCCGTTTGTATGTTAATGTTTCCGTGTGTATTCTGGGTACACGTCTTTTGTCAGGCCTGTGATTTGCAGATCTGTTCTCCCTGGTGTAAATTGTCTGTTTTGTTCTGAACAGTGTCTTTCGAATGACAGAATATTTTAATTTTAATAATGTGCAGTCTATCATTTTTCTCTTTTATGGATTGTGTTTTTGGGGTTGTTTTAAGAACTCTGCCTGCCCTAAGGCCACAATGACTGTGTCCTGTGATCTCTTCGACAAGTTTTATAGTTTTAAAATTTACATTTAATTCTCTTAACTATTTTTTACTATTTTTGATTATTTTTTTGGTAAGATGTGAGATGTGTTGAGGCTTTTTTATTTGTTGCATATCAGTCACTTTTTTATCTTTTAAAAATATTTTTCAGCATATCAGTGTATTTCAAAATACTTTCACAGTTATTTTATTCTAAATGTATGTTTGCAGTATGGATGTAATTACAGTGTCTAGCTGGTCTGAATCTTGTGAAGAGAAAATTTATGAATTCTTCATGGGTTCTTTCATGTTGCAGGGAGTTTTCAGGGGGACTACTTACTCAATTTTTATTTTCTTTATGGTTCAACTAATTTTGTGCATTTATTAAATAATTTTTATTTTTGCATTGCATAGGCTGCCTTTCCTTATGTGTTTGGAGATTGTATGTATGGTTAATTACTGCATAATGTGTTTTACCAGGAAGTTTGTGAACATTGAAATAGCAATTAAAGAAGTTCGGGCACTAACAAACGTTTAAGGTCAGACTTCCTTCTCCTAAACTGAACCTACTGATGAACACAGAAAAAATACCACAGTGATTATAAAACTGGTAAAAACCTTTATATTTTAAGTTACTGTAAAACATACTTTCAATTAAACATTTTAAGAAAATTCTGCTTCCTCTTATGTATTCTAGGTTTATAGCTTGTTGTAATCTTGGAACATATGCCCCTAAAACCTTTACAATGTTCACCATTTTTCCAGACCCTGAAGGGAGGCATCTTGTCTCCCACGAGTCTCCATGGCAGGTATTGGGATGTTGGTTTTGGGTACGTGGGGACTGCTGCCATTGATCAGAACAGTTCAGGAACGACCATTGCTATCCAGCTGAGTGAGTCCCTTTTATAAAATCAAGTGATTCTCTTTTGTGTCACTGGACCCTAATGCCTCTATTTTTTATGTGGTTTTAGATCTTTTGAAGACTTGGTTTTATTTCCAGGAATATGGTATTTTTTTAAAGGTTTGGAATCCTGTGTTTCTTATGACCTATTGACCTGGTCTGTTATTATTACTAAATATGTATGTTCCTTTAAAAACTTCCATTACAGGGCACCTGGGTGGCTCAGCGGGTACTCTGCTTGAGATTCTCTCTCTCCTTCTCTCTCCCCCTCTACCCCTGTGCACACTTGCTCTCTCTCTCTAAAATAAATAAATGAATCTTAAAAAAAAACCTTTCATTATAAGTAGGAGGACTGTTTGGAGGTTTCATCTCCTAGGAGACAGGGACTGGGTCTGTGTGCTTAGCTCCTAGGAGATCTGGCTAATTTGTCATTTTGGAATAAACCTTTTGTGACAACTGGTCCCCATTAAATCATCAGACCCTGTCTGGTGAATTGTATGTGACCCCTCCTGGCTGATCCTTTCTGTTCTTATACTGTCTCTGCTTTTGCAGGATCTGCTTGTCTTAAACTTTTATTCCTTTTCCGCTTTCAAAGATAGACTGAAGAATGAAGAATGTAATTGTACCTTAGGAACAGACTAATGCTGCAGAAGAAACACAGTATCATCACACACGTATTTGTTTCTTTGTATTAAAACCAAAAGTGGATATTTAGTTACATTTATCTTGGTATTCAGTTGTATTCTTCTTAAAACACTATCTTAATTCTTTGTACCTGGATTTCATGATCAAGTCAAGCTTTTATATAGACTTACCTTGTTCTACTTACATCATCATCATCACCATTATTATTATTTGATTTCCCGAGGGCCGCAGCCTGCCCGCTGAAACCCTGAAACTGTCATTTTAGTTTAATGCCTGGCGTCTTTGAGGTTGATCCTGCATTTTGGGAACAGCAGGATGTTTCCTGTCTATTCTGATGTTTTCTTGTCTCAGGACATGGGGATCTCTGTCCTCCAGGGAGTTGAGTAGAGAATAAAGTCTGAATGCCCGAGGGCAGGGTGGAGGTGGCTCTCCCGCGGACAGGATGCTCCAGTTAGGAGTGAGCAGAGCGGGATCAGTTAGGATGCTCATTTCTCACTAACATTCTGTGTTCTGTCCCTGACTTCTGGTGCGGGGTTTCCTCCACTGTAAACTCTCCCTCTGTGTTTAGTGGAACAGTGGTCCTGCCAGTGAGGAGCCCATGAAAATTCCCAGTGAACAGGTGTGATTTTGCAGCAGGAATGTGGGGCAATCACTCTTGACTGTCACTCTCTAAAGGGGCTTGCTATCGTCTGTCAGTTTGATATTCCTGGAATCGAACTGTCTTATTTCTCCAGTTTGGGTTGGTTTCATGGAAGGAGGTGATGAAGAATTTAGGTCAGCAGTTTCTTTAAACTTTTCATCTGTTGCTAGTAGAAGTCCAAGGTTGCTACTGCCATCCTGAGAGAATCATTTCACGTTTACTTATTTAATTTTATTAACTAAGTTACATTGTTTTTTAGAAAAAAAATCACATTGAACTTTTTACTGTTTCACAGAAAGTTTAAGATAAGTATTTAAGAATATTTTAGGATAGAGCAGCTAATATTTGAACATTTTAGCATTAGCATATGTAAGTATGTAATTGGGTGTGTGCGCATATGAAGTACATTTGTTGTTTTATAACCCAGGTAAATGTTGGCACTTTTATTAAACATAAGTAATGAAATTAGACTCCAACAGAAACCAATATGTGCATCATTGGGCTTTATCTATTTTGTAAATTATTTTACAGCAGCATGAACTTTATTGTGGAACTGTCTGGCCACTGTTACAGTAATACTGAAATACTCCAGCTGGTGCTGTAGGATGGTATGATTTAACAATGAAGAAAACCTGTCTTGGGTAATACTACAGTGAGAGTTAAAAATCTTTTTTTTTTTTTCACTTTAAAGAATTTGGATGTAAGTCAACAAAATTTGTTAACAATATTTTTTCTCATGTATCTTTTACTCTCTTTTCATCCTTGAAATCCCCATGATTTATACCATTAAAACAATTTTTGTGAAGAGAGCATTTACAGAGTCATGTTACTAAATTTGGGGAGGTAAGAACAGATGATGAAAGATGCACTTTCTAGATTCCAGAAGGGGTTTCTCTATCGAAACAACATTTTTTAAAATATCAATTTCTTTGTATCTCTGTGTAGCAGATGTTTGCATTTGAAGGAAGCCTAATGAAAAAGCTTTTAAAATTCTCCTATTCTGTTTGCCCCAAAGGGCTTTTGTTTTTCTTCAGGTATAGGTTTATTTATTTATTTTATATATTTTTTATTTTTATTTTTTAAAGATTTTATTTATTTATTTGAGAGAGAGAGAGAGAGAGAGAGAGCACATGAGAGGGGGAGGGCCAGAGGGAAAAGCAGACTCCCTGCCGAGCAAGGAGCCCAATGAGGGACTCGATCCTGGGACTCCAGGATCATGACCTGAGCCGAAGGCAGTCGCTTAACCAACTGAGCCACCCAGGCACCCCAGGTATAGGTTTATAACTTTATCCCACACTTGGTGTTCAGGACACATTTCTGGGACTTACTATGTTTTACTAACCTTTCTCCTTGCCTTAAAAAAAAAAAAAAATCAGTAGGGTGGAAATTGTCACACAGCAGTGAGTTTCCCCTGCAGGCAAGCGGAAATGCATATATGAAAACTAATCTTGGTGACCCAGCCAAGGTTTTGATTTCAAAGCTGGAGGGAGCCAATCACGGCATGGATTCTAGTGACCTTTCTCCTACTCCCTTAAGGGACTAGTTGAGTTGCATGTATTTATTTATTGTATTTTGCAGCAGCCCAGGACAATTGGTGCTGCCTTGGTGATGAAGAATCTTCCTGCTTTGGATGGGTTCATGATTGCTCTTAGGAAATTGAGTTAGCAGCCCTCCCTTGGTAAAGATCGTATACTCTGAACATATAACCATTGTCCCGCATAATCTTTGCATGTTTGCTTTCATGTCTGTAGCGAATTTGCAGATACTTAGAAGGTTCTTTTCAGAGCACATAAGATTTGTTTGTAAAACACTGGCTACCATCTTATTTTTGTTAATAGTGATGCTCAGAGGAGCTGCTGGTTTTGCTAAGTTTTGTCCGTCGGTACAAATCATCACGATAAGTGGTAGGATAGGCAGTAATTTCTCAAAGGGATGTATGTTTTAACTTTTAAGTAAATTTCAAGGGCCTTGGCTATGTATAGATTTTTTTTTTATTTTTTAAAAGATTTATTTATTTGTCAGCACAAGCAGGGGAGTGGGAGAGGGAGAAGCAAGTTCTCCCCTGAGCAGGGAGCCCAACACAGGACTCGATCCCAGGACCCTGGGATCATGACCTGAGCCGAAGGCAGACGCTTAACGACTGAGCCACCCAGGTGCCCCTGTGTATAAATTTTTATGAAATACTGTTTCATTGAGTGAGAACCACTAGTTTATTGAGTGTTGTGACTGATACTTTGTTAGCTTTAATATAGAAAACCTTTCTAGAAATCTGGGCCTCTAGCTTCATTCTTTTGTGACACAGCAGATCATTGGGGTTTTGCAAGGCAGGCATGTTATTGGAAACTTATCCTGACATCCTGTGTATTTGATGGATTTGCATGTCACCCAGATAATTCAGCTCATCTTCTAAAACATGGGGTGAGGCGTGAAGGGTCACTGAGGCTGTGGTCACTTTGTCAAAGACACCCTCTGGGGAGTCCCGCGTGGTGCCGTGCACACTCCATCTCAGTTAATCCCTCTGTTTGCAGATGAGGAATCTGAGAGGGACTAGCTGTCTGCCCCTCAGGTCCCAGTCTGGTGCCAGTTACTGCCCCTGCCCACACCTTTCCGTGTCATTCCCTGATTTCACAGGGACCCTGGCTGATCCATATGGTACCGTGGTAATGTTAACGAAAAACACGAAGGTAGATGAGACACAAAACCATGTGTTTACGGCCCTTGAAACATTTCCAGGAACATGAAGACATTGTGCTTAAATTAGAGCAGGCATTCTTAGCTGGGGTGCATGGACCCCTCCCGGGTTGGCAGATAAGAACTCGCGTGGCCCCTTGGACTCGAACAGGAGAAACACTCTCCTTGTTCCAGGAGCCTCTGGTGGGAGCTTACGTTTCCTCTCCTCATCAGTGGAGGCTGCCACAGTGTGGGTAAGAGCCCTGTGGCCTCTCACCAGGCGGGCAGAAGGCAGTTCACATTGGGTCGGTGCTGGCGTGAAGGAGTAAGTTCATCCACGCTTTGAAATTAGTGTCAGCGTCATACCTGCTACGGGATTACTGATGTGCTGTGAAACCTCCTGTATTATTAGTGCATCATGAGTAGACGTATTTGACTATTTCAGGGTAACTGTTTTGTGTGTGTTTTGTCACATGCGTTTGCAGACATTCTTCTGAAGGGCTGTGTGGGCTCTGCAGGACTGGCCAGCCCAGAACCCTGTTGTAGGAGCACATTGTATTTCCTCACCTGTCTATCTAAATATTCAGACACGCTACCAGGAGGTTTGCAGCTGTTTATGTATCATCCGCGGCAGTGGATGGGAGGGTGTGTGGGGTCCCCCACTGATGTAAGAACGCATATCGAACATGTGCGGCTTGTCCCGCACCAGCCGACGCTGGGCTGTGCCGGGACTGCGATTTGTGATGGTCCAGCATGGGCTTGGTGTTGGCTAGTGACACCGTGTGCGTGCCCTCGGGGGTCTTTACTGTTCTCCCTCTGTTGTTATCAGGGACCCTCAGTCTTCGGAAGGTTCTGTCGCTTTCTTCAGGCCGCTCCATTCACGTGTGGGGAGCTGCGACTTGGGGCAGGTGGGCCTGGCTCCAAGCCTGAGCTCCTCGCCGCCGTGCCCTGCGGCAGGGGATGCCCGCACACGTACGCCTTCGCCCCTCACCCGCAGTGCTCTGTGTGCGGTGGAAGTGGCGCTCACCTCTTGCCAGCCTGTGCCGGGAGCCGGTATAAGAACAGCCGATCTCAACACTTTAGGGTTTCGGGGTTTGACTTGATGAGATGGTGGAATCGCCTTTCTCTCCCAGCCTGCTCTGTCCGATTGAACACGTTCCTCTCTGTTCTGTGTCCCTGGGTCTCGGAGTTTGAACGGAACACACCGTTGATGGTTCCTGGGCTTTGTCATCTGCTTCCTTTGCCTCCGTCTTGCATGTAATGAAGTCACCATGACCTCCTGTCAGAAACCTTGGATGGGCTTTTCTCACTCAGTCGTTAGCTTTCTCACAAGAAGATAAGACTAATGGCAAATCCAATCAAACTATCATACTTTTCTCTGTCTTCTGTTTATTGGCTGTAAATTTTAGCGAATTATCAGCTTCATTCTACTTAAGATCCTGTGGGTCATTTTCATCTTTCTTCCGCCAGCTTAATTGATTGTCTGCCTACAGTGAATAAGCAAATCAAGATCCTTCGTCTTCTTGGGCTTTAATATAAATCCCTGACAGAATTATGTTCTCAGCAAACAGGGTCTGTAATGATTATATTACCTACTGTCATGTTAGCATCTTTGCCACTTCCACAGTTTTGTCAAGGATAAAATACCCACCAGAACCCAATGTGGCTTTGTGCTTGCTGTGAGCCTTTCTTGGGGAAACCCGAATGCTGCGAGTTTACCGTGACTGAGACCACTTCCTTCACATACATCTCCTGTGGCTTTACAAAAAGCTTCATTTCACTGCATGCTGTTTGCATTCATGAATCCGCTGAGTGATTCAAAGATTTCCACTGCAGACGTTGGTGAACCTTGTCCCATGTTTGCTGTGTATGGACTTGGTGTTGGATGCCGGGTCACCGGATGTAGATGAGATGTGGTATAAAAATCTGGGGGAGGTGGCGTAGGGACGACACCTGAAACATTATAGGTAAGTGCAATAAAGAGGAAATTCAGTGCTTAGGGCTTTCTTGACAGCAGAGTGGGAAGGTGGAGTGGCACGCTTCATCCAACTGTGTGGGGTCCCCAAGACCATCCCCACGTTCAGCGATTCAGCGGGAGGACTTGGTAGATAGTTGTCCTCACAGCTAAGATATATTACAGTAGAAGGATGTTCTACCGTGGCCTAAAACACCCAGTGTACTGCCTCATTATCTGCTGCTTTACCCTCCATCCCAGAGCACAAGCACTTGTGTTTGGTGACAGTGACAAGCCCTTTCTGGCCTCAAGGCTTGGCACTTACCACTCTGTCCAGTGCTTTTCTTCATGTGTGTTGGTTTGTTGGGGCTACTCTAACCAAGTGCCTCACAATTAGTGGTTTAAACAACTGAAATGTATTGTCTCACGGTCCTGGAGGCTGAAGTCCAAGATCAAGGTGCCATCAGGGGTGGTCCCTTTAAGGACTAGGAGAGAGGATCCCCTTCACTTGTAGACGGTCGTCTTCTGTGTCTCTTCGCCTCTTGTTCCCTCTGTGCATGTCTGTCTCCATGTTCAAGTGCGGCCCCTCCTTTTTAAGGACTCTAGTCATTCTGGATTAGGGTTCATCCTCATTTTAACTTGACTATCTCTGTAAAGACCCTATGTCCAAATAACATCACATTCTGAAGTATTAGAGGTTAAAATTTCCGTATACTTTGGTGGGGGGGGGGCATGTCACCCATAATACCATGTTATGAGCCTTTTCTCTACAGTGCCTCTGTTCTCCACTAACTTGGGTACTCTGCTAGCAAGGTGTGTATGTTTGGGTCAGAACTATATACCTAACACTTAACATGGGCTAAAATCTAGTATGAACTCCAGAGGTGTTTTTTGAATGAATAAATGAGCAAAAAGGAGTGACTAGAGAAGTGTAAGGAGAACCAGGAGGTTGGCATATTGAGGAAGGCAAGAGATGAGTTTCAAGAAGGTGGGAATGCATACTCGTGCCTCATATTAGAGACACAGCAAGAGGAGGATAATGGAAAATGCCTCTCAAATTGGTGCCATAAAGGTCCCAGGTAAGTTTCTGGTTCCCGAGAGGAAAGTCAGATTTCATTTGATTGGGGATGGAATGGGAATGGCAGAAGGAGTTAAGTTACGAATTTCTGAGGCATATGGAACAAGTTAAAGGTTTATCTCAAGTATGGGAGACCGGCTCAGCATTTGAAAATTGATTAATGGAACCCATCACATCAGCACACCAAAGAAGAAAAGTCATATGATCATATCAGTAGTAGTGGAAAAAACGTTTCACAAAATCTAACATCTAATCATGATAAAAACTCTGAACACACTGGGAATACAGGAGCTTCCTCACGAGATAAAGAAAATCTACAAAACCCCCACAATTGACATCATATGTAATGGGGGTGATAAAGTAGAGTCTTTTCCTCTAAGATCAAGAACAAGGGAAGGATGCCCCCTCTCTCCACTCCTTTTCAACTTTCTAGTAGAATTCTTGGATAATGCAATAAGACAAGAAAAGGGGAAAAGAGGTATACAGATTGGGAAGGATGAAGTAAAACTGCCTTTGACATGGCATGATTATTGATGTAGAAAATCAAAAAGAATCAACAAAAAGCCCTTTCAGAGCTAAAAAGTGATTATTGTAAGGTTGCAGGATAGAAGGATAATGTAAAAAAGTCACTTCTTTTCTTATGTACCAGCAATGAACAATTGGAATTTGAAATAAAAAAAACCTTATATTTTAACACCAAAATATGAAATGCTGACATAAAAATCTAACAAAGTATGTGTAAGATCTATATGGAGGTAACTACAGAACCCTTGTGAAATAAGTGAAAGAACAAACTAAAAGACTGATGTTGAATCATGTTTTGTGGATAAGAAGACCCAGTGTTGGTAAGGTGGCAGTTTTCTACAACTTCATCTGTAGATTCGTTGCAACCTCAGTTAAAATACCAGCAAGTTACTTTGTGGATAACAACAACTGATTCTGAGGTAGAAAGGCACAAGACCCAGAATAGCCAGTGTAATAATGAAGGAGAAGAACAAAGTCACAGGACTGACTGCCAGACTTCAAGACTTATTAAAAATATAGCTAATGGTGGGGCGCCTGGGTGGCTCAGTTGGTTAAGCGACTGCCTTCGGCTCAGGTCATGATCCTGGAGTCCCGGGATCGAGTCCCGCATCGGGCTCCCTGCTTGGCGGGGAGTCTGCTTCTCCCTCTGACCCTCCTCCCTCTCATGCTCTCTGTCTCTCATTCTCTCTCTCTCAAATAAATAAATAAAAAAATCTTTAAAAAAAAAAAAAAAGGTAATTGAGAGAGTGTGGTCTTGGTGAAAGTATAGACAAATGGATTAATGGAACAGAATGGAGAGCCAACAAAAGACCCAGATAAATATACTCAACTGATTGTGACAAAGTAGCAAGAGCAATACAATGGAGCAAAGATGATGGAACAGTTGGACGTCTGCATACAAAAAAATGAATTTAGACACATACTTACATCCTTTACAAAAATTATCTCAAAATGGACCACAGACCTAAATGTAAAAAACAAAACTAAGAAACACCTAAGAGATAACAGAAAATCCAGATGACTTTTGTTATGTTGATGATTATTTTAGACACAACACCAAAGGCATATGATCCATGAAAGAAGTCATTGATAGACTGAATTTCCTTAAAGTAAAAAAAAAAAAACAAAACACTTTTGCTCTGTGACATAGTGTCAAGTGAATGAAAAGACTGTCCACACACTGGGAGATAATATTCACCAAAGACACAGCTGATAAGAATTAGTATTTAAAATGTACAAAAAATTTGTTAAAACTCAACAATAAATAATTTAAAAATGGGCAAAAGAGGGGTGGGTGCCTGCGTGGCTCAGTCAGTTAGGTGTCTGACTCTTGATTTTGGCTCAGGTCATGACCTCAGGGTCATGAGATGGAGCCTCGGGTCGGGCTCCAAGGTGGATGTGGAGCCTGCTTGAGATTCTCTCCCTCTGCCCCTCCCCTCCCACTTGTGCTCTCTCTCTCTCAAAAAATTGACAAAAGATTTGAATGGGTATTTCATCAGAGAAGAAATACATTGCTAAAAATTGAATAAACATCTGTATACAGATGGTAAATAAACATATGAAAAGCAGTTTGACATATCAGGGAAATGCAAATTAAAACCATGAGATGTTACCATTACGCCAGTGAGAAGGGCCACCATCCTGATCACAGACCGCACCATGTGTTGGAGAGGATGTGGAGACTGGGGTCCCTCACTCACTGCTGGCAGGAACGCACCATGGAGCGGCCACTTCGGACAGCGTAACAGCGTCTTGAAGTACTGAACATACTCTAACGTTTGATCCCACAACTACACTCTTCAGTGTTTACCCACTGGAGTTGAAAGTATGTGTCCACAGAAAAATTTGCACATAGGTTTTTATAGCAGTTTTATTCATAATTGCAAACTTGGAAGCAACTGAGATGTCCTTTAGTAGGTGGATGGATAGATAAACTTTGGTCTGTCCAGACAGTGGAATATTATTCAGTACTAAAAATAAAGGAACCATCAAGCCATGGAAAGACATGGTGGAACCTTAATGCATATTATTAAGTCAAAGAAGTCCGTCTGAAAAGGCCACATCCTGTATGATGGCAACCATATGACCTTCTGGAAAAGGCAAAACTACCCAAACAGTATAAAGATGAGTGGTTGCCGGTGTGGCAGGAGGGAGGGATGAAAAGGGAGGGCACACAGGGTTTTTAGGACAGTGAAACTTCTCTGTAGGATATTTTATGATACTGTCTATCTTACTCTGTGTGATACTAAAATGTCATTATCCATTTGTCCAAACCCATAAAATGTACAACAGCAGGAGTGACCCTGATGTAAACTGTGGACTTGAGTCAAGAAAAATGTATCCGTGTGGGCTCAGCAGTTGTAACAGATGTTCATCAAAGGGGAACCAGATGCGGGGCGAGGAAGGGTTCTATGTGAACTCTGTACTTTCTCTTCTATTTTTTATAACCCTAAAACTGCTCTGAGCATTGTCTCTCTTAAAAAGATTGGTTTGCACACTTATTTTGTTGTGCCTTTGAAAGTAGAGCTGGTGAGTGGCAGAACTTGGGGTTTGAACCAAGGGTGTCTGACCTCAGGGCTCAGGACACGTGCTGCAGCACAGAAGTCCTCTAGCCAGTGACCACACACGTGAGCCTTCCGACCCCAGGGTACTTCCGTGGATGCGTGAATCTGGTGGCAGGGTCTTGGCATTAGGGCACCTGACTGCCCCTGGTGGCAACGGCGTTGACAAGTCTGAAGTGATGGCAGGATCCCAGGGTTACTCCGTGTTTGTTCCCGCCTGTGATTTTATCCAGGGTCCTGGATGTTCAGCAGCAAGTGTGACAGGGTTCCTTCCCGGCCCCAATTGGAGATGGACGCCGGGGCAGAAAGGGTGCGAACATAGCTGAGATGAAGGACCTGGTTATTTCACACATATAAACATGGGGAAGGTGGGGCTTCAAAGACGCCTCTCAAAGTACATATTTTTTAAAATTTTTAATGATTTATTTATTTGAGAGAGCGAGCACACGTGCACACACAAGCAGGGGGAGGGGCAGAGAGGGAGAGAATCTCAAGCAGACTCCCTGCTGAGTGTGGAGCCTGATGTGGGGCTCGATCTCATGACCCTGAGATCATGACTCAAGACTTGGACACTTAACCAGCTGAGCCACCCAGGTGCCCCTCAGAGTATTTCTAATATTGAGGTTTTGCCTTTTTTTTTTTTTTCAGTTTTTTTTTTTTTTTTTTAGCATTAATGTGATAAAAATAAAGTAATTGTAGCCAGGATGATTTTTTCCGTACTAAATTTGGTTTTTGTTTTACATTGTTGTTTCCTAATTAAAGAAAGAAACCAAGAAGGGTAAATATTTCCTGATTTCTTTTTTTCCCTTTTGATGCTGATTCTATATTGGCTTGTAGGAGTTTTCCATTGTTCCTGAAGTAGCCCTAGCCACCTTTCAAGTGTGACCTTTGTTAGGTAAATTTTCAAATCCTTGGGTTAGAAATTAGAATGGGGTTCTGGGATGACTTCCCAGGTTTTGCAGAACAATCACTTTAATTACCAACAACTCATTGCTGCTGTGAACTCCACTGATACCATCAAATGGCAAGTCTTCTTGACGGATTTGCTGTGGTTTAAAAATAAAAGACAGTCCTGAACTTCAAAGACATCTCCAAGATTCTCCATCTATTTATCACGTTGGATTTTCCATCCTAATGGAATAAATATTACTTCTCCTGGAGTAAATAGCTTTGTAAGCCTTGTAGTGAATCTGTTAGGATCTGTTTTTCTCACTGAACCTTTTGCAGAGTGCTCGCTCAGTGATTTAGCTAAGGTAAATGCGTATTCTTCCTTCTTTATTCGATCCATAACTCATCACCCTGTGTTTAAGTCACTTTTTCTTTTATTTCTTTGCAAAAATGTAAACATGATGAATGTTCATTCACTCATTTATTCCACAAATATTTCTTTGTCTCATATATATCCCAGGCATGCTTCCTGGTGATGGTGGCCCAACAAGTAAATCCCTGTTTAAAGTCTAGTTGTTGAAACAAAGAATAAGTAAACAAATAATGAAATAATATTATATAAAACTAATTTCCATCAAGAAAGGATAACATAGGAGAAGGGGTAAAGAGAGTGATGAGGGTATTTTAGATAGAAATGCCTCTTTCACTGAGCAGAGGTGACACTGAGCAGAGACCTGGGTGAGAGCCTGCAGATCTTTCATGGTGGATGAATATTCCAGACAGAGGGAGCCACAGGTGCAAAGGCCCTGAGGTGGCACCGTGTAATGTGGCCAGAGAACAGTTGGAGGAAAGGGAGTGAGGGGGGAGGTGGCCCGAGCCAAATGGCCCAGGGCTTTCCAGGACACAGGAAAGACGCTGAGTCTTGCTTTCATTTTGATGGGCAGCTGTTGGCTTACTTTGGGCAGGGAGTGTGGTCTGATTCACATTTGGCAGCATCCCTTAGCCGTTTTCTGCAGAGTAGAGACTGTAGCAGAGCGAGCCTGGGGACCAGACAGCAGCCTGTGCCCATCCAAAGGAGAGGTGATGGTGTACAGCAGGTGTGGGTGGAGGAGGTGGGAAACAGGTTCCCTTTCTGGGTGCATCTTGACAGTAAAGCTAGCAGAATTGCATGATGAGTTAATTTGATGTGACTGTGATGGAAAGCAGAGAATCATGGGTGACTTTGGCGATTTTGGCCTGACAGCTGGGTCAATGGTGATTGTCTTTATTCATCAGTTTGCTGTGTCATCTGCTGTTTTCTATCCCAGTGGCCCCATATCAGAACCTGGCTTCCAGGTGAACACCTCACCCCTCTCTGACTGCTTCACATGGTATGTCTCTTCTGCAGTGATTGCTCTCCTCTTGGACCTGACAAATCTCCCCTCTTCTATAAGATTCAACTAAAAGCTCATCTTTATACTATATATGCCACAGTTGTTACCCCATCTCCCTGCCAGAACATCTGGTGCACCTGGCTCTGGGCATACCTGAGTTCCTGGAGGACCAGGTGCCCATGCCTAGCAGAGAGCAGATGTCTAGCTGTTGACCAAATGAGGGAATCACTGGTTGAGAAGCTCTTCATTAGCTGCAAAGTCAAAGGGTTGGTGTTCTGAGATAGGTTTTATCCAAATACAGTGCTTTTATAAAGCATTCATCTACTTATGTGCACTTAATTCTTAAACAGTTAATATACTGTTTTCTTCATTTTATTATAAACTGTTTCAAGGGCACACCTGTGAATAGAGAACAATATAATACTTGCCACTGTACTACTCCTTATATCTATTAAATCTTAATGTCATGCCAAGTATGTTTCATACTTTACTTTTTCTTTTTTTTTTTTTTAAAGATTTTATTTATTTATTTATTTGCGAGAGAGAATGAGAGACAGAGAGCACGAGAGGGAGGAGGGTCAGAGGGAGAAGCAGACTCCCCGCCGAGCAGGGAGCCCGATGCGGGACTCGATCCCGGGACTCCAGGATCATGACCTGAGCCGAAGGCAGTCGCTTAACCGACTGAGCCACCCAGGCGCCCCTCATACTTTACTTTTTCTAAGAAAGTACTAAGGATGTGGTTCTTCGGGGATCCATTTTACTTTCTTCAGTCCCATTACTGTGTTCCCACCCTGGAGCTAGTCTCTGTCATGCATTTGGTTTGTATATTCCCAGGCATGTTTTTATTGATGACATCTTTATGCATCCACAAATAATATGCAGAGTTGTTCTGCAGGTGTTTGCAGGTGGAGATCTATTTATATGGCTTTGTTTAGCCTTAAATGTTAAACTGCTGCATGATTATTGCATTCTTGAGAATGACTCTGTTTATCTTTCTTCAGCATGATTGAGGGCATGTAGATTGCAATACTGAGAACTCTGGAAACAGAGCTGAGCTGCAGTGAATAGCTCCCATGTCCCCTTGGACGCTGTCCCTCTTAGGCAGTGGTTCTCAAAGTGGGGTCCTAGGTCCAGCACCATCAGCATCACCTGAACACTTATTAGAATTGCAAACTATGGAGCCCTGCCCCAGACCTCCTGAATCAGAAACTTTGCTTTTGAGACCCAGAGATCTGGGTCTTAACAAGCACCCCAAGTGATTGTGATCCAAGCTGAAGTCTGAGAACCTGCTCTAGGACATATCTTGAAGTAGAAAGAATCTCTGAGTTTTAGGGTAAGAAAATCTTCAACTTAACTTTAGTTTCAGTTTGATGTAAAATGTGGTGTTCCCTCATTGTCACTGTAGGAGAATTCCTTTTGTTTCACATTCTTATTCAATGATTGCTGTTTTAAGACTTCAATATTTTGGCATCCTGACCCTGTGGAATAGAGTCCCATTTTATTTTTCTGTTTGTTTCCAAATTCTTGATTACTAATGAGCTTGCACATATTTTTCTAAGGTTTATTGACTCTTTGTATTTCCTTTTATGTTAATTGCCTCTTCTTACCCTTGGCTCATTTTTCTGTTGGTTCATTTGTCTTTTTATGATTAATTTATAGATGTTCTTTATTATTTGAGGTACTAATCCTTGTCATCTGACTTCTTTTGTAACCTGTTTTATAGTGTCTATTGTCATCCTTATGTTTAAAAATGTTAATTTTAGTTAAAAATTTAAAACCTACTTCTTTCTGTTTTGCAGTTTTTGTTTTTTAATTTTGCTTTAGAATGACTTCCATACCTTGATATGATAAAAGGTGCCCATTGTTTTCTTCTAGAGGTTTTAAAGTTTGCATCTCACTGTTACACACTTAATTTACCCAGGATTAGGTTTTTGGGTATGGGATGATAGAGAGATCTAATTTTATTCTTCAAAAAGGGTAATCTGTTTTTCTGGATAAATCAGTTTCTCATCAGTCTGAAATATATCACTGTTACATGTCAATTTTTCACACAGGTATGGGTCTGTTCCAGGGCTTTCTATTTTGTTTCCTTGGTCTGTTTATTAAAACTATGGTTATGATTCACATTCGTAATTATTACATCTTCAAAACAAAATACTTGGTAGAGTAAATCTCCCCATTGTTCATTCAGAAATTATTTTAGTTATTCTAAGCCATTTGCTTGTCCACATAAAAACTGCTTATTTTCCAAAACAGAATTGAGATTTTGATTCAAATCATTTTGAATTTATAGATTAATTAATGGAAAACTTGTAGCTTTATAATATTTACAAATATAGTATACATGTCCGTATATTCAGGATTTCTTTTATGTTCTAAATAATGTTTATTATTTTTTCCACTTCAATTTTGGGAATCTTTTGTTAGATTTATACTTAGGAAGGCATCTTATAATTTTAGCTCCTAAGGGGATTTAAAAAAATCTCTTGCCTATTCTAGTTGGTTACTCTTCTGTGTTATGTACTCCACTGAGTTTTTATTATTGATTTAGTGCCCAGCAGTATTGGCAACTATCTTAGTTTGTTAGTAGATTCTCTTGGATCTTTTATATGGCTCATTATTTTATCTGTGAAATAAATTTATCTCTTAGCTTTCATATTTTTGTGTTAATTTTGAAGTCTGTTAATTTTTTTTGTTTTATAGAAGGTGTTCTTTTTCATTTTCAGTTAGTACATAGATATTTGGGAGGAAGAAATTGGCCATCTGTTTTTTTGTGCTTATGTGGATAGGATTTCCCTGGTACTAGAGTTACCTCACTCTTCTGGAGGCAACATTTATGACCAAAGTAATCTTAATGCTCAGAGCTGATTTATAAAGGAACTGAAAATGAAAGAAAAATTGGATATGGGTCCTTGATTTTGTTACTCTCACTCATACTCTAAACTTACAGCTTGGACTTAGGTGCTTCTCTCTTCACACCTGCAGTGAGTTTCTAGATCCTCCTGTAAGAAGTTTGAAGCCTTAACTCCAAATCTACTTTGGACATTTCTTTTAAGGAGCAAATATTTCTTGTATTTCTAGTTCCTAGCATTGTTATTGCTGCACAGTAAGTATTGTTGAATGAAAGAATGATTAAGTAAATTCAAAAACAGCTAATCACCTTTTATTCTAAATGAGAATTTTGCAAACCTAGCACCATTTAATATGAAGTTGAATATAAGATTGCAAGCAAGCTGGAGAATTATTCAGAAAATTACAAGAAATATAATTTTGAAGTCTTAACCATAGCAACCATTTATTAAAAGTATTGACATAGCAAGCCTGTTAAGTGTTCTGTGGATGCTGTCTCAGGACAGAATGGCGCCTGCTATGTATCTGTGTCATTGGAACAGTAGAGTGGATCTACCCTCCATTGGAAATGTGTTTCCTGGTGGATGCTTTGCTGTTTTGCTGAGAGATTATTCTCTGCTGATAATTCACATGCCGTTTTATTCCTCAGATAATACCATTTGGCTCAGTGTAAATGAATGCAAATTATCTTCTTTGAAATCATTAGGAAATTATTTCAAAAGGCAGTTATGTATAAATGCTCATGCCACCAACTGCTTAAATTAAGAGACTTTTGAAAGAAATTCCAACCTTCTGCATCAATGTTTTCAACACCGTTTTCTATAATTCTTCTGAAATATATGTAGAAACAATAATTTCACAGCTTCATGAACCTATCGTGATTGTGGCTCTTCTAGTAGATCCAAATATAATTGAATTTGAAATAAATGAAAACCTATCCTTTGAATACTGCCTGAACTGTGGAAATGTATGATACATGGGTGCCGAGAGGCAGACGTGTTGAGAAATTAACTAGCTCATCTCCATCTACTATCAGAACAAACAGCTGAGGACAAAGCCCTGTGTTGTGGGCAGGAGAAGACTCTGCATCCAACCTGCAGTAAAAAATACGCCCAAGACTGGACCATCATTCCCTCTAGCATTCTGACCAAGGCAGCGAGCACTGCGTCCTGTGGCTGATGGCCCTTTCCGTGGGCATCCTGGAGGGAGCGCAGGACATCAGGGGTGTTGGACTCCAGTTTTATTCCTGGAAGTAGCTGTGTTGCCCTAGAAAATTCACTTAATTCTACCTCTCCCTCAGTTTCTTCATCTGTAAAGTAAGTGACTTAGAATCAGCCATAGCCAGGGTTGTTTCTGAATCCACATTTAATTTAAAGCCTCAGTTTTTGAAATGTTGATTTTGCAAGTTTCCAGAAGCCTGGTGTTCGCACACTCACTGATCTAAGACTGTGAGTGGTCACTGGTCTTGGCATTATTTTATATTTTCCTTGTTAGCATACATAATTGATAGGATTAGGGAAATAAAGTACTTTTCCATGGTCACAGTGAATATTGGTCATCTGAATATCTGAACCAGATATGAAAGAGGCAGCAAAACTGATTTCAGATGTACGCTCCTGTTGTACTTTGTTATTTATAAGTTGTTTGTGTGCTGTGATATTGGAATGTGTGACTCCTATGAGGCTTATTTGGTGTATGTTCTTCCTCTTGCTCCCAGAACAGGTTAGTGACCAGTGTAATTCACTGGTCAGGATGGTATTGGGATTGGAGTGAAGGTCAAGGGTGGTGTCACCGTCCCTCCCTCGATGGAGGCTGGAGTGACCCAGGGATGTATCATGTTTTCTCTCTGGCTTCAGTGGTGCAGTTCTACACCAGTCCCCATGTCACTGACTGCTTGATTGACATACACAACATAATGATTAAATTCCCAGTATTTAAGATTTGATGACCTTAGGCTCACGATGAAAGAGGAATTTCTTACTCTCTCTTCAGTGTGGATGATCCAGCACTGTGTTATGTTCCAGCATTCAGGCAGTGTCCATATCTCTTGGAAATAAAGTCTCAGGGATCTGGAATACCTTTTGCCTAGAAAAATAGATGAGGGTTGATCTAGTGGTTGCAAGAGAAACTCTCTGAGTTTCATCATTTGTGAAGATGCTTTGATACACAATTCTAACTTACTTTTGATTAAATTAATGCATTTCTGCCCACTGGGTGTTCTGGATGATAAAATGTAGCATTCAGGGCTGGCAGTCAAACAATATTGCTTTCAGTAAATATTTTACAATCATCAAATGGTGAGTGTTAGTCTGTGTTTTGGGAGCTCGTGGCACTTAATGACAAATGGCCAAGTCCTGCACTAACATTGATAGTTTATTTCTAAATAAAGGGATCATTTAAAATAAAATACCTCGGAGATGTTGTGGTTTGGCTCCCGATCATCACAATAAAGCAAATACTGCAGTAAAGTGAGTCCAATGAGTTTTTGGTTTCCCAGTGCATGTAAGAGCTATGTTTGCATGATACTGTGGCCTATTAAGTGTGCATTAGCATTATGTCTCAAAAATGTACATACCTTAATTAAAAAATACTTTATTGCTCAAAAATGCTAACTATCACTTGAGCTTTCAGTGAGTCGTAGTCCCGTTGCTGGTGGTGGGTCTTGCCTCCATGCTGATGGCTGCTGATAGATCAGGGTGTGGGTGCTTACAGTGGGGTACCTGTCGCAGTTTCTTAAAATAAGACAATAAGGAAATTTGCCACATCAATTGACTCTTCCTTTCCCGAACGATTTCTCTGCAGTGTGCAGTGTAGTTTGATGGCATTTTACCCACAGTAGAACTTCTTTCAAATTGGAGTCAGACCTCTCAAACCCTGCTGCTCCTTTATCTACTAAGATTATGTAATGATCTAAATCCTTTGTTGTCATTTCAGCGGTCTTCACAGCATCTTCACCGGGAATGGATTCCATCTCAAGAAACCACTTTCTTTGCTCATCCACAAGAAGCAACTCCTCATCTGTTCAAGTTTGATCCTGAGAACACAGTAGTGCAGTCCCATCTGCAGGCTCCACTTCTTCTTTTTTTTTTTTTTTTAAAGATTTATTTATTTATTTGACAGAGAGAGAGAAACAGCATGAGAGGGGATAGGGTCAGAGGGAGAAGCAGGCTCCCTGCTGAGCCGGGAGCCCGATGTGGGACTCGATCCCAGGACTCCGGGATCATGACCTGGGCCGAAGGCAGTCGCTTAACCAACTGAGCCACCCAGGCGCCCTGCAGGCTCCACTTCTGATTGTTCTCATTCTCTGGCTCCCTCTACCCCATCTGAGGTTACTTCCTCTCTGAAATCTTGAACCCTCACAGCCGTCCATGGGGGTTGGAATCCACTTCTTCCAAACTCCCATTTGTGTTGAGATTTTGATTTCTTCCCATAAATCACAGATTTTCTTAATGACATCTATAATGGTGAATCCTTTCTGGAGGGTTTTCAATTTACTTTGCCCAGATCCATGAGAGGAATCACAGTCACTTTCTCCATATCACTATAGCCTTATGAAATGCATTTCTTCAATAGTAAGACTTGAAAGTTGAAATTACTCTTTTATCAATGAGCTGCAGAATGGATGCTGCGTTAGCAGGCCTGAAAACCACATTAATCTCATTGTCCGTCTCCATCAGAGCCCTTGGGTGGGTGATCAGGTGCATAGATCAACAACAGTCGTATTTTGAAAGGAATCTTTTCT
>NC_138370.1:362324-372939 GCF_054177405.1 Leptonychotes weddellii
AGAAGGCTGTTGGGTCTACACTGACAGTCTGTTGTTGAGTGTAGCCACCTTCCTAAATTCTCTGAGCTAGATCTTCTGGATGATTTGCTGTAGCTTCTCCATCAGTACCTGCTGCTTCACCTTGTCCTCTCATGTTATGGAGACGCCTGCTTTCCTTAATGCTCACCAGCCAGTCTCTGCTATCTTCAGACTTTTCTTCTGCAGCTTCCCCACCTCCCTCAGCCTTCACGGAACTGAAGACAGTTAGGGCCTTGCCGTGGGTTAGGCTTTGACTTAGGGAATGTTGTGTTCTATCCAGACCACTCAGACTTTCTCCATATCAGCAATAAATCTGTTTCCCTTTCTTATCATCCACGTATTCACTGGACTAGCGCTTTTAATTTCCTTCCAGGACTCTTCCTTTGCATTCACAGCTTGGCCAGCTCTTTGGTACAGGAGCTTGCTTTCAGCCTGTCTCTGCTTTCAACACACCTTCCCCACTAACCTCAATCATTCTAGCTCTTGATTTAAAGTGAGAGACGTGAAACTCTTCCTTTTACCTGGACACTCAGAGGCCAGTGTAGGGTTATTAATTGGCCTGATTTCAACATTATTGTGTTTGGCGGTGGCGGGGGAGGGGGGAATAGGGAGGCCTGAGGGTGGAGAAGTCAGAACACACAGATGTATTGATTAAATTGGCCATCATATGGACGCTGTTTGTGGCACCCAAAATGAATTACAATAGAACAGCAAAGATCACTGATCACACATCACCATAACAAATATAATCATAATGACAGAGTTTGAAATATTGTACCTATTTACCAGAATGCGACACAGGGACATGAAGTGAGCAAATGCCGATAGACTAGCTCAACACAGGATTGCCACAAATCTTCAATTTGCTAAAAAAGCAACATCTAGAAAGTGTAATACAGCAAAGCACAATAAAATAAGGGCCTGTAGTAAGGCATTTAAAAATAAAAGTTAATATTTACGTTAGTCAGTGTTCTTGTCATTTACAATAATAAGATGAATGATACAGCTGTATTTTTTAACACTTCTTTCCCTTTTTGAAATTTTAAGTTATATTCCCAGATAGAGGAAAATTGGAAAGTGGATTTAGGAATCTCATATGTAAACTTGCTGAAAATCTGAATCTGTTCTCAATAGCATTGCCTGGCATCCATTCTGAAATCTGGAATTGGCAGCTTTCAGTCTATCCCCCTGGTGGGCGTGGGCCCTCTCCCTCTGCCGCCTGACCACACGGTCTACTGTGTAACCAGCGGAGCCTCTTCAAGACACCATGTTTGCTTTTGCCCTCGATTCGTGTGCTGCTGTAATCTCTGCACCTCCCCTAGCTTGGGGGATGGAAATTTCCCTCCGTGATCTTCCAGCCCTCCCTGTCAGAGGCCGGGTAATACAGGAGGGCACTGGGGAGTTATTACCGCTGCTAAATGCTGAGCTCATGCTCCCAGCCTAATGCTTTTATATTAGCTTCTGGCTGTTAAGATTGATTTTAAGATTGTACTTTAAAGTTAGACTTTCTGAGACTTGTCTTGATTTGCACTCTCAGTTCTCCGTCCAGACTCCTTTGAAGCTTCACCCTTTTCTTTATTGATCTGATGCTCTGATATGCCTCCGGCCAAGTTCATTGTGGACGCCATTATCTGAGGGCTACTGTCCGTAATCCTCCACCCGACTCTTCATCCGTAGCTGTCCACATTTGCTCACCCCCTCCAGTATACATTTTTATGTGGGACTTACTTGTGGGGAAGGATAACGTCTATGGTTAAATAGGGCTTTGTAATCATGGTAACAGCTTGCCTGCCTTAACAACCTTCTCCTCTTTCTACAAAGCTCGCTGCCGGCATCCTTGTGTGGGGCTTTGGGTCTTCCCCCTCTCCCCCCGAGGGAGGGGCTTTCACAGTTCTTCCCCCAACTTAGCTCGTCAGTGTGTGTTCTTGCTGGGAGACATGCAGGCTGTGTGCACATGGTGGGGGATAGCTTTCTAATTTGATCCCTTAAAATAAGAACAGCTTAAAAATTCCCGGCCCTCCCTGCTCAATCTACATTAACAGTAGGGTAAGGGGAGTGTTTGGTAGGGCAGGATCGTCCAGTCCACTTATTCTCATGGGTTTCTTCTTAATTTTTATATGGAATAAAACAATAGGATCCCAGAGCCTCACTGCACCTGTTCTAACCAGCAGTGCCAATGCTGCCCCCAGGTCTCACCTGCTAACTCAGATTCCACCTCCCACCATCCACATCCAGGAGGCGTGCATGGAGGGCTCTGGGCAGATATCACAGCTGCAGGGGCATAAGGCTTAGGAAGGGTCCTGGACAGGTGTGAGGCCGTGAACCCCTCAGTCTCGTCTCGTGGTTAAGTACTTTATAGTTTTTAATTCCTAGCCACAGAAGGTAGGTGCCCATCCCCTCATCTTCTGATAAACCCACTTCTCTGAGACCTGCTTTGTAAATGAGTTCTGATGGGGCTTGTCTGCATGAGACCATAGCCCTGACGGTCTTCTTTATGCCCAAGAAAATGGAATTTTACTAATCAGCCTGTGAACAGGTGCGTTTCGCTGGTTGTGACTTATTCTTAGAGAACCTGTTGTAGGTTCTGATGATCATGACCGTGGATTCTGAGTATTTTTCCCAGGCATTGTTAACTATGAACATCAAATTAATAAATCCCGTTCATTTCTAGAATATGAATTAACCTAGCCTTTGCTATTCTTCATTCTTCTGGATCTTAACCTTGTCCTATGTGACTTCTGGGAAGAACTTGCTCAGGGATGCTCGGTCGGGAGCAGGTCTCTATGGTTGTCATGATCTTGATGGTCTGGTGCTGTGCTTGCTTCTTTACACATTGTGTTGTTTCCCTCTGCTACATGAAGGCCATTCTCCCTACTGGATCAGACCGATGCAAAGCTGGAGTGAAGCACTTCTGCCATTCGTTCCTTTGTTCATCTGGGAATTGTTAACTCTGTGACTCCAATTTGTATACTGTTTACCTGCTGTCACCATTGATAAAGTGACAGTAGACTTCTGGGTTCAAAGGCAGAATTGCAAATTAGATTTTGTCTTTGTCTGCCAGGGCTGGGTTTGTTTCATGGGAGAGAAACACTGTATTTTCTGTGTGTGTTTCCCACATGCAAAGCATCTTTTTTTTTTTTTTTTTAACATTTTTATGTTGGAATGTGTGCAATTCAAGTTTATGTGTAATTATCAAAACTTCATGCCTCTGATAGTTTTGATTAGCAAATGTTCGCTCCTAAGCTCTGATTTTTCTCATTTGGTGGGAAGGAGAAGGAACAGTCAGGGGAGGAAAGGTCTGACTCTCGTTGTGGTGTTACTTTGTTTTTACATCTAAACTATGTGACAGTGAAAGTACAGTATTCTTACAGCCATGTCCCATGGATTTTTCTGTTCTAAATTCAAACCAAAGCTGGTGATAGTAATCTTTAGTTATATACACACATCTGCAGTTTCGGATGTGGATTTTAATGATTATAAATAAATCACACTGATGTTGGCTGTATTTTCATGTTATTTATGTGAGATGCTGTCTTACCTTGTCATCTAGGCTTTATTTTGGGGTGGCTGTCTCAGATTTTCTAGCGTGTAATCTGTTCACACTGGTTTCTCATGGGGGAAACGAAGCTTTGTGTAATTCTATTTTGAATAAAATTCAAGGATATGAGCTCAGACTTCTAAGATGTGAACCCAGCATTATTTAAGTAAATGGTACATTTTGGTGTGTATTTATTTATTTATTTATTTATTTATTTATTTTGAACATATTTACTCCCTTGTGACACTTGTATTAATTTTATTCTTTTAAAAAAGCATCTGGCAAGATAGGTTTAACATTTTAAATTTATTTTTAAAATTTCTTATGAATTGCAGCTGTCGTGCGTCCATCACTTCAAATGTAAATACTCACAACATTATTTAAGGGTGTCAGTTTTCAAAATGGTTATATGCTTTATTTCCAGCTAATTTAAAAACATTTTCATATTTTTTCCTTTATTATATTTAGGGAGTATAACTAAACTTAAGGATACGTGAGTAAAAGGCATTTAATAAGAAGAAAATGGTTTTCATTTATACTGAAAGCCATTATTTTCATGTGTCTTAAGGCATGTTGCATGTGAATGCGTGTCCATGGGACTTAGCTCTCAGGTGGGGGGGTCACTTCTCACTGGGGGGCTGCTCGGGGGTTCAGATGTGGGACCCTTGTACTTGGAAGACCACATATTCCTGTTCTGATGTTTGATTCAGGAAATCTAGTAACCATGACTCCATAAGACATTTACCTACAGAGAAATGAAGCATCTTCCTCATTTTAGGAAACCCCCGTGAAACACAGCAGCTTGGAGGTGGTGCCCTACGTCACGGCCCCAGGGCCCACGGTATTCTGAGTTAGCTTCGGATTAAATCAGCAGGAGAGAGTGAAGATTGGGCACCATGGTGGATAATCCGAAAAATGTGCTATAGTTTCTGAAGATGATTTTAAAGAAAGGCTCCAGAAAGAGTACAGCTGTCAGCCTCTTTGGGATGTTAACTGTTCCCCTGAGGGCATGCGCACCAAGGGATACGTGTGTAGGTTTTCGAATGTCTGATGCACGTTCAGCCCACCATCTTGTAATCATATGCCTGTGAGGGACGTGTCGCCCTTCTGGGTGGAACCCTTGTGTATCTGATGCCACCCTGTCAGGAAGCCCTAGAGAGAAGATGACTGTGGACTCGATGTGTCACAGTCTGGAAATGGTGTTCAAGTGGGGGTTTCATGGAGTTTTCTGCCATGGTACCTCCTGGTACTTTGGGTCCTCTGTGATCTATGTGACTTAAGAGAATTTGAAGAAATGAAATTCCCCCTTAGGAAAGTTTTGATTACCATTTGGTCTGACTTTGATCAGCGGGAAAGGATGCCTGGTCCCTCTGCAGACATCCCCATCAACCAACTGAATACACACTCAAAGCCGGTGACCGGCCCTGCCTGCTCCTGCCCTCCTGAATCCCACTAGGGGCTAGCATCCCCTTCTCTACCCCAAGGGCCCTCTGACGCCTCCTCTTCTTGCTGTATGTGCATGTGCAGCTTTGCATAATCCTGGACCGTTTATTATTTTTCCCTTTTGTTTCCAGTAAGCCACCCCTGATAGTTCCTGTGAGGTTGGGAGCCATTGAGCCAGTCTTTTATTGTTGACCGTTGTTTCTGCAAAGCCCTCAGCCTGACTACAGCACGGAGAGGGATTGCCGTGCCCCTCCTGATGCGCCCACCTGCTCTCACTGGGGAAGCCGTACCCTCCCCGACCCCATCCCCTTCCCAGCACATTTGTTCAATGGATCTTTCTCTCTCTCTGAGGCAGTGCTGAACGTTTCCTTCTTTAGCAAAAGAAAATGCCCTTTATATTTGCACTCTGACAGCTTGAAAGTACAGTAATTAGAATAGATGCTTCTTAATTTTGCTCTGTGGAAAGGGATAGCCAGTCACAGTCACTACAAAGAAAACCATGTCTCAAGCACGGGGTTTTTAATTATGCCAAGACCTCCAAGTCTCTTCCCAGCCGGTGGCAGGATAAAGTTGAACTTAATACACATAACAAGAAAACGAGTAGCCTCCTTTGTCTTCATAATGAATATGCACGTGTAGTTTTGAATGGAAGCCGAATGGAAGGGACAAGAACTGGCCAGGAAGCTGAGGTGATATGGAAGGTCATTCCAGAATCTGGGTCACCCTGTCTGGATGCAGGCCCTCTGCTCATGCCTCAGCAACCCCCAGCCGTGCCCGGTGGGTGGGACACGTGCGCAAGGCCAGGCTGGTCCTGGGAAGGGGGCTAATGAGAGAGTACAGAATGGGGTTATGGTGGCTTCCTCAGCAGAGCAGAGGGTTTGGGCACCAGCGGGGAGGACGTCATTACTAATTTACAAAACAGAGATTTGACGTGGAGAAGTGGAATTCCTGGTCCTGTTTTGATTCTTCACTGGATGTATGACCAGTTTGTGTCTACAAAACCGTTGCTTTCTTCAAACATTCTCTCTGGCTTCCTTAGGACAACGTGACCCTGGTTTTCTTTCTTCTGTGGCTGTTTCTTTGTCAGTTTTCCCCCAAATACACATCATCTTTCAGGGTTTTACCATCTGTATCTGCCCCTTGGCGGGCTCCCAGAGCTGCCGTGCACCTTACGATTTGGATTATGACTTCGATGTGGGTGGAGCTCGTGGGCCACGTCCTGCAGCGCCTGTCCCCAAACCCCGCCTGTGCATCGTCTGTCCTTCTGCCCTGAAAATGCAGCTGCCCTCCCCCAGCTCCTTGGCAGCCAGACCCATGCACTGGGAGACTTGCAGTTCCCCCCGTCACCACCGGCACCCCCCCACTACCTGTCAGGGGCGCCGTCTTCACAGCATCCCGTTCTTTCTCTTTGCTATTGTCGTTGCCCCAGTGACATTTTGGTGAAGGATTTCCAGAAGCATCCTCAGCATATTCTGTGCATCCACCTACCTCTGGTGGGGTCTCCATCCGGATCCTTGCCCTGGTGCCTCAGGCTCGTGGCCAGGGTCGGGCTGTGGGACGAGCTGGGGGCTGGGGTCTGTCCGTGGCATCTGAGGCCTGCCTCGCTGGGGGCCAGCGGGTCCCTGGCGCCCCCGGCAGCGGTTTCCCCCCGCTCCGAGGTGCGTGAGTGCAGTGTGCACACCGCTGGCCCACCACCTTTTGCCTCATGTCTTCAGAATAAACAGAAGCCACCCAACAACCCCATTTGTTTTCCCTGAAATGTTCAGTGGCAGCGAAGACGGAGTCCCCTCAGACCTCTTCTTCATCTGACTCTGGATTTTAAGTATCTGTGATTAAGGAGCTTTTTCCACCCCATGCCACGGATCATCAGTGTCCCTTCCCCATGGCAACAGGAGTCCTCGGGTCTGCATCTGTGTTCAGCACGGACCAAGTCCAGGACCCACCGTGTTCTGCTAACAGCTCTCCAGTACGCCCACCCGAGCTCAGGAATCTGTCTCCTCTGCGCCTTTTGATCAAGCTCTAGATGGAACTGTTAGCGTGCACCGAATTTCCATGCATCCTTGGCTTTGTTTCCAGATTTCGCTTCCCTCGCTGTGGCCACGTCTTACTGTGTCGGGACTATTTTGTAACGTTGGACGGGGTAATCCCCTCTTCCCGACGCCTTTGTTCCTCCAGATAAACTTTAAGATCACATTTCCAGTTTCCGTAGAGTTAGGCTTGGAATTGTGATGGGGATTACGTTGGATTCGCAGATAAAGTGATAAGGCCTGATACTTCCTTGGCATCGAGTCTCTTCCGTTGCGGCATGCCCGAACAGTCTCTCTTGGTATTGAGTTCACTGTCCTCATGCGCTGGCTCGTTGCTGCCTCCGAAGTGTGACCCAAGGTGGGAAGTCCAGGTGGTTTCCTTGTTGGCTTTCCTCTGTGCTCCAGCCACCCGTACGCAGGGATTCGGGACAGATGTTGACTCTACTCTCCGTGCGTCGTGAATTCTCCTTCCTAGTTTCTAACCCCGAACTCAACACTGTTCTGCATTAATATCTCAACTCTTGTCTGTTTATTTTGCTGACCTTAGAGTTAGATTTTATTTTTTGATGCAATCTGAGTTGTTCTTTTTCTCAGTGATTTTATCCTATTTAATGTGGCATGTGTTTTGTGCTATTCTTGTTTAAATTTATATCATTGATTTTAGTGCTTAAAAACTCAAACAAATTCCACATGCTTTGTGTGTGTTTTGTGTGCTTTCTTCTTGTTCCTCCCCAGAAATTTAAAGGAATTCAGTCTACTGCTTAAATTACATTGTATTTTATTTTTTAATTTATTTTATTTTTTTAAAGATTTTTTATTCATATGAGAGAGCGAGTGAGCAATAGCACAAGCAGGGGGAGGGACGGGGAAGAGGGAGAAGCAGACTCCCCGCTGGCTCAACTCGGGGCTCGGTCCCAGGACCCTGAGATTAGGACATGAGCTGAATGCAGACGCTTAACTGACTGAGCCACCCAGGTGCCCCTTAAATTATATTTTAAATAATATGTTGACATCCTTGCTTCTTGATTATTCAATTTCAAAACAACTGTTAGGAACAACGCAAAAACAACACGATCCTCACACTTGTAACTGCGACTAAACTATCTCCCCAGTCTCTGGGCATTTCCTGCAGGTGGAGTCCTAGGACATGTGGGCTTTGGTGACTGGATTCCGTCACTTAGCGAAATGTTCCCCAGGTTGAGTTCATCACGTTGTAGCACGTGTCAACTCCGTTCCTTTAAAAATTTGTATTTCTTTTAATTTTTAAAAACTTAAAAATATTCTCATTGTGTGTCAGAATATATGTAATAAACAATCTACCATTTTAACCACTTTTTATTCTAGCATTAAAGACTTGGAATTTGACATTATAACCATTTCTAAGTGTGCATCTCAGTGGCGTTACCGTTCATGTTACTGTGCTGCCGTCCGACCATCCATTTGTAGGTCTTTTTTGTCATCAGTTCACACCAAACCCAAAGTCAGGAGGTGTGACCGCCATGTGTTCTTCTAGGGGGTGTATTGGCAGAGCCCTCATCCATTTCGAGTTGATCTCTGTGTCTGGGATGAGGTCAGGCTCCCCCTTCATTCGCTGGCTCGTGGCTCTCCCGTTGTTTGGCGCTTGTGTTGAGACGTGTCCTTTCCGCGTTGGATGGTCTTGGTGCTTTTGTTGGAAATCAGTTGCCTGTAAAATGTATGGGTTAACTTCTGGATTCTCAGTGGTATTACACGGATCCATTCTTGTGACCCTGCCATAGGCTTGGTTATTACTGCTTTGCAGTAAGTTTAGATGTCCAGACGTGAGTCCTTCTACTTTGTTGTTTTTCAGGATTGTTCTGACCATTCTGGGTCCCTTCCAATTCCATGTGAATTTTAGAATCAGCTGGCCAATTTCTACAGAGAAGTTACTTAGGTTTCTGAGAGGCATTGACTCTATAGATCAATCTGAGGAGTCTTGCCACCTAATGGTGTGACGTCTTCTGCTTCATGAGCATGGACTGTTTTCTCATTTCTTAGGTATTTAATATCTTTCCATGGTGTTTTGTAGTTTTCAGAGTGTATGTTTTTCACTTTTTTGTTAAAGTTATTCCAAAGTATTTTATTCTATTTGATACAGTTGTGAATGGAATTACTTCCTTAGTTTTATTTACAGATTGTTCATTCCAAATGTATAGAATTATAATTGATTTTTTAATATTGATCTTGTATCCTTCGACTTCGCTGAACTCATTTATTCTCCTTGTATTCAGTTCAGTGGGTTTCTTATTCTATTTTATATACTGGATTGTATGTTAGAAGGTGGAGGAGGGACAGTAAAGTATCCCCCAAACTGGGAAGGCACTTTGAGACTGGGAAGTGAAGCAGGCCACTGCATACAGTTTACACAGAGTTTCATTTGAGTTATTCATTCATTCATTCATTCATTCATGACGGGGGATGGGTGGAAGGATGATCCGTGGCAGCTGTATAGATACTCTCCACAAAATCAAGAGCTTAGTCCACAGATTTTATAGAGGGAAAGGACACACAGAAGTGCATTGTCGTGAGATCAGCGAGGTTCAGATGCACCTTCGAAGAGCTTGCGTTCACCCCAGTGACCGCTAACCTTTAACTGAACCTTGCAGCACTGCCTGTGCTTCAGGAGGGGAAACACTATGTTATCTCTAGCAGATTCATGGGAGACCAAGCAAGCCTCCCCCATCCTGGCCTGGGAGGCACCTCCAAGATGTGTGTGTTAATCTCCAGGGGAACTGGAACCCCAAGGGAGGTCACGGAGCAAACATGAACAAGATGGTGGGCCAAAGACAGTCAGTACTGTCAGCAATAAAAGCTAGTTTTACCTCTTCTTCCTTTCCAATCTGGGGGCCTTGAATTGCTTTTCATTGCCTACTTGTCCCAGTTAAGACCCCCAGTACATTATTGAATAGAAGGGGTGAGAAAAAACATAGATTCTTTTTTCTCAAGAAGTTTGGGACATTTTCAGTGATGATTTCTTTGAATATCTTTTCCGTTCCTCTCACCTCTTTCTGGTTGTCCTGTTGTGCATATGTTTGTAGGCTTGGTGGTATCTCACCTTTCGGAGGCTGTCACTGTGTTTTCTTTTTCTTTCCTTCTTTTTTTTTTTTAAGATTTTATTTATTTGACAGAGAGACACAGCGAGAGAGGGAACACAAGCAGGGGGAGTGGGAGAGGGAGAAGCAAGCTTCCCATGGAGCAGGGAGCCCGATGCGGGGCTCGATCCCAGGACCCTGGGATCATAACCTGAACCGAAGGCAGACACTTAACCATCTGAGCCACCCAGGCGTCCCGCGTCACTGTGTTTTCTTCAGCTTGCATAATCTCTGTTGATCTCTCTTCAAGTTGGTTTTTCTTTCTTCTGCCAGTTCAGAGCTGGTGTTGTGCTCTTCAAGTAAATTTTTATTTTTGTTATTTTACTTTGTAGCACCAGAATTTCTATTTTAAAAAATAATTTCTCTTTATTCCTGTTCTCTATTTCTTCCAGCACTGTCATCATACCTGTCTTTACTTCTTTAATCGTGGTTCTCCCTTAGTTCCGTGAGCATGTTTATAGTGGGTACTTTTTTTTTTT
>NC_138370.1:373439-417606 GCF_054177405.1 Leptonychotes weddellii
TGCCCCTCCATTCTCCTACCCCGTCTCTCTGTGGTGGGATTCTGCATCTCAGCTCTCTTCCTCAGCCTCCCCTACCTACTTCATCACTCATTTACTCTCCACAAGCAACACGCTCTCTTATTTCACCTAAAGAACACAGGTCAAGGACACACTGTCCATGCCTTTGCCTCCACTCTGCTTTTCCTTTTCCTCTTTTGCACTTTGGGAGGCTGAGGGGAAGCATCCTTCCCGCCAGGGTTTTTCTGTTCACTGTGTTCTTGGCTTCTTCCCCTTCTACTCCCTTTGACCTCATTCCATCAGGTTCATTCCCTCTTTTCACTCCTTTTGACAGGAATATTACCATGTCTTCTCAGCCAGTTTCCATGCTTCTGTATCCTTCCCCCTAAGCTCCTCATGCTCCAGATTTGCTGCCAGATCCGTGCTCCTCAGGTGCCTATCTGCCAGTGTTTTGTGTGAGACCCCGTCAGGGCTGCCCCGCATCGTGTCCAGACTCCGAAAGGATTCTGTCCGTGACGACTGGCATGCGTGCGACCACTCCACAGTCTTGGTGACATGGTTAGTCATGCTGGTGACTCTGCACATGGGGGCCCCCGTTGAGAGTAGTGTTCCCTCCCCTCATCTGGGACACCTCCTCGCGCTCATTGGCTCAGCACAGCTGTGATTTCCTCTGAGAAATTCCTCCCTCCTAAATTGGGGTAGGCACCTCTTCAAGCATAGCTGTGATGCTCTGAATGCTGCTTCAGAGCAGCGTGCATGCTGTTAATTTGTAGCTGGTCACACCGTGTCCTCTCTAATTGGACAGCCAGCTTTTATCTGCAGGACCTGCACAGCGGCACACGCTTGGTGGGTGCTCAGTAAGTGGTTTAATAAATGAGTAAGATCCATCCACCTCCATTTTGCAGAGCTAAAGCGATAAAGCTAAAGAGCTTGCAAAAATTACATGCAGTGTGACTTATGGTAGTAAATTTAATCTTACATACTTTAAAATATAATATTCCTTTTTAAAACAATTCAGCAAACTTGTACAACCTAGAATGGGGATTTTTACTTTTCAGAAAATTAATAGACAATCTTGATTTGAGCTATAAAACCCTCTCCAGTGGTAATAGGTCTACATGGGCTTAACGTGACCATGAGTCTCATTTGTCCCTTAGGTTTATATAAGACATTGGTCCCCTGTAATTTGGCTGGTTGTAGAATACTTCACCAGAGTATCTGGTTTCTCTTCTGTTCCCCATTTCTCAGATTATTGTATTTTGAAATCATGACTGCATCCCCCACCTCTTCCCTGAGTTGATTCAGCACAAACGTTTGAGTTCTTCCCATACGCAAACTCATAGTGGTGTGTATAATACATAGTGTTTAAGATAATTAACTGTTTTTTACCCATTCTGGCCAGTAAACTCTTGGTATCGTTAGTCAAGTAATATCCTCCAGTTCAGACATTTCTCTCTATGGTTGAAATGGTCCTTGACTGGAGGAATCAGTGAAGGTGGTCAAAGACATTTTGAATGAGAAGTACCTACCTGAATACATGTGTGTGTGTTTGTGTGTGTGTTTGTGCGTGCATGCACACAGGCATGCATGGACTTCTGTATGCTGTTAACCTAAGTGGCAGGCAGGGAATGAGACTCCGTGGGATTTATTTAATTCAGTTAGCTCGTTAACGAAAGCTGTTCACGCCCCTCTTGAGTGACGCCTGTCCCTGGCTCTGTTCTCTCTGCCCCTTGCAGCTGATACTTCTGGGATGTTGTTTTGCTCTGTCAACTTCTCTGCCTCAGTCTGTATAAGAATAATCGCTCAGAAGGGTGCTAGGAGTTGGGTTTTGTAGACGGCAGTGTTGAGCTTTGCTCCCTCCTTATTCTCAGCAGCAGCATGGCTGTGTTACACACCCTGTTCTTTAACCTCCGTCTGTGTGTGTTGCTGTGTGAGCTGATTGTGTGAGTGGTGTAGACCGTGCTGATAGGGGGGATTAATTCTCCTTTTGTAGGACTTCCCAGCTGTGGTCTGAGCTGAATCCTGTTTGCACCATCGGGCAAGCGTTGATGGTGTTCCCTCACCTGCCCTCCAGGCTGCCTGCTTGCCTTCCACACGCTCACTGCGGGGCGTCATGTCGGGGGCACATGAGCCAGAGCCAGGCAGGGCTGGCCCGGGACACCGCGGAGGTCACCCCATTTCCATCACTCGGCTGCACAGAGATTTAGAGTAATGATCCTGAGACATTTAGTTTCTGATAGAAACATGTAAGGAAAGTTAACTAAGTTTAACCAGTAACAAAGCACATACCTCACTCACATCCCATATCAGAGAAGAACTTTCTTGTGCAGGACTTTTTAGAGTCCTTAATATGCTAATTATTGTCACCAAGGTGAGCATGTGATTGATATTTAGTGTTCTCTCATCTTCCCTGATCCTGAAACTCTCTTTTCCCTCATGGAAATAGAATTTGGAAAACACCATTCTAGACTAGTGGAAGATTAGAAATAGGAGTCACCTCAAATTCTTTCTTGTGTTTTTTTTTAATTGCGGTGTAGTTAACGTACAGTCTGATGTTAGTTTCAGGGGTACAGTGGGTCAGCACCTCACCCGGTGCTCGGAACAGCAGGGGCACTTCTTCATCCCCTTCCCCCACCCGCCTCCCCTCTGTAGTTCAGAGTCTGTTTATCTCTTTTGTTTGTTTGTTTTTGTTTCATTTCTTAAATTCCACATGTGGTTGTCATGTCTTTCGGTTTCCAGAGCCTCTCCCTCACCATGGGACGGGATGTAAACTCCTGAGACCCTGGAACTCTGCTCGGCACCTGGCTCCCGGCTCACACCTTCCCTCCTTGTGAGCACGCCACGCCCAGCCTTGCCCGACCTGCTCCGCCCCACATCTGTCCTGTCCTCGCCCTGGGCTCTGGAGCCGAGCTCCTTCCCGCGGCCTGTCCCTCACACTTCCTCCCTGGAAACCCACTGCTCATTCTGCTCTGAGGAGACCTCTGCGCGGCCTTCCTGACCCTGGGCGTGCTTTGCTGGTGGCCTTTCTTCTTCCTTTCTCTCCTGCTGCTGTCATACCTGGGGGCTGCAGGTCTGCCCCCTCCCTCCCCATGGCGCACTTCTGGGGACAGGCTTGGGGCGTCTGCCACCTCTCCCTCCATCACGTCTCAGGATGAATTTGTACCTTTTATGCAGCCGTAAGAAAGGGCCGCAGTCTGCTGGGGGCCGCATCCCGTTTATGGGGCACGATGTGATGCGCTGCGGGCAGGCAGCAGCCTTTGAAAGTCAAAGGGGAACGAGACCTTTGTGGTATGAAGGAGTCAAGGAGGGTGTTCCATTCAAGCTTGATTGGGGAAAAAAAATTCAATAGAAAAGTGAAGAAAGGTCACCGGGTGGGATTGAGAAACCAACTGTCCCAAAGGTCAGGCTGTGCAGGGAATATAAATGTTGCAGCTACTAATCAGGCGTGTGCAGGCCAGAGACACCTCGAAGAACCTCTCCGGTGACTGCTCTCCCGGGTGGCCGGGGCCGCAGGAGGCTGGCAGGCAGGCAGGCAGAAGTTTCCGCCGGGGCCGCGGAGGAGAGCGAAGGCCCTGGTGTCGGGCACCCCGGCAGGGGGCACCCCGGGCCCCTCCATGCACCTGTCTCCCTCCCCAAGCAGGCGTGGGTCAGGGGAGGCCCGCCGCAGGTGGCAGATCCGGGAGCGCATGGGGGCTCGTGGTGCGTGGGGCGTGTCTCATGTCCGGGAAAAACAAGGGTGTTTGAAAGACAGGAGTCACACCACACAGGGGATTCGAAATGACCAGCACCACAGTGCTGCGGTCCGCCTGGGAGTCGGGAAGGGCGTGGACCCATGCCCGGGGCCGGGGCCGCGGGGGCCGCGGGGGGCATGGGGAACGAGCGTTCTAACGCTCTCGGCTGCCGGCGGCGTGGAGGGCCATGGAGGGGGGCACCCCTTGTACCCTGCGGGAGGCATGTAAGTGCTGCAGCCGTGGGGTGGCCCTCAGAAATTAAAACTAGGACTCCATATGATCCAGAACTTCCCTTCTGAGGATGACCCCGAATACTGGAAGCAGGGACGCAGACCCTTGTATGGCCATACGCAAGGCTGCCACGATCCACATATGTTAGGAGGAATTCACACGGTTATGGGGGCCGAGAAGCCCCTATATGTGTACACACACAGAGACATACGTGTGTGTGTCCCCTATTATCCAGTGGGCTGTGTTTCTTTAGAGAACCCCAACTAATACAACATTTCTCTGTTCAATAGAAAGGAAGAAAAGTTGTCGGGAGTAACCCTGAAGAAGAATTGTTCCATGCGTTTTAACCGTGCCAACATGATCGATTAAATGAACATGCACTTGTGATTTATCTCCATCACACATGCTCTGTGCACTCAAATTTTCTTACACTGCAAATAAATTTAATTAAATTTAATTAAATTTAATTAAATGGATGGAATGCACCCTTGTCTACAGTAGAGAAGTAGAAAAATGTGAGGGAAGAGGAGGTTGGTAAGGCTGGGCCCACGGTCTTGGGCAAAGACGTGCTGCCTGGGCGATGCCTCGGGGCCAGCTCCAGGCCTGGGGAGCTGCGGCAGGAGTCTTCCTAGTGGGATTCGGCCCTCCAGGCGGGACACTGTGGTTCGTGACCGAGTCCACTTGCCCTCTTGTCTGTGTGTTCATTCCCCATCTGTTCTCTGGGCAGATGTGCCCAGAGCCAGCTCTGAGCTCGGTGCTCCAGGTCTGGGACGCTTGTGAGTGACACAGGGCTGTGACCCTGGGTCTCATCCCAGCGACCTCAGTGGCACCAGGCCTGCAGCGCACCTCTCCACGGCTCCCGTGCTCATCCTGGAATGTCAGTGCTCCCCTTAGCATGTACTGAGTCAGCGGAGGATTCCACCATCCCCAGCGGAGTGCTAGCCTTCAGCTTAACTCTCTGCTGTGCTCGGGGACGTGGCTGGCTGGTGAGGGCATGGTCTTGATAGTAAAGCGATTCTTGCCTCCTCCCCAGCGTGCAGGGAGAGGGGTGTCCTTCTCGTCATGGGTGTGGCTGTGGGACTTGGACTTTGCACCAAGGAAATGCCAATGCGGGAGCCCCGCGTTCCTTGTGGGGGAAGCCGGAGAAGCCAGGGAGTGCTCAGTCCTTCCTCCCCTGTGGCAGGTGCTCCAGCCTGGGGGCTCTGTCCGCCCAGCCCGCCCGAGACAGACACCTGTGGGCGAGCTACATCGCTGTGGCTTTCAGCCCCTGGCATCTGGGGATCGGGCATTTGGATGCTACGTTCAGGATTCTGAAACCACGTTTGTGAGAGGGCACTTGACAAGAAATCATCGGGCAAGGTTGGCTCAGCCACGTGGGAGGAGTGTGGCTTCACGTGGCTTCTGAGCAGGAGGTGCTGTTCCCGCCCGTGTTCTGAACCACTCAGCGGTCACGTGACGTCGCCATTCCTCAGGGCGCCCTTAACGTCGGCGGCAGTGAAGGCACGCATCCTGGGATTGTCGTGAGGATGGTTCAGAATGTGGGAGGGACGCACGTGGCGTGGGTGAGCGCTCTTGCAACTCCTTCCGCCGTGGGCTTACTCCTGGCCCCCGAGCCCTGTGTGGCACACTTTCCGCCTTCGGAGTTCACCCGGGGGACGGTCCCATGAGGGTCCTGCTCAGGGGGGCCCCACCCCTCAGAGGCAGCCAGTCCCTCCTACCTGCGGTGCGTGATGGGGTCGCTCCGTGGACCTCGTGTGTTAAAGGGCTGTAGGGTCCAAGGAAGTTGGCCGATCACTCCCATGTGCGTTGGTCTACTGGTCACTACAGCAGACACTTACTTGGGGCCTGCCACGTGTCAGCCACAGCTGGGTCACAGGGGTCACGACGTGACCCCGGCGGACGGTCCTGCCCCCAGAGCTTCTGCTCCCACTGGGCGGTGGAGAGCAGACGGAAGCGGGGTAGCACCAGGCTGTGTGGCAGTGAGGGAGTATAGCGGAGGACCCGATGCAGAGCCGAGGCGCTGCTGAGGGGTGGGGGAGGGCTCGCGGACGAGGAGACCTGGGCGGGAACCTGAGGTGAGCCATCTGTGAGGACACCCTGGAGGAGAGCTTGCCAGCAGAGGGCAGCACGTGCAAAGGCCCTGGGGTGTGCTTGGCAGGGGGCAGAGCAGTAAGGGGGTGGTGTGGCTTGAGCTCTTGAGTGGGGCCGAGGTCAGTAGCTCCTGCCACAGAACTCTGGGGGCTTGGGGCCATTTGGGAACAAAGTGTTCTGAGGAGTTGTCAGAGTGTTCTGGGCCAAGACTGACGACACAAAGACGGACTTAGAGGAGCACATTGGTGTGCGTGTGAAGACGGGTTATGAGGCCACGAGAGTGGGGGCAGGCAGACTGGTCGGGGGGGCGCTGGACTAATCACGTTGCTGGTAGCCCGGCGGGGGCGGCCGCCGGGGGGGGGGGCGGCGGTGAGGCCCCGCCTGGGTCTGCTGCAGTGCACGCAGGCTTGCCATGGGGGACGGAGGACTGCAGGGCGAGGCGGGGCCCCAGGCCGGGGACGGTGCCCTGCTACCACGTGCAGAGGAGTGGTCACACGTGGGTGGGGAGCTCCGTCGGCGGGAGGCTGTTTGTTTGGGGGGCACGATAATTTTGAGATCCCATGAGACCTGCGAGTGGGAACAAGTAGGCAGTTGTGCGTGTGACCCTGAGGGCTCGGGGTTTAGGACCAGGGCCTGGGGGTGACGGAGAGGAGCCGGCGGCTCTGTCCTCGGCACGCAGACTCGAGAGATGGGGAGGGGCAAGGATTCACAGCGGAGACTGGGAAGGAGCCGGAAGTCAAGGCGAGGGGCGGAGGGAGCAAGGGGAGGCTCACCAGTGACACCAAACCCCGCTGTTCTGTGGGGTCCTGGCACGGGGGTGTGACGAGAGGGGTGGTGGGTATGGTATGTACCTTATAACATCAGACGTCAGATACTCTTGAACTTTCAGAGAAGACAGTTACCACTATTTCCATGAGAATAACGGAGCTCTTTGAAGCCCCTGGGGTTTCTGAAATGTCGGTGGTCTGCGTCCCTCTGTGGACCGAATTCTCTGGGACACTCATGCCCTGCCGTCGGGGGGACAGCCCGTCAGCAGTGGGGCCAGATGACCAATAATTTCAGGGACGCTGCTCTTGCACTGATTCATTAAAAAGAGGTTAGAAGTGATGTTTCTTCTCATTATTTAAATTGTTACGCCTTTTCAGAGCTGTCGGTAGGAGTGTGAGCTCTTAATTAGTTCCTAAGTTCTTAACTTCGTCAATCAATAGCTCCTGAAATTTAGAAAAACAAATATGAGGGCCAGTGTAGTGAAACCGCTGGTCCAAACTCATTATGTGCCAGTTTCTGCTATTTTTAAGCTCAGATAAATGTTCTGTAAAATTAAGTTAAATGGCTTCTCCTACGAGAATGGAAATATCTGCAACTTTTCTTGGTCGTTTTCCCTTTGTAAGGGGTGTAATGATTTTGTATGAAGTGTGTGTGTTTAAACTTCCTGGTATGAGGCCTCCCACCCCGTGCAGCCCGAGGACTTCAGAAAGGGGATGTTTGACTCCTTCATGAGGCTTGGAAGGCAGGCTGTTGTGGGGTCATGCTCAGGGACAGCGACCTCTGTCTCCCTGTAGCCCTGTTCCTCCCAGGTGAGCCTGGGATGAGCTATCCACATGGGACTCCCAGGCTGGTCCGCCTGGGCTGCCTTCTCGCATGGTGCACGGGGAGCCGGGCCCGTGGAATCAGGTGTTGCTGTGGGCTGCTCACCAGGTGGGTCCACCCAACAGGTCCACCAGGCAGCGGGGCTGAGGACCTCCATTCTGGCCCTCCAGACGTGGTGGGATGTGGGCTTGTCAGTGCGAACTGCAGAAGTCTGCAGCATTAGTCAGGGTTCTCCAAAGCAGGATTCGTCTGTGCGTCCATACATCACATCCGTCTGTCCCCTCTGTCTCTGTCTGAGATGAGATCTAGCATGAGAAGGCGGCTCACACACTTTCGGAGGCCGAGAAGCCAACGGTCTGCATCTGCAGGCTGGAGGCCCAGGGGCGTCCGAGGACCAGGGAGCTGCGGGTCCGTCTCCCATCCCAGGGCAGTGGATGTGCTGAGGTGTCCCAGCTGCTTTAGTGAGGCAGGAAAAGGGGGGCAGGTCCCTTGTTCCTCCATCTTCCCTTGTGCTCAGGCCCTCAGGGGATGGGACAGGACCGCACATGGTGGGGGGCAGGAGCGGGGTCCAGTGCTCATCTCTCCTGGAAACACCTTGGACACATGCAGAAACAGTGTTCCATCTGGGCACCCTGTGGCTGGTCAAGCACACACCTGGACAGCCAGGCTTACAGCTGGACATGTAACATTCACCACCATGCTGGCATGGAGCCCGTGGGGCTGGCATTCCCACCCAGGGGGAACACACAGCTGGGCCATGTGAGCCTTCCGTGGCGGCTGTGATCACCCTGGAGAAAGTGTTTGAAGGTGTCGGGGAGGAAAGGTGGTATTTCTGATCACAGGGTCTTTCTGTAAGTCTGCTGATTACTTGTGTTTTCACATGTGGATGGTGCCCAGAGATGTGCCACTTGGATGACTCTGAATGTGCAGAGGTGGCTGCCTGGGTCCCCTGCCCATGATTCAAAGGGCAGTTCTTTTACTCCAGAGCTTGCACAATACATGGTTCTCTGCTTTGAAAGTCACTCCTTGGTTTGAGGACTGAATGGCACCCAGACTTCCCGAGCTGGTGGTCTGGGGAGCTCACCAGCTCCGGGTGCTTTCCACAGCACCGGAGGTGGGTGTGAGGTTTTGCTCGAGGTCGTGGCCTCTGGCAGGGTGTCAAGTGTCTCTGCTTTGACGGCAGACACAGTATTGATGAGGACAACCTGGGGAACTTGACCTTTCAATGGTTTTGTTCTATGGCACCTACACCTCCATGCGATTTCAGCCAGAGTTCTCTGCAGTGAAGCAACTTTGGGGTTTTCCCTTTCTCCCCTAAAATCACAGGCAGAACCTTGTTTGGTCTCCATGAGACATTTGCACCCCAGCATTGAGAACAGCTTTTTATTTTGACATTCAGATCCCGTGATCAGGTTTGGTGGTGTAATGGAGTCTGTGGATTCACATCACAGCCGTGATGCACAGCGCCTCTGTGCCAACTTCTTGCAGGGGCACTTTGGGAAGAGCCCCCAGGACCGAGGGTGTGACGGAACTGGAGGGGCTTCCCGTCCCAAAGAGGCAGACCCCCACCTATGCGTTTCTGTCCCCCACGCTACCCACCTGGGATGAGGGGACCGTTGACCTCACTCTGCATATACGTCCTGAGCTGTGTGTTGCCATGAAAGTGATGCTTTTGTGGTTTGAAAGGGACTTTCGGTGCAGTTTTGTTGTTTTAATGCTGTAGTAGTGAAGAGGAGCTATTAATTCTGTCTGGGAGTTGATTTTTAATGTTTGTGTTGACATCCATCTCTCTGTTCCACAACAGGAAGTGGAATCATCAACACTTCAAATGGTGTGTCTCTGGGAGTTTCTGTATAATTTTGCAGAGCAATTCACAGATAGCTCCTCAACCCAAGGGAAGAGCATCAGCTGTGCAGGAGATCTGGGCAGTGAAGTCGTCCCAAGTCTGTGGAGATCATAGACTTCCTGCCCACAGGGCCGAGGACAGTCAGTTGGGGTCGGGGAGGAAATATCCAGGGTGGGCCATAGCGGCGGGCACTGAGAGCCTTGTGCCGGCCTGTCCCGTGTCCTGAGCCGGTGGGTGAGGGCATCCGCAGCAGGGCTTCTGTTCACTCTGTGCTGAAACCTTTCCTGTCCAGCCAGAAATGCTTACATTTCACATAAAGGGAAAGCCTTTTTTAGAAACTTTTTTTTAACAGATCAATTTCAAGTTTATAGCAAATTGAGCAGAAGGCACAGATCTCCGGGGGCAAATGATCTCTGTTCCCCCCACTTTCTCTCCCCCCACTACCAGCATCCCCTCTGGACGGTGCAGTTAGTACCACTGATGAACCTGCGTAGACAATTGTCATCCCCCAGAGTCCACAGTCTACATTAGGGTCACTGTTGGTGGTGCATGCTCTGTGGGTTTGCACAAATGTATGGTGACACATACTCACTGTGACAGGGTCACACAGAGTGGTCTCACTGCCCTAAACCCTATGTGCCCCGCCTGCTCGTCCCTCCTTCTCCATCCTCCACCCTCCCTCTCCATCCTCTACCCTCCCTCTCCATCCTCCACCCTCCCTCTCCATCCTCAACTCTCCCTCTCCATTCTCAACCCTCCCACTCCATCCTCCACCCTCCCTGTCCATCCTCAACCTTTTCCTCTCCGTCCTCAACCCCCTCTTCATCCTCAACCTTCCTTCTCCATCCTTAATCCTCCCTCTTCATCCTCAGCCCTCCCTCTCCATCCTCAACCCTCCCTCTTCATCCTCAACCCTCCCTCTCCATCCCCAACCCCCCTCTCCATCCCCAACCCTCCTCTCCATCCTCCACCCTCCCTCTCCATCTTCAGCCCTCTCTCTCCATCCTCATTCCCTGGCAGCCACTCATCTCTTTACTGTGTCCATAGTTTTTCCTTTTCCAGAAGGTCACAGAGTTGGAATCACAGAGTAAGTAGCCTTCAGACTGGCTTCTTCCACTGGGTGATGCGCATTTAAGGTTCCTCCATGTCCTCATGGTTGGATAGCTCATTTCTTTTTGTGTTGAATAATATTGTATTGTCTAGATGGACCATTTTATCCATTTACCTGCTGCAGGGCATCTTGCTTGCTTCCAGGTTTTGGCAGATATGATAAGCCTGCTGTAAACATCCACATGCAGGTTTTATGTGGACATAGGTTTTCAACTGCTTTGGGAAATAGCAAGGAACAAGATTTCTGGATTGTACATGAAGGGTGTGGTCAATTTTGTAGGAAACAATCAAATCATCTCCTACAGTGGCCGCACCATTCTGCCTCCTGTAAGCAGTGAGTGGGAGTCCCTGGGATGCCACATCCTCACCAGCACTTGGCGTGATCAGCGCTCTGGATGGTGGCCATTCCCATAGGTGCATGCGGGGTGTCTTGTTTCAGCTTTTGTGTAACTTCTTTGGTGAGATGTTTGGTGACATGTCTGTCAGGGTTTTTGGCCTATCTTTTGATTGACTTGTGTGTTTTCTTGTTGAGTTTTAAGAGTTCTTTGCATATTTTGGATAGTAGTTCTTTATGAGATGTGTCTTTTGCACATATTTCCTCCTGGTCTGTGGCTTGTCGTCTTCTCTTGAGCATGTGTCTCACACAGCAGAAGTTTTTAATTTTCATGAAGTGCACTTACCAACTTCTTTCTTCCATGGCAGAGCCTTTGGTGTTGTGCCTAAAACGTCATCTCCACGACAGAGGCATTCTAGGGTTTTCTTCCCTGTTATCTGCTAGGGGATCTAGAATGTTGCCTTGCACATTTCATCTGTGATCTCTTTCAAGTTATTTTTGGTGAGGGTGTAAGTTGTGTGTCAAGATTCAGTATTTTCTGTGTGGGCGTCTGTTGCTCCCGCACTGTTGTTGGAAGACCCCCGTCTCGGCCCCACTGTGCTGCTGCGGCTCCTTGGCCAGAGATGAGTTGACTGTATCAGTGGGGGTCCATCCTGGTCCCCTGATCTGCCCTCTGTGCCTTCAGTGACACCTGCTGTCTTGATTATTGTTGCTTGAATAGAAGCATTTGACCTAACTCCTTATTTTATAGACCTTTATGAACATTTATCAGAAAGTGACTCTGGATTGGACCAGAGTTTGCTTATGTTTTATTCTCACTCCTAGCCCAGTGTTTGCCTTTATCCAGGTTTCCTGGACACGTGTTTTGAATAACGAGGTAAAGACTGAGTTCAGATGGTTCTTGGGGCGTCTTGGTGACTCCATCGGTTGAACGTCTGCCTTCGGCTCAGGTCATGATCCCGGCGTCCTGGGATTGAGCCCCGGGTCCCGCTCTCTGCTCAGCGGGGAGTCTGTTCCTTCCTCTCCCTCTGCTCCTCCCCCTGCTTGTGCTCTATCAATAATTAAATAAAATTTTTTTTTTTAAAAAGACTGAGTTCAGATGTGTCTGAATTGTAATGAGAAAGCTGTAAAAATGTCTAGAAGTACTTCAGTTCTGGATAGGTGTTTTGGTCATTCTAAGTGTCCTCACAGATGTGTTAGAACTGCTTGCAGTTGCAAACATCGTCGTGCAGACTGGCCAGACATTGGTTTATGCGATTTAATTCTAATCTCATTTAAATCATACGTGTGCACCCCCACCCTCGGCCGCTTGGTCCGCCCCTCCTCGTGCCCCTCTGTGGTGGGTGTGCATGGCACTGCCCCTCCATCCCCTCCCCCATGCTCTGTGGGCTTATACCCTGATGTTTGGGTAAATCCGTGGTCAGTACTTACGTCACACTCAGTTTGTAGGATCATGCCTCTTTATTTGGTGACATCTTTCATTTATTGTTAATTGCCTTAAAAAATAAGTAGGCTTATTCTTTCTGTCTTCATCCCATTTTTATCTCTCTTCTGTGTGTTCAGCATGTGTCCCTCCATGCTCTTTCCTTCCCCTGCGGGTCCACGTCCAGGTGCCACATCAGGACCCCCTCACCTCCCTCGGGAAGCCCTCCGGGTCCTTCTGGGGCAGCGGAGAGCCCTGGCAGTTCCTGTCCCAGGAGTGGGGTCATGCTCTGTCTTGCTTGACTGATAGGATGGTGTCATCTGTTTCTCCCCCAGAATTTCCAAAACACTGTTCCTACATTTTCCAGCTTCTAGAATTTAGTATTTTGGTTGAGTTTGGGACTCTCCTTTTGCTCTGAATTTTCAGGATGATGCCCCTTAGGTTGGTCACCTTGTGTGGATGGTGGCAACTGCTCAGTGGGCCTACTGAGTCTGGAATTGTGTCATTCAGATGTGTGGCTTTTGTCTGTTTTTGTGACCCTGTGTCCTGTCTGTCTCGTGGCTCTTTTCTTCTGGACCTTTTTGGGCGCCATGGTATGCTGCCCACGATGACCACATAATTCTTTGTTCTCTCCTTTTTTTTTTTTTTTTTTCTTTCTTTCTAACCCTTTATATATTTTTTCTCTACTTTCTGGGATACTTCCTTGAATTTATTTTTCAACTATTTTTTTAAATTTTATTTTCCTTTTTTTAATTTCCAAAAGCTGTGTTTCTTGTTCTATAAATTTGCCTTTCGTAAGCATAGCACTCTGTTCTTGGGACACAGGCAACATCTCTCCTCTGTCTTTCTGTGGTATTTTTAAAATGTTCTTATGGGGTCACCTGGGTGGCTCAGTTGATTAAGGGTCTGCCATCGTCAGCTCAGGTCATGATCTCAGGGTCCTGGGATCGAGTCCTGCGTCGGGCTCTGTGCTCAGCAGGGAGTCTGCTTCTCCCTCTGTGCCTCACCCCCACTCGTGCTCTCTTTCTCTCAAATAAAAATAAAAACTTAAAAAAAAAGTTCTCTTGTTTCTGGTAATGTTTCTGTTTCCTCTAATTTTGTCAGTGACTCTCAGAATGGGGGATCTCTTTAAACGTATGATAATCCTCAGCTGTGAGTCTTCATTAAGTACGAGACATTAAACATTTATGCGGAGTTTGTTTTTGTTGAGTAAATGGGGCTTATTGGCTGGTGGAATTTTCCACTGAGATCTCGGGGTAAACCAGTTTTAATTGGATGGCCTACATCAATAGGAGGTATGTTCTCTTGGCCTGTTTTATTTTCCAGAGGAGACTATCCCAGCCTCCTGCTTGGGGAGGGCGAGGGCTGGGGCAGGTGACTGCCCTGCTGTTCTCCTTCCGGAATAAGGTGGAGCCGGGCTCGGACGCAGCTCTGTTCAGCGTGTAAGCTTTGTAACCAGCTTTCCTGTTTTCACCCCAGCCACTTGTGCTCTGGTCCCCTCTGGTTCGTGTCTCTGGGTGTGGGGAGGGGTCCCGTGCACATCTGCCCCACACCGGCCCTGGACACACGTCGTGCTTCGGAGTCCTGAACCTCGAGAGTCTCGTCGAGAGCTCTGTCTGGGGACAGCTGGATCCCCCATTTCTGGCTCTGCTAAGAAAGCCCTCTTTCTGCTCCTTACCTGTCAGAGGGGGGAGGAAGTCTTTCTCACAGGCGCCCACACATTCTCTTCTGTCGTGTGAGTTTCTGCCACAGCCACTCTGCCAACCTGTCATCGCGGTTGGCTGCGTGTGTCGAAGGGGTGGGTGAGCTGTGCTTACTTGAGCCATAACCCGTGTGCACGTGGCCCGCCGGGTACGTTTCCTCCTGGCCAAGGAGCCTTGTAGAGATGCAGATTCTGCGTGTCCGTGTGCCTGTGTTGTCAAAGGTGCAGAGAACTTTATTGAGCGTTTGGAGCAGAAGTCTTCCCCACGGCTTTGTCGAGGTGTAACTGACATACAAAAACTGCACTAGTTAACCGGACAGTGTGGGGGGTTTGGGTGTGTGCACATCCCCACAATCAAGGTCATGAACGTATCCAGCACCTCCCGGCGTGTCCCCGTCTGCTCTCCGCTGTGGTACGAGCCCTTAACGGGAGGTCTACCCTCGGCACGTTTGGGTGCTCAGCGCGGGACTGTCGGCCGCGGGCGCTGACCGGCCGGCTGTCCGGGCGCTCTGTGTTTTTACAGCCCCCTGCGTGGTGCTGATGCGGAGTGTGTTCCCCTTTGCTGAGTGAGAAGATCCTGGTCGGCTGGTTTGTGATGCAGAAAGCCTCCTTGGACCCCTGTGTCACCGACGTGCCACAGACGAGGACGCTGAGGGGTGCGTGGCTTGCCCCTGAGCACAGTCCTGACGCTGGAGTCTGGGGCTCCGGGGTCCTTGTGCTTGAGTGTTGCGGAGGACTGTGTGCTAACAACAGCCTGCGCCGCGAGCGTGTGACCCGGCCTCTTCCATGGGTGGAATGTCATCCTCATGGCCGCCCTGGACCTGATTTCGTGTGAGCCGCGGCTGACAGGCACGGTGTGTGTCCAGCGCTCGCCTCCCCAGGCCAGGTGCTCCAGGGCCCCCCACAGACACAACTTTTCAGAGCTGGCTACACCGTGATCCTCACCCTGCACGCAGCTGAGCGCATGAGCGGCGTGCGGGACCCCGGGCGGCTGCCGGGCTGGGGGCCAGCCGGCGGGAGCTCCAGGCCCAGCCTCTCAGACCTCCCGGGGGAGCGCAGCGGGGAGCAGCCTGTCAGACATGGGGAAATCCTCAGTCCTGGCCCCGTGAAACGGGAGGGCTGTCTGTCTCATTTCACGAGAGCCGCGGGACGCAGCTTCTTGTGGGAACAAACCTGCAGCTCTTTGCTAAGAGTTAGATTATCCAGGAAGAGTTGCTTGAGTAACTCCGTGTAAATCTGTGCTCTCACCACGCCGCAGAGTGCATCTGTCTCGGACTCGCACGCCGGCAGCCCATTGCATTGCGCAGTGTTTTCCTGAGATGTCAAGGGCACAACATTAACTTGTTATGTGAGCCCCAGGGAGTGAGGCTGTGAGGACCTCCAGGCAAACGTGGCATGCTGAGTCCACGTCTGGCTTCTATGACACCAGCCAGCGTGAGCACACAGGAACGAGGGGCATCTGCCCAGAGGAACTGAGGAGGCGTGAGGACAATACAGCCACACTTAAAAGAAATTTAGTTTTAAATTTGAGTGTGCTTGACACAGGATATCACCTTCAGACCTTGTTTTCTTCATCTGAAAAATGATGTCAGTGTCTGCCGTCTGTGCTCTCCAATATGGCGGTCACAGTCACGCAGGCGCTTCAGGTGTGGACAGTGCCCGTGGCCACCAGAATTCAAATTTTGATTGACATCACTGGTTGATACTGAGCCCGTGGGGCCAGGGAGCGCAGTGTGGGATGAGGGGGCTTTGCTCCAGCACTCCTGACCTGGCGCGTCAGATACGGTACCACCTGCTTAGCGTGGCACCCCAGAGAGGGCTGAGGATATGGGGTGGAGTGAAACCTTGAAGACGATGTTTTAGGAATAGACTGTCCGCTGGAAGACCCTGGGCACAGGACACGGAGGGCGTAACGAGCAGCTGTGGTTCCTAAAGCGTGCGGTGTGGTGTCATGCTCACGGAAGACTCTGGGTGTTGGTTGGACGTATTCCGTTTGACCCCAGCTGCCTGTGGCCTGCCCAGCACGATGCCCCCAGTCGCTCTCAGCAGCTGCTCGCTCTCCTGGAACAGGCAGGTTGGCGGCATTGAGCTTGAGGAGTAACTGTTGGGCGGAAGGGACCCTTCAGAGAGGAATGGATGCACGTGAGCCCCACCTTCCTGCCCCCCAGCCCAAGCTGCAGGAGACGGAGGTGTGTGCACGCAGCCTTTTCCTAAGATTGAGCGCCCATGTCTTACCTATGGCTGCAGCTGGGAGGAACCTGTCCAGATTAGGTATGGCTGCCATTTTTGAACACAAATTGTCTGCCCTCAGGAGAGTCGCAGGTGAATTCTAGCATGACTGCTTGTGATTTCTCTGGATCCTTATATTCTCCTGCTTGAGGTCCCAGAAGAGCCACGCGGCTTGCTCACAGGGACCGTGGCGGCTGTGGGCGGGAGGGCTGCCTCGGTGGGGCCTTGTGCTGAGCAAGTGGCCGTGGCGGCTGCTGGCAGGTGGTGCGGCGTCGGCTGGGAGAGGGAGGACGCGGGGGCTGGAGTGGAGGGATCACGGGGTTGGGCACAGAGGGCCGTTGAGGGCTAAGAATCACTTGTCACGTAAGCCGATGTGTGTGTTTGCCTAAATCTGTGGCTCTTCTTTCTCCCCTGACGCAGCTCGGCCACGTGACACCGACGCCCCCGAAAGGGCCCCCTCCGCCCTAGTGGGGTGTGATTGCCGTAGCATGTCCGGGCCTTGGGGGAGGCTTTCCTAGTTCTGCAGAAGGCGCCTGCGGAGCGCGTGCCCCTGCCCCAGGTGGAAGTCACCGAATCTGAGAGGAACGCCACGTTACCAGTCGGGTCCCCCCCATAGTTCTGTGCACCTCTGGACTCCCGGGCCAGACAGGGTGCCGTCTAGAGCTGCCACATCTGACAGGGGCTAGCTGGGGAAGACATGCTGTGCAGGGCCAACCTACGCGCCAAGCTCACGCCCGCCTCCCTTCCCTTCCTCCCGCCGTGTCGGCACGGCACCTGGCCTCTGCGCACGCGCCCCTCCGGTTCCCGTGCCCTGGCCTTCTGCGGGGCCCTCATCGTGTCACCTTGAGTTCAGCTCGTCCGGATGAAATCACCAGCACCGAGGTGGTGGCCGGATCGTGCGGTGTCTGTGGATCCAGACTCCATTTCTGCTTCTGGAAGGGGCACTTGTGGAACGGAACCAGCTGCGTAGTTTGGAGCTAAGACGCACGCTAGGGACGCACCTGCACCTCCATCGTGAACGTTTCTGTGCTTTAACAGTCGCTAGTAGTTCCCTAGAAAAATTAACCAGAAGCAGCATGTTTGATTATGTCACTGGGGAGGAGACCGCGGGTCGAGACGCCTGTTGGGGCTTTGTGGCGGGCCGGCCAGCTTGAGCGTCTGGGGGCTCACGGGTGCTGGGGGCACAGCGAGGCTGTGCACCTGCAGCCCTGGTCGAACTTCACGAGGAGACTCACGCTCGCATCCTCCGTGCAGATCATGCAGGACGCAGCGTGTGGCGTATGGGACCATTCCTTTCTTTTGAGGGAGACTATTTCTTAGGCCTGGTATTAACCTGTAAGGCCTTTTGAAAATTGCTGGAAAAGTCCATGAACAAGTGTATTGGCCATGGAATGAGAAGGAATGAAGATTCACAGGGAGCCCAGGGTGTGTGTGTGTACATGTGTGCATGTGTGTATCCGTGTGCATGTTTTCCTTATCTGACCTCGAAGGCAGGGGGCCGGTGAGGGAGAGAATAGTGCCCGAGTAACGCCGGTTTCAGGCCCAGCTGATGAAGAACCGACATCCGGGGCGGGAGGCAGAGTTAGGCGTTGACATTGACCTTGTGCCGGGTGGTCTGGAATGCCATCGATCCCTGACTGTCCCACACCTGCTCTTCTGCATCCCAGCTAAACAGTCAGCTTCACAGGAGCGGGAGACGCCTTTTTGAACTTTTAATTCCACATTCTGTATTTACTGGGTTCTTATTTGATTATTGCTTTATTTTCTGTCTCTTAGATTGGTTTAGATTGGGAAGTTGGTAATACTGTCTTGTCTGCAATTGATGATACTTGGTGAGAATTATTCTTTCCCCGGTGTGGAGGGACGGCCGGGGAATGGAGGAGGGCCACAGAGGGAGGCTTCGTGACCACAGGTCCCACCTGTCCGAAGCGGCTGTGTAGGTGGCTGGACCGAAGGTGGTGGAGGGCAGGCCCTGGGCTTGGGGCTGCTGTGCACCCCTCCCACCCCCCAAGTCCTTGCTCCAGGATAAGTAATGCCTGCTTCCGGGCTGGGAGTTTTAGAGAAATGGTTGCAGCTGCCTCGGAGAATTCAGGATGGAGGTTCAGCTTTTACTCTGGTTGAGTTTAGAATGCATCATCATAAATCCCCACAGAGATCTCTTCATTGCAGATACCTTCAGTCTGTGCTTACAGTGCTGAATTTTCTGGGGAAAGCCATTTCCTTATTTTCACCTTCCCTTTACTTACCAAAGATATTTCCTTCATCATTTATTACTGTGACTGTGAATACAGACTTTTCTCCCCCATTCCTCCTTGTGACTCATCCTGGATGAAAGCATCTCTGCTTAGATCCTACAAGGCAGGCTCAATACACCGCCCCAGTGGTCCTCCACTTTCAGGCTCTAATTGCATCTAATATTTTAAAAGCCATCACAAAATTGGTGGGCCCATTTGCCTTATTGTAGGAGTCCCTTGAGTGCAGCTTTCAGGATACTCCCAGGACCCATTAGGGGCATACATTAAATAGATCTGCATTACCATTCTGGAACAGCATTTACAATGAGCACACCCACTTGATTAACCTTTCTGATGAAAAATGTATGTCATCAAAATTTTTCTGTATTGTTTAATTTGTTAGATCATTCTGGGCGGGAGGACTCTGTGCAACACTGAACGACCTTATTAGGACAACACTTGCTGCAGTTGATGAGATACCTTTCTCTACCCGAACAATAACCAAATGTGTTTCATTTATGTTTTGAAACAGGTTTTGCCCGGCATTTTGCAGAAGCATTGCTGTATCTTACCAGACAGGAATACAGGTAAATATATTTTGTTCTTCTGGTTTGAGAGGATAGGTTTTATGTCAGTGGAAAATTTGAAGAAATATTATTGCAGAATTTAGGTATCTTGTTTCCTTAGCTGCTGTTTTAGTGCAAGATTGTATATTGACCAAAACAAGCAAAAAACTGGATTGTTCAGTTTTGCGGTGAGATATAACCCGAGCTCAAAGATCTGTTTTTATTTGACAGAGTAAATAGATTTAGGTGATAGTTGTCTTAGATTTTTAAGGGAAACTGGTTGTCTTTTGAAGTTGAATATATGAGTTTCAAAGTTGTTGATTTTGTTGACTGTGCTTACTCACTGAGGAAGAACATCGTTACTGACTAGCGCGGGATGTGTTGGCCGTCTGTTTGCAGTCAAGGCATTGCCTACAGCCGGGGTGAAAACACAGAAGGATGGGAGTCTCGCAGTGGGAGATCGTATGTCATGTGACTTCTCACAGATGTAGGTGGCTGGAGGTTTGCATTACTTTTAAGGAAGCATGTTGGGGGTGGGGGTGAATCCTGAAAAGAAAGCTTTGGAACTTTGTTGTGTTAAAGTTCAGAAACAAACAAACATGAAGATCACGTGGAGCTTGTTGTCCTATGGATCTTCGTCTTAGTTACTCTCAGCTGTGGGGTTTCTGATTTAGGGCATTTTCATCAAAGAAATAGCAGGTCCCGGGGAAAAGATATGGAATGTTCTGTGTTTTCTGCCAAGGGCTAGTTCTGAGAATTACTCCTTCCTGGGATCAGCTGTGTCCTGTCAGACACGTCTGTCTGCATCCCAGGATACTTGTGTTGGGTATGAAGCAGAGCTGTGCTGACATTTCCTTAGGTTTTCAACTTTAATAAAATGAACCATAATGGACTGTGAGAGTCAGAAGAGTTTAACGTGTTGGGATTTACTCTGCTTTTAATATAAACAGCATATTAACTAGCTAGTATGGTTACTGAAATCTCATTCTTAAGTGGTCAGTAAGTTATTGTTTTGTATTATGTATTCCAATGTAAAACACCCGAGTATTTTGGGAAAATAGGATATTTATTTTTTTTAGTTATGATTGTGGACGGATTATATCACCAACCCTATTGTTTCATCAAAAACAGTCCATAGAGTGGCCCCTGTTATCACCCGTTCAAATGTACATTGGCTTTGACTTTGAGCACACTTCCTTACAGGGAAGTTTGTAGAGAACACGGCTGGGTATTTTTTGAGCCTCTTTCTATATTCTTCTGGAAGTCTTGCTTAGTAACAAAAAATGTATGAACAGGTCACATACGAGGAAACAAAGATTTTTATAAACTGTGTCCATCAACAATAATGATTACAACAGAAGGAATGATTAGTTTATGTCTTTCAGGCAAGTTTCTGATTCTGAGAAGCATCGAAATTAATGATAAAATTAAAAGTTAAATACCATTCTCTGGGAATCTAACTGGATTTTAAATGTTGAAATGAGCTTTCTGTATTTTTAGCCACTCTGTTATATAAGAAGTTTCAAGTTAATATGTGAAATCCTGCCAAATTGAGGTGTTTTATTTGCTTTCTGTACGAATCCCAAGTAATCAACCTTTGGAACCAAGAAAGCATCCCCCTGAGTAAGACTTGAATATCGAGGGCATTTGCTAGACAATTTTCTTTAGAGGATTTTTTTATTATGGAAGTAATTGTAGAAGACCCAAGGCTATGACATTAGGCATGGATTGCGGAAGGAATCATATCAAGTGAGAGGAAAGAAGAGTCGGCTGAAATGATAACTCTTTCTAAGTGTCTGTTCATTCGGAATTGAACGATGTGTGAATTCTGGTTTTTACTGTGTAACGTGACCCAGTATGTCTGAAGCTGCTTAATTATTTAGGAAATGTTTGGAAATTTCTTCAGACTCAGATGTAATGGTTATTGCTTTTGCATTTTAATGACATAAATATTCCTTATGAACTTGAATGAACTTTTTTTTTTTACTTTAGTGGTTATATAGAAGCATTTTCACATTTTTGATGATGGTCGATGTTGGAGTGGGTCAAGAGTTTCAGTTTGAGAAGATGAAAGGGGTTCTGGAGATGGACGGTGGAGATGGTTGTACGACCTGAGTGTGATGTCACTGAACTGTACCCTGAAAAATGGTTAAGGTGGTAAATTTTACATGATGTATGTTTTTCCACAGTTCACGAATACAACAGCTTTGGGATGAGATGTGGCTATCATGTTGTTTGCTTTTTGATCTTCAGTTATTTTTGAAACACTGTATATACTCCCTTAACTTATATTTGCCATAGTGGAGGACCTGGGAGAAGATACACGCACTTTCAGGTGATTTCGCTGTTAGGGAGCCAACGTCCTCAGCAGAACTGGTGTTGAACTATGATGAGTGACATCAGACAGTGCGTGGAAGTGGTCCTTCTCTGGCTTAGACATGACAAACGTCATTTTCTCTTGATACTTTGATCACTCATGATCGTTCTGGTTGATGATAAGCAGAGCTGGAGTGATTTCTCGTGACCAGCTCTGCAAACTGCCTAATTTTTCATGTTCTTCTCAGGGACAGAGAGAGTTGGGGAGGCAGCGCGTGTTTATGTCGTGAAGGAGAAACACTTGCATGACCACAAATGCACATGGAGGATTTTCTGCACTTTAAAGTCATTTACGTCAGGCTCTGCTTCCAACCACTGTTCCCTTTTCTTGTTCCGGGGACCGTTTGACCCTTCATCTGCCTTCAGTTTGCCCTCTCTCTGGAGAGCCCTGCTGTTGAGCGTGTGCATGGGACGAGCCCCTTCTGCGGGGATGCTCTCGGGGAAGGATGGCTGATGCGTGACGGACTGCGCAGGTGGATGGTTGGCAAATCCCATACCAGCCTTTATCAGAATGGCTGCTGAGGGGTCTGTGGGCATTTTAGGGGAGCTGTCTCTGACTGGCATGAGGAGCGAAGGCTGGTTTTTCACATGGTCTGTGTCCCTTTGCGGAAGCTGGCTCCCTGCGTCTGAACTCCAGCTGGCTTTGGTGGGACCCCAGGACACCATGCAGTTACAGTAGTCCCAAATGGTGCTCATTCCTATGTGGTTTAGAACCTTTTTTGAGCAGTGACTTCTTCACAAACATCATTTTATTATGATCGGCTATTTTCTGCACTCGAGTTAGCCCATCTGTGAGCTTTTATAGGCAGTTTGCACAGTTTGCACTGTGAAGGTGGTGGAAGTCCGAACGTTGGTTCCTTGCTGTCCGTGACTCACGGTGTCTCCTAACATTAGTGTACGGTTCATAACCAAGATTAGGTAACACATGGTGGCAGCCTTCCCTGAAAGAGACGTAGACTATGGGTATGTTTCCCGAGCAGTGAGAATTTGAGCGGTGAGGGGGTTGGGAGGTACTTCGTTCTTGGCCGGTCGGGCTCCCTTGTCTTGATCATCGCTGCAGTTGCTTTACTGCCCTGCCATTTGGGAAAGTCGTGAGCTTCGCAGATCCTCCTGTATTCAGGCTACCCAGCGGTGGGGCTTCTGATCCCGAGCTCCACTGTCGCACGGCATTTATCCCGTGTCCGTCGGGAGACGGCCTATTCGAAGTTTCAGGAATGAATTGATTTGCCGTCAACTGTGGTACTACCTGCGCAGAGTTTGACCTTCGCCACTGAGCCAGGAAACCTCAAGCAGGTGAAGCAGGTGATGTTTGAGGGACGCTGTACCCCTACTTGACAGAACAAAAAATGTGAAATAATTTGTGTATAAAAATTGGGGTGGAAAGATGTGAAGTGTTTTCCACACATTCTGTGGAGCTGACTTCCGTGTGTTCGTGGTATTCATGGAGGGCGTCAGTGTATTGACCGGTTATCGCCAGGTCCCTGCCCATGAGAGGCTGGTTAGTGTTCAGCGGCGAGAGTGGGGGCAGGAAGCCCCAGTTTCTGTGCTGTGTGCTCCCGCCACTCATTGCTGAGCGAGGGCCCGGGAGGCGTTCTCGGGCCCCTGCCCTCAGCGTCTGGGAAGAACTGGCTCACCTTCACCCCCCCGGCTCCTGCCTTTGTTTCCACGCGTCCGCCGGGGTGTTGGTCTGGGGGATACGGTCCGTGCCCGCTCTCCCTGCGGGGCCACACTCTTCAGTTGTGTGTCGGCTGAGTAAAGTCTTGACTTGAAGTTGAACGTTACAGGGTATTTAGTTGAAAAGATCTATTCAGGTTGAGCAAATATTTTTTATAATTTCTATTTGGTTGTAGAGTCTAAATGCACTATTACATAAGGTTTTGGAAGCTTAATTACACATTACTGAACTCCTCGGTGAACATGGCTATTGAAATATGGACACCCACTGGGGCCATTTGCAGACAGAGTTCAAAATGGCAGAGAGAACAGACTTGTCGAAATAGCAGGGATGACGGGGTTTGGTCCGTCCAAATCTCTGTTTCTTCAGAGCTGAGGTTTTAAAAATTGGGCACATCCGGGAAAGTCAGTGAATGAGTTTGCGCTCTTTGCCTCAGCCCTGTCTCAAGAGGACCTGGTTCACAATCCCCCGGGGCAGGGGAGGCTGGTGCGTGGGCGGGCGCAGTTTCACACCCAGCGGGCGTGTGATTCCCGAGCTCTGCACACGGCCGTGTCACCCAGTGTTGAACTTGAGCTCTGCAGGGACAGTGGACGTCACACCTTGGATTTCTACCGTGTCTCTGGTTTAAAAGTCTCTTCCGTGTCAATTGTGGTGAGTCCTTCAACTTCCTTGTGTGGTAGGGAACGTCGCCCCATTTTGCAGATGAGCGAGGAGATCCGAAGGTACGTGTGACTTTTCCATGTTGTTGCGCAGCTTCTCAGTACTGTGCTGGGACGCAAATATGTGTGTTCACTTCACGTCAGTACGCCACAGTGACCCTTAAAGAGTCCTTACCCAGGTGTGACTTCCCTACCAAATACGGTGCCAGACAGGCGGTTCGGGCCAGGGGTGCCGGTGAGGGGCCACCAGCTCGGCCTCTGGAGCCTCAGGACAGATGGGCAAGCGCTCCAGATGGCCTCGATGCCAAAAAGACGTCCAGTTAAGTGGGACATTTACCCCCATGGCGTGCTGAATGGTTCTCAATATGTCAGGTGAATGACATTTGAGCAGACTTGGTTAAGGGTGAAATGTCACCTCAGTCAAAGACTAATATTTCAGGTAAGTTTCCTTTACCCAGATACTGAAAATATTTATAAAAGCTTCTGAGGTGTGCAGGTGGGATGCCTTGGGCTGTGGCTTAGAGTGGGGATGGCAGGGGCGGCCGCGAGAAGGTGAGGGGGGCAGAGGAGAAGCTGGGAAGACGCCCGCCGTGCTCAGCCCGTGTCTCCATGGCCCCGTGTCCACAAGCTGTGGACAGAAACAAATCCTCATCTGCTGGAAAGGACTTTATTTCATAAACTGACTTTATGACTTCAGTAGAAACTGAGTCCTGCTATTTAATCACTGCCAGAATGAAAGTTATGGATCAGTAGTTTTAATGCCAAAATTGTTTTTTTTCCCACGTGGCTTATTCCTAACCCTGAGGGCCTCCTTCTCGCCTAACTGGCATCTCTGTGCCAAGTAGAAAAATGTCACCCCGGGCGCCTGGGTGGCTCAGTCGGTTAAGCGACTGCCTTCGGCTCAGGTCATGATCCTGGAGTCCCGGGATCGAGTCCCGCATCGGGCTCCCTGCTCGGCGGGGAGTCTGCTTCTCCCTCTGACCCTCCCCCCTCTCATGTGCTCTCTCTCTCTCTCATTCTCTCTGAAATAAATAAATAAAATCTTTTAAAAAAAAAAAAAAAAAAAAGAAAAATGTCACCCCTTTGGGAAGGTGCGATGAAGTGGCGTTCTGGCCCCGCTCACCCCGGGAGCGGGCGCTGCTGTGCAGGCAAGTGGGTGTATTTGCTGACTGAGGTTTGTCGTTTGGTAGCAGTTTCATGAGGAGACATACAGTTCTGTGGCTTGAGGCCAGACCTGGTTTGGATGTGTCTCCATCGGCCGTTTCATGACCGAACCTGGTGTCTGAGCCCACCTGTTTTCATGAACCCCCTGAAAAATTCCTGGGGCTGCCCTGTGTGGGGCCGAACTGGGGGGCTGTGAGACCTTCACTCCCCGAGCGCCAGGGGGACTCGAATTGACTCCTCGCTTGGGAATGTTCAGCTTTGTGTGCAGGTTCTCGCTCTGGGGAGGTTGGAAGTGTGGATTTCTGTCCCCCTCCTTGTCCTCGAGGTGCCGGGTGCGGCTGGGCGCTGATCCCAGGACTGCATTCCACGGGAGCAGAAGGGACGCCAGGTGCCGAGTGAGGCCACCACGTTCACGGCGCTCGGCGTGTTTCAAGAGCCCCGTAGAGATACACAGGGTCTGTGGCGGAGCGTTGCCTGAAGTTAGGGGAAGTCTGCCCCTGTGTCTCCGAGCCGTGGCTCCAGGGTGTGTCCTTGCGTGCATCCCGGGCCCACATCCCCTGTGGTCATGGATTAGGGCCCTGGTGGTGTCGTCCACCTCCGAGGAAGCTCATTCCTGGAGTGCGAATGTTGCCGGGATTCTGGGGTGATCTTGTGACTGGGGGTGAATTTCCGCATCCATCTACCATCTGTCTGTCATCTGTCTGCTGCCTGTCCACCTCTCTGTCTGCAGCTCTGTCCATGTTTTCCCTGCCCTCTCCGTCCTCTGCCTCAGTGTCTCACTCATTAGTTTGTGTTGCTATATCATGCAACAACCAATAACTGTAGTTCCTGTAATTTGTAAGCGACCTCAAATTCTTTCCAGTGTGAGACAAGACACACCCGCATCCGTACAGACATAAAATCGATGGGGGTTGTCAACCTAGGGTTGATCATTAAATCCAACCCAAACCTCGTTAGCAGCCAGAACTGAAGAGGGAAAGGTCTTAGGTGAACCTCGTGTTGCTGTTCCCGGGCCGAGTGCCGACTGTTGGCACAGTGATGGGGATTCGGCTCCGGGAGTGGGGGACTGAGCTCCTGAAGAGCTGGATCATGGTTGGGGTTAACCTGGGTGATGCGAGGATCAGCAGCCTCCTTGGGCTCGCATCCCCTGGAGAACAGGGCGGTGCCCTCAGCTTCCACTGGCTGGGAAGGAGCCCGTCCCTCCAGGTCTGTCTCGTTGGGCACAGGAGGGTGTCAGATGCCCAAAGTTTGTGGGGCCGCCATTGTTTCCTTCTGAGTAAACCGTCCTGAGCCGCACGTGCACAAGGGAATGGCTGGAAGTCTTGTTGGTTTCGCCACGCGGAAGACTCAGGTTTGGACATGCGCGTTCTTTCCCAGACACGGCTGCAGACACGCAGCCCCGAGCAGGGAGCGGGAGACGGAGCGGGCCGGTGCAGACGTCCCCGAGGCCTGATGTGCTCATGGCGCTGCTTTCCTCAGTAGCTTCAGCGGCCCTTGTCTTGGTTGTTTTCGGCTTCCCCGGGGGTTCTCACACTTCCAGAGGCTGGAAGTCCACAGTCAGGGCCCCGGAGGATTTGGGTCCTGGGGAGGCCGTGCAGAGGCCACCTTCTCGCCTGCAGAGAGCAGGGAGGTGATCTCTCTCATGCCTCTTTCCTGAGGGCCCCTCCCTCACGACCAAGTCACCTCCCAAAGGCCCCCGTCCTGATACTGCTGCTTTGAGGGGTGGGCTTCAACATGGGAGCTTTTTGGAGGACACAGATGACGAGTGTGTGGCCACCCTGCTCCGAGCTACGCACACTTACCCAGGAATGCTTTTCTCCCTGGAAGATGTTAATTCTAATGTCTACAGCACCGGACGGTTGGGTGGGTCATTGGTTGCAGACGTCTTTCCAATGGGGAGAAACCCAGTTCCAGGTGAGAGAAGGTTTCTTGGGGGTGAGCGGGGCTGACCGTGTGCAGAATTCTCTGCCCATCCCCATGATGAGGAGGATCTGTTTCCCGACCCCTTGAATCTGGGCCAGCCATGGCTCTGGGACGTGCTTTAACCTGTAGAACAAGGTGGAAATGATGCTGTCCTGGTTCTTAGCAAGGCCTCCCGATGCCATTTACAGGAGCCTCGGGGAGAGGGGGCTCCTAGGGGATGAACGATTATGGGGAGAGAGGCCATCCCCACTGAGCGCGTGTGTGAAGGCACCTGGGACCTTACAGTGGCTCTCACTGGCTGCTATGTGGGGCCCAGGCAATACAAAGGAACAACATATACAGTAACGATTTGGATGAGTCTCCATTGAATTATGCTGAGTGAGAAAAGCCAATCTCAAAAGATTACTGTATGCTTCTGTTTATGTAACATTCTTTTCTAATTTTTAAAAAAAATTTTAAAGGAGATTATTTATTTACTTGAGAGAGAGAGAGAGAGAGAGGGAGCACAAGCAGGGGGAGGGGCAGAGGGAGAGGGAGAAGCAGGCTCCCCGCCGAGCAGGGAGCCCGATGCGGGGCTCCATCCCAGGACCCTTCACTGACGGAGCCACTCTGGTGCCCCGAGGACCTGAACTTCTGAGCCAGTTCCCGTGTTAGGAAAATGTGTTTCCCCAGAAAACCTTATTCTTTACCCCAATTCTTTGTCTTTATCACTGTCCTGGGACAACGTCTCCAAGGTCCATCTGTTCTCCTGTGAAGTAACATTGATCAGAAATGAGTAAATCCAGATTGAATGACCGTGTGACTGTCCCGACTCAGAGACCTCTCACCGTGGATCCGTCCTGTGCAGAGACCAGTCCTTGGGTCAGTTTTCTCTCTGAAGCTGTGAGTGACGAGTGGAGTTAACAGAGATATTTGATGCTGCCATTTGGGAGTCGTGGACTTGAAATCCAAATGAATTTTCTCAAGTGTCCTGGTCTCCCCAGATTTTAAATCTCAGTCTCTGAATTGTGCAGCTATTGTGTGTGTTGTACAAGTTCAGAAATTTTGATTTAAGGTTCCTCTTTTATTTTAAAGATTTTATTTATTTATTAGAGAAAGAGTGGGAAGGGGCAGAGGGAGAAGCAGACTCCAGGCCGAGCGCGGAGCCCGATGCGGGGCTTGATCTCACGACCCTGAGATCATGATCAGAGCCAAATATTTTAAAATATTGCTCTGCCATTTGGGTATAGTTAGTTCAGGTTTCTTAAAATTTAGAGGGCTGGTGCTTTTCTGTCAGGCTTCAGTGGAAAGTAGGGTTTACCAGTTGTCTGGTCGTCCCGTGTGGCTCGACACCCGAGTCAGCTTTTGCCCATCTCGTTGGGCAGAGCGTGCGGATGTGGTTTCTTGGGAAGGATGGTGCGTTAGGCTTCATGGTGTGTCGTGTCCACTTCTGCCCGGGGCCGGGGGTCTTGTACAGGGGTTCACAGCAGTCTGTTCTCTGAACAAAGAACTACACTAATACCTTGCAGATAACCTGGCAGTTCCCATAGATTAGTTTTCAGGAAGATAATTATGTTGATCCACATGGTTGTTTGGTTTAAGTTCTCAACTAAAGATGTGTTACTCCATCCTCTTCATTTATAGCTTTTTAGATATACAGGTATTTGGGTTATCACAAAGCAGTTTGAATTGAAGATAGGATGATACAATATATTTTATGAGCTAATGAAAATATCAAAGCATATTATTTTACAAAATATCCTCAAATCTATCTATAGACAGCACTTTAGAAGCCATATTTTGGGAGTAAAATATCTTCACGTGTAAAAACACACTATTGATACAAAATTGATAACAATTTGATACTGTAATTAAAGTTGGCTTGCTGTTAGTGGGAAGTTGTCCAAGGATCCCGCCTAAGATTGCGGAATGCAGGGGGGGGTGTTGGATGCGGCCTGCGACATGTCCCAGGAGGAGGCCTGAATGTATTTCACAGTCTTCTGCCTCCTGTGAAGAATGGGGGCCGGCCAGGGTGGGGCAGGGCAGAGAGGGGAGCCCATGAGCCCACCCTGCCCACAAGCAGCCAGGGAAACGCACGTCACCTGCTCTGACGTGGCCCTGGGCTCCCAGAGGAGGGAGGCAGTGTGACCGTGGGGAATGTGAGGCCTGGACAGGGGGTGGTGTGGAGCAGGTGCATGTGGGGTGAGGGCACGTGGGCACTGCCCCTCCCAGCGTCTGTCCATGGTCTCCTGCCCCGGCCTGGGGTTTATCTAGAACTCTTCCTTCCCTTTGCTAAGGAGTGCCTTACACTCAAAATGTCTTTGAGCTTGGGTAGCCGTTTCAGTAACCTCCTCCGTCCCGTGTCTGTAGCTGGCCTGGGGTGGGGGGCCCGAGCCCACCCCCAGCTCAGTGATTCTCGGTAAGACTCCCAGGACCCAGCGTGTAGTTGTGCTGATAGGAAAGCAGGCAAAGGGAGAGGGCAGACGACGTGCACAGGGGACCAGGCCAGCTTCCGGGCCCATCCCGCCCGGTCCTGCAGGACACGCTATGTTCCCCCGCAAGCGATTAAAGGACACCTGCGGAGCCGTCCCCAGGAGGCTGTAGGGACCAGCGCCTGGGGTTTTATGGGGAGCTGGCCACACACACCCCCTCTGCCTGGCTCATCCCGACATGCAGACTCCCCAGAGGAGAGCAGGTGCTTGGCACGGATGGCATTGTTTGCGCTAACCGTTTAGGCATAAGGAGCCTGCCATCAGTCCGGGAATGGCCTCAGGCAGGTTTCCTCCGGCCTGGTCCCGTTAGCTGACTCTGAGCCCAGGCAGTTGCCCCCACCCCGTCCAGAGGGAGCCATGCTGTGGAGGCTGAGACCCCGAAGTGAGTGCCTCCTCGCCCTGCCGTCCGCGCTCCTCCCCTGCACGGCTCTGCTGGCTCGAGTGGGTGGTGAGCCCTGAGGGGCAGGACTGGCCAGAGGGACGTGGGCCTTCCCTTGGTTCACGTCGGGCACACCTGGCTCGGGGCTGCCCTTCCTTTTGATCCCGGGTCTGCCGTGGGCCCCAGGGTTCGTGCACCTGTGGCTGGATGCCTCAGGCAGGTGATCGCTGATTGTCGGCGTGGGTCCTGGTTTCGGTGTTACCGTATGCATGTCGGTGGATGTGGGAGAGGCTGTATGCGAGCGGCTTGCCAGATGCCACTTTAACCCAGAAGCCGGCTCTGCCCTCTGACCTGCTTGCAGCCCCTGCCCTGTCCTCAGAGAGGCTTCCAGTAAAGACAGGCAGCTCCTGAGCCCCTGGTGGGCGTGGATGCTGGAGGCTCCTCGAGTCCTGCTGGATTTCTGGTTCTGAGATTGAAGACACTTTTAATATTCGCCTCGAAAACATTACATTTCATTTTATTAGTTTTTACTGAAGTATCGTTGACACACAGTATCATCAGTTTCGGGTATATAACATGAGATTTGACAGTTCTGTGCATTACGACACACAACAGTAAATATCGTCACCACCTGTCGCTTACGATATGACCACATCATTACTGACTTGGTCCCTATGCTGCGCTTTTCAACCCCGTGACTTTTTTATTCTGTGACTGATGATTGCCAAAGGGGAGGGGGTTCAGAGGTACTAACTCCAGGCATTTTATTTTATTTTATTTTTTTAAAGATTTTATTTATTTATTCATGAGAGACAGAGAGAGAGAGAGGCAGAGAGAGAAGCAGGCTCCCAAGGAGCAGGGAGCCCGATGCGGGACTTGATCCCAGGACCCTGGGATCATGACCTGAGCCGAAGGCAGACGCTTAACCATCCGAGCCACCCAGGCGCCCTCGACTCCAGGCATTTTATTGTAAAAGTACTCTGCAATAAAGGTAAAAGCTTTTTTTTTAAACTATGAATTTATTCATCTTTGATGGAACTTATTATAGAGTTTTAAAAATAAAGTTTTAAGCACTGCCCAAATACGAGGTTCAGGGTGATATTTTGGTGTGCTTTTTGTCTGAGAACCTTTTATTACCTGCAACCACAAACCATATATATTAGGAGTAGCTTGAGTATGTATTTTAATATCCTTGCTTTAAAGTTCAATGAAATCATCAGATAAAGACAGTGATTGATTTTTCCAAAAAGGACTTGCTTATTTAGCGGGTGCAATTTCGTTGCTGAACAGGTATTCAGATGGCACATAAATCATGCTGCACACACTTGATTTATAGCAGCCATTCTCTCAGCTGTGAGCTGGGGAATGTGCAGGAATATTAGGAACTGACACACAGATAATGAAAGAAAGAAAGAAAGTGCTTCTTTGGGGAAGTGAAGCCAGGGTCTTGTGCTGCAGAAAAGCTGGGGACCGTGTGTGGTGCCTGGGGCTGGCTCCTGGAGCCGGGGACCGAGTGGGGTGCCGTGCTCTGCAGCGAGCCGAGATGTCCTTGACCTGTCAGAATGGCTTGGTCTGTAAGTGAGGCGTTGGACCCTCCATCAGAGTGGTGCACGGGTTTTATTCTTGCTGGAGTGACGTGCAGAGCCTCTGCTGGAGAAGGGCTGTGGTGGCTTTGTGAGGTCCAATGCGGGGGGCACTGATCTCCAGTAGGGTCCCTCTGGGTCAGAACGGCACCTGCCCGATTCTGGTGACCCCCTCATACAGGGTGCACAGTGCACAGTGTGTAAAAACATTTTTAAATTGAACTGAACTGAATATGGGCTTTTATCAGATGACTGGTGCCCTGTTAGGGGACGTAATGGAGGAGAAAGGCATAACTAATGAAGGGAAAATGTCTCAGAGAGTAGTGTTTAAAATAATTAAACAATCAAAGACTGCCAAAGGTCTCAAGTTTATTAGCTGCACGCCCGGGGAGCATAGCAGCTCACAGCAGGAGAGCGTGGCCGGTAAGTGACTTCAGGGTCAGTTCGAGCAAACATCCTCTTCCAGAGGGACCGGCAGTTCCGTGCCCCTCAAGTCAGGGAAAGACGCTGTTACTGCTGCTCTGGGTCAGTACCCCCTGTGTGCATGAGCGTAAAGCCCAGGTTTAGTGTTGGTGACTGCACACAGCGGCGAGTGAGCTTGGGGACGGGTGTGTGCAGAGAGGGGCTCACATAGTATTTCTGTACCTTGCAGTGAGTGGGGACGCGTTGGCATGTTCACGGGGCCAGCGTTAGCCGTCTGTCTGGCCGTCCGATGGTCATCTCGTTCTGAGGCAGAAGGACACTGACTCATTTGTCCATGTGCAGCGCTTCACCAGCTGTGAGCGTAGAAAGACGAGGTCTGCCATCCTCAAGGGGTGCGTGTTTTCCGGCACCACACCGTGCCTCAGACTTCTGGCTGCCGCAGACGGGCCGGGAGCCGCCCTGGAGCACGGGGGTGGAGGCCGTCCGGGGTTTGCAGAGCAGCAGGGTTGTGGTCACCCCTGAAGAGGCACCGGCCTGGACGGGCGTGGATGGGCGAGCCTGCGGGTGCTGGTCCCTGCCGGCTCCTTCCAGATTGTCCTTAGTGGCTTGTGAATAAAGCCCTTGGTGGTGGTGGATCAGGACAGCCACAGCGGAGTGTGAGGGCCACGTGCAGTGCTGTGGATTTTGTGTACGGAATGGGCTGCCTCCGGTCTCTGGGCGGAGGCGGGTGAGCCAGGCCCAGGGAAGGAAGCCATGCTGTGTGTGGCGCTGGGAAGGGGTGGCCTTGTGGTGGGCCCCGGACTCTGGTATGGGCGATCCCATGGACGCACATGCAGAGAGCTCGGTTAGTGTTCCTAGGTTGTCCATGTGGGGCACAGAGCAATTCTGCGGCCTCTGTCTGAAGACAGATGAGGGTTCTCTGCAGAAAAAGAACGAGTAGGATGCGGATGCGTACACACGAACATGCAAACATGTACATGCACGCAGATGTGCTTGTATGTACGCGGACACACATGTCCGTACACACCACACGCACACACAGACATGTACACATACGACGCACAAACATACGTGGCTAAAGACACGTGTACACACACACACAACACATGTACATATCCTACATGTGAACACACATGCATACAGTGCACACATATAAGCACATACACATGTTTAGACACATGCGTGTTACACACATTCACACGAGCGCATGCTGGAGCCCAGGACAGCCGATGGTGTGGTCCGTCTGAGGGCAGGAGGAGACTCTGTGTCCAGTGTGGAGCGCGTCAGGCGGAGTCCCTCTCAGTGTTCTTACTCGACCTTCAACTGATTGGACGCAGCCCACCCACACTGGGGGGGGCCGGCCACTTTCTCAGTCACCAAGTCAGATGTTAATCTCATCTGTAAACACCCTCACAGACTCACCCAGAACAGTGTTGGACCAGATAGCGGGGGTCCAGCCACAGTGACACAGAAAATCCACCATCCCAGGTCACACCTGCGTGGGAGCCCGGGCAGGCTCACCTGGACCCGCCCGTGAGCCCTGGTATCCGGGCTGTGAGTGGGCCTGAGGCAGGAGCCATTGTGGATGAGGTCCACAAAGTGTGGCCTGGTAGGGTCTGTGGTTGAGCGGGGAGCAGCTCACTGACCATGGACTCCTGCTTCTGCCAGCACGTTGTCAGGAGGAACCAAGGGCTCCGGGAGGGGGTGTCGGCCACCCCGGGAGGCCTGCTGCCAACACCCACCCCGTGGAGAGCCCGGAGGTCCGAGAAGCAGGATGCGCCCGAGGACACGGTCTCCTTCCCTCGCGGTGTCAGGCTTCGCTGCGTGGAGCCCCCCGGGCTCGGCTCAGAGGGATGGTGTATTAGTAGGCACGACTTCTGTTTTCTGTTTCTGCGGCTGTGACGTCCGGGAGCTTGTGTGCTCTGCAGGGGCCGCCCCTTCGGCGGGGCGGGTGGGGGGGCGGTTCCTGGGCCACGTCCACCTGCCACCCTCAGCCCAGGGCCATGTGCCAGGTGGCGAGGGGCCGGCCCTGACAGGACTCACACTGGCCAGTCCCTGGGCTGCCCCAGCCCCAGCCCCACCCGTGTCCTGGGGAAACCACAGGGAAGGCTTTGGCCGTGCTTTCCTCTTCCCACACGCCTGGTGCTTCCCTGTGTGGCCTCTGTGCCACGCCTCCTGTGGCCGGGAATCTGTGAGGGGAAACTCCTTCCTCAGGTGGTCATTTCTGTGTCTGTGTGCCGGCCACCCCTGCTTAAAACAAATCCCCGGCCGATTTGAGACAAGACTCTTGCCCGAAACCTGGGGCCAGACGGCAGGGACCTCGGAACCCCCTGGTCAGCCGGTTGATGGCGACCTAGCGAAAGTCCGGACAGATGTGCCAGGTGCCATGTGCTCTGGGAATCCTGTCCAGGAGAGCCCGCGCTCTTTACAGACGGACGTCAGCCGCAGGAACGGGGACGACTGAGGCTTTGTGGGAGGCTCCGCAGTGAGCACTTTCTTCCGTGGACGCACCTGTTAGATGAGTCACAGATACCGGGGCCCTGGCGTCCGGTGGGGCATCAGATACGTGCTGGTTCCCAGGTTGTTAATTCCCCTGGATACGTAGGGGACGCGCTTGACGGACTTTGTGAACAGCACGAAGCGGCTGCGTCAGGCACGTCCTTTAGTGGGTGGCCAGTTCTGAGGGACTTCATGAGCAGAGCCCTCCCGGGGGACCCGTAACTCGCCCCTGAGCCCTGACCTCCCCGTCATAGACTGAACGACATTGTCCATTCGTGTTCCTCTTGGAGGGACTGTGGGCACGGAAGCAAGGAGAAAGGGCTGTGTGTGGTGGTGAGCTCCTCAGGAAGGGCTCCATGGGGGGCACCGGGGCATGGGGTCAGGGGTCAGATTCTGTTCTCGGCAGTTCTTAGAGTTCCCCTAGAAATAGAAGCAGAATCGAGGAAGGACAGACAGCAGATACGCTTCAGGAGTGCACATACCCCAAGTGGGGCACACGCGATGTGTGGGCTGGCAGATGTCTCTGTGATGCATTTGAATGCAGGGGGCCCAGGGACAGTGTGGGGGTCAGGGACGCCCCCCACACCTGTGCAGTCGAAAATCCACGTACAGCATCGGACTCCCCCAAATCTTAGCTACTCATAGCCTCTGCTGACCGGAAGCCTTACTGATCACATAAATCATTGATCAACGCACATTTTGTATGTTACGTGCATCATAGCTGTGTTCTTGAGACAGAGGGAGCTCGAGAAAGGAGAATGTGATTAGAAGGTCACAGGGAACAGAAGATTCTGCTGTGTTTATGGAAAAGCAGCCCTGGCTAAGGGGACCGCACAGGTCAAACCGCGTTGTTCGAGTGTCCAGCGTTTGCAGCATCATTCAAGGTGGAGCGAGGCCGTGGGACCCTCTGTGTCGGAGCCCACTGGGTGGTGCACATGTCAGTCTGCTTGCTGTCCCATACGGCTCCCCGCATAGCCTCCTACGTGGGGTCCGCCTGGGGCATGTTGTGTGTGGGTCTGTTAGGGCAGCGAGCATTCCTCGTGGCCGAGGGAAGGACCTGGCATTGGGATGTGTCGGAGAGTCCCGGGATGGCCCCATGTTCGCTGTCCAGCCCATGGCCCTTGAACCAGAGTTCGGGTCCATGTGGCCACCTTACGCCTCCAGGTGAATCTCTTGCTGTGCTCCAGTAAAGTCTGCTGGGGGTGATGCCCGGACCTGCTGTCCTCAGTGTGATGGCGTGCGGGCAGCTGTCCTGGAGGAGCAGAGGACGGCCCTGAGTCAGGCGTGTAGACGCTCAGCAGATGCTCACGGGACCACCTCGGTGACGCTGGGGTGACTCGGGGCCACACCCAGGCCACAGCATGACGCTTGTCACTTGGAGTTGAAAGCAACAGGACACACATGTGGGGGCTTGGTTGGTGATGGGGCCGGAGAGCACCCTCTGTCCCTTTCTCACCCAGCGTGAGGGTCTCTGTGTGTGTTCCTGGAATAAGAGGAGCCCCTCCCCTCGGTGCAGGTAAGGCCTGGAGCCACGGGGCGCCAGGGTGGACGGGCCTTAAAGAGAATGTGTCTCAACGCCTGGCCTCATGGACGGTTTCCTGTGTGCACGTGGGGGCAGCATTGGTCGGGGGCTGACATGGGAAGACCCCCGTGCGTGTCCTTCAGACGTTTGCAGCAACTGTGGGGCCTGAGGCTAAGGGTGCCTGTGGGGGATTGGTCTGGGCTGCCGCGGTTCATGCGGTGAGTTATTTCCATCCTCAAGTGGGAAAGGATGCATCCATGTCCGACGTCATTGAAATGCGTTGAACAAATTACTTTTGTCTATGTGGTTTTGTTTTCTCATCTCAGAAATTAACTTGTCTTTCTGTTGCGATTCTGATTCTCCGTGCTGTGTTCCAAGGAGGAATGGATTGGCATGCGTCTGCATCATGATTTTACTGGGTATTTCAGCCTGAGACAGGCCCCCTGACATAAGTGCGGGGGTCGAAGGCTACGGATCCTGAATCACGTGTGCACATCCTGGTGTCTTTCTACAGCATTTCTAGAAGTAACTGCACAAACAGAAGCCACACAGCACCCTGTCTTCCTAAAGGAAGCGGAGACCGCAGAATCCAGTGCCTCCTGTCGGTCCTCACATGTTTGCCATGTCTGTGAAGGCAGATGAGGTGTCTGCTTGGGGCTTATGGGGCTTTGGGGAGCTGGCTGGGGGGCACACACTTACTGTGCAGTCGGGGTCCGCAGGGATGGTATGCCGATGCATCAGGAGCCGGCAGGACAGGTTCGCAGAGCACGCTCAAGGCCGAGTCTTAGGTGAGCAGGCGCCAGCCGGGCAGGCGTGGAGAGCGTAGGTCGTGGAGGAGCGAGGCTCGGAGACTCAACACAGTAGGGCACCCGGGGCTCGGCTGTGGTGTAGGACTTGGCGAGGAACCAGAGGACGCGGAGCGGGGGAGGGACACCAGGCAGGTGTCACCGTTCGCGTGGACAGATGCCCTCGGGGGGTCCAGAGCTGTAGAGACATGCACACTTGGGGCGGTCGCTGGGAGCCATTGATGGGGGCGTGCGAGCGACGGTCCCGTCCTTGTGAACACGAGGCTCAGACGGACGTCGGCTTGTGTGATGATGGAAGGGAGAGGTCTTAGTCTGAAAATTCCCTTGGGGATTGCACTGAGGGAGGATTCTGTGGGCTCTGGAGAGGGAGGTGTGGAACAGTGTGCGCCGTCCTTCAAGGCCCGGGAAGGCTGCGGAGTCACAGGGAAGGACTCCGGGCGCGGCAGGGGTCGGGGAGTAGCTGCAGCACAACAAACCCGTGTGCGTGTGGAGGAACCTCGTGGACCAGCGTACATGGGAGCTGGGGTGAGGGCCTTGCACTCCTGCCCAGCTAAGCCCCATCTCTGGGGGCTGTGTGAGCCACGGACACCAGGCGGGTGTGTGCCCACAGTCGCTACACCAGCCACACCAGCCTGAGGAGGGGTCCCCTGTCCCTCTCCGGCCTCCCGGCTCTGGGAAGCAGCCGGATCACGGGCAGTAAGGTGCCATCTCGGGCTGCGTTTTACATTCCCCGGCTCCACGGAGACGCTGGGGCTTCTGACGCCGCCGCTACAGATCCTGCAAACTGCAGCCCCTGGAACGCAGCCCACTGCCCAGGTTCCCCGCGTCCACGCGGCCTCCCTCATCCTCTGGCATCGAACTTCCCCTGCCACTCATCGAGCGGACGGAACGCAGTGCCCGCCCTCCCCTGAGTGCTGTGCCCCACCAGCCAGCACACCCTGGTGTCCACACAGGAAAGGGCCCCACGTGGCATTTTTCTCTCTTTAAAACCTTTAGAATCCTGTTATACCTTTGATCTCCATTCTTTGCGGATCTCGAAGAAGTGGGATGTATCTAGAAGCCTAGAATGTTGCTTCTCTCCTCCAGCTCCGGCAGTCTTTAAGACCCTGGTTCCGTCCACTGGAGTCCTTTTGGGCTGTCTTGTCAGAGAGAGACTTTGAGCAGTACCACTTGGTCCCTGTGGGTGGGAAGAAATTACAGGATTATCTGCCTTGTACGTATTTTATAATTTTTATTTGAGGAACATTCTCTTTCCAGAAATGCCTTCTAGGCAACACTCAAGTGAAAACAGAGGTCCAGAGACCTCCACGTGGGGCGGGTGGGTTTTCCTGATTGTTCTCAGTCAGCAGCCCCCCCTCCCCGTGGTATCCACATGCGCTGTTGGTCCAGACACTGCACGCCGCTGGCCGGGGCCTCACATGGCTGGGGCCCCGCGGGTGGATGGGGGCCCCCCTGAGTGCATGAGCTCGGGATCTCACACGCTCAGTAATTCACTGGAGGGCTGGCAGATTTGATGTCCCTCTTCTTTGAGTTTTTAAGGAGGAAATTTTTCAGAATATAGAGAGAAAACCCGAGAAATGGTTCCAGGTTAGAGAAAACCAGAGGCGTGAGGAGGGAGTGCAGTGTGCAGTCTCAGCCGACATGCAGGAGCGGGAGGACTGGCAGGTCCGTGTCCTGTGCTGACCACGGAGATGTCCCCACTTTCAGGAAACACGTCGAGTCACCATGAGCTGTTCTGTCTGCAGTATCGTCTCAAGTGGTTCAGAAAACAACAAGGCATGGAAGACCGAGAAAGAACCGTTCACGTGAGAAAGCGTCATGTGGGGAAATCTGGAGATAAGTCCTCTTTCTGCAGCTTCTCTGTACATTGGAAATCTTTGCAAAATTATACGTTGAGAAATATGAGGATGAAGAAAATAAAGGTAACCAACAGGTCGAAAGAAATTCAGTGTTTTGAGTTCTTCTTTCAAAACCAGCCTTTTTATCCTGATTCTTCTGCCTGATCTTCGACTCTCTCGGGGGAAAGGTAGAGGATATTGGGAATGACATGGCTAGGGTGTTTTGCTCCCCTGTGAGGAGATGGGAAAGGACTGAGGTTTTCACTGAGTTGTTATATGTTGGCCCATGAAGGCCTCTACAAGACTGTCCACTTCAGTTCTTGCCGAAGCCCTGTCCGGTGGGGTTGGTGTGGAGAACAAGGCAGGAGGAAACGCAGATAAAATTACATTTCCTTACAGCCTGCAGCCCACTGAGCAGCCCTTGAGGCAGGCAGCACAGAACCTTGCTCGAGGAAGCTCCCCACTGTCTTAACGTTACTGCCTCGTTGGGGGGAGAAACATCCTTAGCTTGACAATAGCCAGGCCTCCAGGATCCTGCGAGTGCTCTCTCGCAGATCAAAGGCCTTTTGGAAACCTCCCTGGTCTTTACCTCCCCCAGCTCCATAACCAGTCGCTCCTCACAAGGCCTGGGGGGGCAGCAGCTCCTCCTGCCCATGGGTCCTGCCCTGTGCTTTCATGAAACCACCTTTTTGCACCAAAGAGGTCTCAAGCATTCTTTCTTGGCCGTTGTGGGCTTGGGACCCCAACACTCTAGAACCGTGTCAAGCATGCCGTCCCTCTCCTCTGAGGGAGGGGCTGGGGCTCCCGGGGGCTTTGCACACCCTTGTACGCAAGGGTGGTTGGGTTGGGACCCAGCGTCAGGTCTGTCCGCTGCTGGACTCCTCCCCATGCCCTACTGCACCCCCGGCCTTTGACTTACACCCACATAGTCCCCAGGGGCCAACGAGTCCGCGGTGGTGTGGGCGTGGCATGGGGACAGGGAAGCCATGCTCGGCACGTGGCCCACTTCCTCCTCCTCCTCCTGCCGCCCAGAGCCATGGCCTCTGCAGATGTGCCTGTGTTCCTGCCGGAAAGGCTGAAGGGGCCAGTGGGCAAACCTGGAAGGACGCCTGCTCTGTCCCCGGAGGACGCCTGCTTGGTGGACATGCGCTTATTTCCCCAGGACCACCGCTGAGCTGGATGGCATGCCCACCCGCCTGTCTGCTCGTAGAGTGAGCCTGGCCAGAGGCGAAGTACCAGGTCATTAAAGAACACTTGGGGAAGTCACGTGGGCCACCCCGGGAGCCACGCGGGCCACCCCCCGGAGCCACGCGAGCCACCCCCTGGGAGCCACGTGCCCCCCCCCCCCCGAGCCACGTGGGCCACCCCCTCAGAGCCACGTGGGCCACCTGGGGAGCCACAAGAGCCACCCCCGGGAGCCATGTGGGCCACCCTGGGAGCTGTGTGGTAGCGGGAGAGCTGGTGCTTCATGAGGAGTTTGCAGATGCCTGGGGATAGGGCGGGAGAGGACAGTCAGTCACTGTTTCCACAGATTTCCCCACAAAATAAAGCCCCCGCCAGGAGGAGGCCCCCAGCGGTGCCTGGGAGGATTCTCATCAGTCGTTCCAGCAGCTCAGGCCATTTAACATTTCTAAATGCCTGCCCTTATTTTGAAGTTTCCTGCAGGCCCCAGAGCTGGTGGTCAGGTGTTCATGCCCACAGGGACGTCCTGGCGTGCTGACATTCTCCATGAATATATCCTGAAATACCAGTCGCTCACAGTCAGGGCCCCTTCACCAGGGTGTTCTTTCCAGACCTCTCAGGAATGTTCTTCAAGCCTCTAACAGCTAGCCTGAGGGTGATGCTGCTGTTCGGTTTTGCAAAACGTGTTATTACTTACAAAGGTTCTCTGGTTTATTGGGGCAGCTCTTCACACGTGGGCAAAAGGAGGGGCTTAAGCTGCTTTTCCTGCCACCGCTTTGAGGCCTCCTGCCGTGTGTGTGCTGAACACATCGCACGCGCGTCACCGGCCCGCGGACTCTGGGGAAGATAGCAGGCATGTGCTGGGTCTTCACCGCTGATGCAAAAGCATGGTGCCTCTGCTCCCAAAACCATGTTGGGATCAAAACAGAAGTGACGTTTTCAGTCTTGCATTATTTAAGAATCTTGTCTAGTTGTGAACTCGTTTGTCCCCAGATAACTGTGTTCTCCATGAATACATAAGCGAAGCTGCTCTGAGGGGATGCTCGCTACTACAGGTTTTTTTGAATGTCACAAGGGTCACAGGTGGGACCCTCAGCTGCCCCCCTCCCCCCCCCACCGAGCTGCAGGACATGTGTATTTCCCGCATTTCCATGGCCTTGCTGGGATGGGAGCCTGGGATGCAGGAGGCCCGCAGTAGCTCCTCTGCATCTCTTCTGGGAGAATATTGTGACACCGAGTAATTGGACTTGGTTTATTCTATTCTGTAAGAAAGTGCAAAGTATGTCGTGGTTAGGACCACCTTGTGATGCCGACCAACCAGGTAAGACTTGTATGTTTGCTTGGGGAGCTCAGTTTGTGTTCAGATAGTTCCACGGAGTTTTAATGACGAGTCTTGGACTGTCCCAGGTTCTGGGGAGCAGAGGTAGGGCAGCGTCTGTTCTCCGAGTCAGCAGCTCACATGGGGGATGGGGGATGTGGCCGTGCAGAGGGCCCTGCTCTAACCTCTGTCTGTACAGCCACGGGCACTTTTCCCAGAGCGGTCGAGCAGGTTTTGAGGATGGGCAGACATTCTTCGGAGGACAGGGTGGGAAGCGAGATCCGTGTGGGCAGAAGGTGGTCCAAGGCCTGGAGTGTGACGCGAGGTGCAGCGGGACGGGAGGCGGTTAGCTGGGGTTGTGGTCAGGCAGGGTCTGTGGGCTGGAGCAGGACCCAGGAGGGCCGTCGAGGCTGCGTGCAGAAGCCCCCGCTTCTCAGCACGCTGCTGGAAGGGAGTTGTGTGGCTGGTGCACAGTCTGGTCAGAAGCTGTAAGCGGCTTTGAGGCCACCCCAGGGCCCTGGCCGGGAGTCTGTCCCACCTTTACGCCATTCGGCCTCAGGCCCGTGGGTTCTCGGAAGAGCACAGGGTGCGGCAGAGACCAGAGGAATCTCCTGTCCAGGGAGGCCACAGAGAGGACTTAGAAGATGTGTTAGAAAACGTGGTAGAAACTCACTAAGGATCGAGGTTCAGAGGCAGATGACGCTTGTCCTGCAAAAATAAGATATTTATGCTCACAAACCTCCGAAGTGTGTCTCTGAAGAAGTGACGGGGCCGCAGAGGCCAGTCCCAGACCCTGCTGGTGAGCGGGGTGGGTGACAGACGTGGGGGACGTGGGCTGCGGTCCCAGGGTGGTGGCCATGTGGGGACCATCCCAGGCTGCTGACACGGATGCTGATGCAGGGACTGCACACGCTGATCAGACCCTACAGCTACCAATAAAGGAAACCCAGGGATAGAGGGGTCACAGTTCATCTTGAAAATTAGAAGCACCTTTTGGCTGGTATTAAAGCAACAAGAATGCTTGGAATTTAAATGCAGGCCACCAGAGCCCTGGAAAGACCATGGGGCCTGGAGCCTGAAGACCTGGCTTTAATGTTTGAGTTTCGCTACTTACTTTATGACTCTTTTGACATTTACTTAAATTCTCTGATTTTCCATTTCACCTTTAAAATTGGTATAATAATAACGGCAGCATTGAAGGTGCTTGAGTGACATAAACGGGGAATGCAGATAAAACGCGTTGAGCTGTCAGGCATTCCTCACGCTGGCTGGGTGAGCATGGGGAGCGGGGAACGGGACGGAACGATGGAGCTCAGTGCTTCAGACTCAGGACCCAGGCAGGTTTTCTGTGTGTGTGAGGCTCCCTCATGGAGCCTGAGGTGTGACCCACGGGTCTGAGGTGCCCCGTGAGCCCCGTCGTACCGTCTGGGTCGGATCTGCTGCATGTGGCACGTCTGTGAACCCAGCACGTGCACACCATGCAGGACACACATGGATGCACTGTGCACGTATGTGTCCCGTGCGGCCCAGACACATGTATACACTATGCACATGTGTGCAAGAGAAGTGCAAGCACACGCATGCACCAGGCACATACATGCCCCGCTTGGGATGCACACCTGCTGTGCATTGTGTGTGCAGGGGGCACACAGATACATGCGTGTGTACGGTATTTGTCAGGCACGTGTTTTCACACCATCAGATAATATCAGCATCAGTTCTCCACTCAGATGGATGTTCTCAGGTATAGTGCTGTTTGGAAGAGCACCATGAGCTCTTGATGAAACAGGGACACATGCTTGTTTTAAAAATAATTTTCGGAAGATCACTGTTGAGCAAGGAGCTGAGTTACAGTCTGCATGGCTCCCGTTTCACGGAGAAAAAACGCTAATGAAAAAAATTAAATCTCCGTTTTGTGCTTTTTAAGAAATACAACTTTGGAATCGAACCTGGATTCAGATCCTACTTGTAGCCACGAGAGGCAGTTAGTGTTCCGACTCCTGTTTTTTTGGATTAAACAAATAGGGAAACAATGACTAGCCCCTGTTGTATGTCAGGTTCTGTTCAAACAGCTCCCTGTGCCTACGCTCATTTCAACCCTCCAACGTACCCCAGAGAGCACTCATTTCCCCCTGCCGCCTAGCCTGTGTGGGGCAGGGAGATGAGGTGGGAGCTTCACGCACCCTCCTGGGTGGTGGGTGCGAGGGCTGGAGCCCTACACACAGAGCCGGGCGGCAGGTCTCATGTGAGCTATGTGTCATTTTCAGCTAGCTTGTGGTCCTACTGAAGGTAGGAAAGGGTGAAATCTAATAATACAGTCCTCAAGATTACGCCCAGGTTTGCCCACATCCCAGGAGTCCCAGGACTCGGCATGCAGTCGTGCTCACGGTGATGATTTATTGCAGCAAAGGACACAAGGCATCATCAGCAAAGGAAGGAGCATCTTGTGCTGCCACGTTCGAGGAAGCCACCCTTTCCAAGCGGCCCCAGGGTCACTCAGGATGACATAACTCCAGCCACCACTTGTCACAACACGGTGGAGTGTCCACCAGGGAGGCTTACTGAACCTGGGAGCCAACATTTCAAGCCCTGGGCTCCCACGGTCCCTGGAGGAAGCCACACACTTCGCACACTGTTGATGCCTGGGGTTGGGGCAGCGGCCCTGCACGGTCTCCCCCAGACCCCACCCTGTCCTCTTCTCCACCTTATCCAGCCCTCATCTTGAGCTTGATGCTTGGATTCAGGGACTGCCCGAGGTCAGCTCCTGTGTTCCTTGTCCTTAGTAGCCGTGTATTCACCGCCCGAGTGTGGGCGGCATCAGAGGTGGTGTTCAGGGCGGGGCAGGGCTGGGGGTGTGTGCCGTCCATGGGCAGCTCCGGGGAGTGGCTTGGAAAGGCAGCATGGTCCTTAATGTCCTCCCCCCTCCCTCCCCCTGTGTCTCCAGGGGCTGGGTTTGGGGTTCTCCCCATTATTACAAAATCAGTGTGACGCATTCGGTAACTACGTCTGTATATTTGCCTGTCATTTGTTATTCTCATGCAGACCTTCCGTCAGAATGGGTGGGAGCAGGGAAATCCAAATCAAAACCTCAATGAGATACCACCTCACACCAGTCAGAATGGCTAAAATTAACAAGTCAGGAAACGACAGATGTTGGCGGGGATGCGGAGAAAGGGGAACCCTCCTACACTGTTGGTGGGAATGCAAGCTGGTGCAGCCACTCTGGAAAACAGTATGGAGGTTCCTCAAAAAGTTGAAAATAGAG